>NW_024884889.1:5512417-5860788 GCF_019232065.1 Centrocercus urophasianus | reverse complement strand
CCATGGCCATTTGCATCTCACTCTGACAGCAACGCCACATTCACAAGGTCACTGCAAGCAGGCGCTGTGGTGCCAGAACCTGCTGAGACGTCAGGAGTCAGCAAAGCAGTGCAAAGGCTTTGGGGTATAAAAGGAGGATTCTGGGCAGATTCCATGGTCCTGCAGCAGCAAGACAGGCTGCATTTTGGGGCTGACTTATCTTTTCTTGTAGGACGCCAACACCACTTCTTCCAAATGAGCTGGGGATGCTGGCATCCCGTTTGTATTCATGTTGGGCTTCCATCTGCAACGTAGATGGGAAGCCCAGGAGGAGCAGCCTCCTGCTCCTCTTCCCCAGGCTGCCCTCCCCTGCACAGCCCTGCTCTCCTACTTATTCTTCTTAATCATTTTTCTTTTCGCGAAAAATGTGGTCATTCATTACCTTCTAGAGTTTTTTAGGTTCATGTTGAGATGCAGTTTTCGGATGCTTTCTATGTTCTTTCTTGCTCTTCCATCTTTTTTGTAGGCGAATGCTGGGGACGACAGAAGCTTTCTGCCATCCTTTTTATTCCTTATTCCTCTCTATGTCTCCCAGATAAAGGAGAAACTGGTAGCACCCATTCCACGGGCTGCTCCTGACTATCATAGCCTCCAGTCCCTTGGTTGCTAGGCAGAGAACTCTGGTTGACCCTGCCCTTCTCGTCAGCATTCTATACTGCTGTGACACCAACCTGGCTTTGGAACCCATCCACCATCAGCACTGTTCCCTTTTCACATGGGTGTTTCAGCTGTATTTTGGTTCCTACAGCTTGTGGCTGCCCCTGTTATCATGGCCATGAGGTAGCAGGGCTGGTTCAGACCTGGGATGGGGCTGCTGCCTTCCACCATCCATGTAATAAAGGAAGCAATGAGTTGTTCTTAAGTTTGTGCCCATTGGTACTTGGGCCATGTGACCATGAAGATCACAGCCGTTGCCTTTCTCCCATCTCCACCTGGAGCCAGACAGGAGGTGATGAGAGGGAGGAGGAGCAGTGCCCTATAGTACAGCAGGAGGAGGAGTGCTCCTTCCTTCCCAGACTTTGTGCACAGGTGGCTGACTCCTTGCTCAATGCCTTTTATTCCCATGGCTGGAAGGAGCATTTCTGCCCTCGTGAATATTAGAAGTTACAGTACATACAAAGTATCTATACGGTTTAAATTCTATTGATGACCGAGTTAAAAACAAATCCGTAAAGAGTAATCATCTTGCATTTATGTATTAGTCTGTGTGTGTGGCAGTCAGATTGCTTTTGATTTCACTGCACAGAACATTTGTCATTCATGAAAGAGTGCAACGTAATTAAAATTTTACAAAGCAGCATATTTAAAATTTAAACATTTATGAATTAGGGCTGGAATTATATAGAACTTAGAGAAAATTTGAACATGAAGGCCTCAGCACTTCTCCTCCTACCTGTTCAGCTGCAAATATGGCTTGTGACACTATCAGCAGAGCAGCAGATCTCTTGAAATGAACAAATTAATGTTTTGCTGTTGCTCCTGCTGTGTTTCTCATGAACCATCTGTGCAGTAAAAAGGCAAAAAAAAAAAAATCCTTTTTCACTTTCTTCTCTAGACTTCAGGATTTGCTGGTATTCTAAAAGTGATTTATTTGGTATTAGTACAAATAGATAAGGAAAAAAAAAAAAATCCATTCCCTTTCCTAGTGTGCTTTTATCTTTTCTTTGCCAGAAACTAGAATGCTGAATGGAAGTCAGAACAATGTCAAATTTACCTGAAAATCTTCCAGTTCTTTGTCATCCTGTGAACAGACGATTTTCAAGCTTAGTTTGATTTTGTAAGAATAGCCTGCAACAACAGAGTGTTGCTTTTGCCAAGTTATTTCATTTACAATAAGCTTGAAAACAGCTTCCTAGATAAAAGCAACTTTCATTTTTGTATTTATATTACCTGAAACACAGGACATCACATAATTTGACCTACACACCTAGAGTATCAAGCAGGATGAGAGAAATACAGAAAAGAATGTCAAAACATGTTAAAATGCAATTCAGATTTCTAGCCCTCCCTAAAGATAATGGCTAAAAAGCTTTAAAGAGTAGGAAAGCTAGAACAAGACCATCAGAACAACATTCTCATACTACCATACTCCATCTAGAATATTCAGTAAAAGCAGCATCTCCAAGGGATGATGGGAAGCAAGAAAAGAAATTATTTTCTTTTTTTTTTTTTCCCAACTTGTAAGGATATTGGGAAAGACATACATGGTTACTTGTCACTAGACAAAATATTGTAGGAGAGAATCTTCATTGTTTTAATCAAGCTTTTTTCTTAACAAAATCTAACTATGTCTTATAACTTTCTAACAAAAGGTGAAAACTGTACTGTGCTGGCAAACATTGGTTTAATTCAACCATAACTATTTTAGAGCACTCTCCCAAATATTTCCCAATGAGAGTTGTCACAACTTGAGGTTTTTCTCCTTAGAAACTTCTTGAACAGTTCTGTATTTTTTTCTAAGCTAGAGGTAGTCTGTCCAAACCATAATGATCTCAGGTGACACCATGCCAAATCCTTTCTTATTGTGTCTGAGGTGACATGACAGTACATTACAAAGTGAAGAACAAGTTGCCACCAATGTGACCTGATAAAACCTGAGAGGAATGCTTGGGTCTGTACATTATAGGTTTCTGTGACTTTTAGCCTTTTTCTAGATAAAAGGAGGATACTTTGGTCCAGTATTTTCATTCCTTGCTCTCCAGAGAACAACAGGATGACAAAGCACTCTCTAAAATGTCTGAAAACCCAACTTTGTGGGTGTTGTGATGTACGAGATTTTTATAACAGGATTTAGATGCATACTAATTTGGAAGTATTTATGCTTGAAGCTTTGCATAAATCAATTGCAACTAGGAAGAGAAGGGGCTTTGTTTTAAACTATAAAGGTATAACTACGATTTTTAATCTAATAGAGGCCTTTTTCAAAAACAGCTCTTATCATTTGTAGGATGAGATCTTCCAACATGATCCACCCCAGTGAGCCTGCAGGCATTAATGGAGCCATTTGAATGAGGGGACTATTTTAATACGAACAGTAGTGAAAGCATCGGACCTTGGATTAATACAATAAAGCTGAGGAACACAAGGTGCAGAAAAGCAACAGGATGATTTGGTCTTTATAAAATGCATGATTATAAAACCTGCTTGTGTTGCCTGAAAAATTCACATCTTATTTCTCAGTAGAGTTGCATTAGAAAATATATTTGGATTTTTTTTTCTGACCTCATTCACACAGATTTCACACCACTCTAATATCATATACTTTAATTGTTTTACTTTTGTTTTTCCTCATTGTAGATAGTCAAACCTAAACACTTACTATCCCCCAAAATAAATTGCTCATTATTTTAACAGCTTCCTGCAGTCAGAGCTTCTCAGCATGTACCACATTTCAATTTCTTAAGTTAGAAATGTGAAGCGGTTGGGGGTCTAGCTGATTTAACATCCAGATTGGCTTAGAGGAAATAAAGATGATTTTTTGTTCCTCTGCTCATTGATGATATGCAATCTTTTAGCTTATTCAGCTATCTTTGGAAGGACTTCTCAGGCTCCATTACTGAGAAGAAGGATAAAAACTAAGACCAAGACGTGAGCAAGGTAATCAGTTAAGAAAAACAAGTTCCTTTGCTGAACAGCAGCCATCACAGCGCAGAGAGCATCTCTGAGCACCCAGGCATCAGCTTCTGCTCAATGCAGCCTTAGATGTGAGAGGCACAAGTGGGCAGCCTAATCTGCAAAAGCACTGTACTGATTTTCAGCTCAAGCAATTTGATTTAATCACCAAATGCTTGGAAAGATTTTGAATTTTTGAAGTTGTTCAGAAGTTTGAGAGCTGGAAGGTTAACTCCTCGAGTTACATAATTTCATCAGAATCTTTTATCAAATGTGAAAATAGATTCATGAATTTTTAAAAAATATACAGAGGAAAAAGAAGGTCAAGATATTCATAGAAATCAGTAAGAACTAAAAACCTCTGCCCCTAATATTTTTCTGGGAAACATGAAGATAAAAAAAAGCAAGTACATGTAATACACCTACATATCACTTCAAAATTTTGAAGTAAGATTTTACACAATTTCATCAAAACATGATATTTTAGCTTATTAAGTTTGGTATTTCTGTTGCATTAAAATCCTGAGAAAGATAATGGATTTTCTTGGACATCTGGCCTATAAAATATCTCCTTGCTAATGATAAAGACTTTCTGGGAAAAAAAAAACCCACAAACAGAACGTTTTTGAATTTCATAATAAGTTCTTGTGTGAACACTTGTTCTAGAAGATTGCTTTTAAAATCTAGTACAAATCCTAGACTGAATAAGAGTCCAAGTCCCACTTTCTACAATTGGAGTCTGTATTCTTCCCCATTGTTTAAAGTGAGCATGGGTTCAACCGTCCTTTCAGTCTCTTGTATTCAAGGACTGAAGGAGCTTTGTCATCCTGAATTCCCTGTGAGCCTGTAGTGAAAGACAGGCAACTCCCCCTCCGAAGCAGTGAGGTCTTTAATGCTTATACCTATAGTGGAGTGGGATTCATCTGGGCCAGGTATCCCACAGGAAGATGCATTATGAAATAATTACACTAGAACATATCCAGAAATTCCAGTTACCAGAAAACGTTCTTGTGAAGATCTTTTGGTAATAAATGAACTTTTAACAGAACAGCGAATGAATAAAGGCTTCAGGACTTGGTTTTATCTAGCAGTGACTATTTGAAGATGGAGAAAAGCATGAAACAAACAAACTTATCTTCGTTTCTTTATCTGCCTTGGCAATTCGCTGTCAGTATGAAAAGCTACATAGTGGATCTAAGCATTGTAGGGACTCTTTCCCAAAGATCTCTGGATATTAAATAAATGGGATCAAATAGTACCGAATTGAAATAGCTTTTTCTACCCACAGATCTTGGAAGTATATATATCCTCTTTTCTTTTTTTCCACCTGCAGGCCCTTCACTAGAAGAACTGGTATAGAAGAGAATCAAATAAATCTAACGAAGAAATAAGATTATTGCATCTTAATTTTTTTTCAAGGGATGTTAAGAGCTCATTTTGCTGAACATTTAGTACTTCAGATTTAGTCTTTTACTGACATATCTCTGTAAGCCAAAGGCAGGATGAGGAAGTGCCTAAGCGTTTAATGCCATTATGGCCTCTTTGTTCCATTTGACAGCAGGATAAGTATGGTTTTGCTTGTGCAAGCTGTATCCGCACTTTGCATGCTGTGCGTTGGTACACTGAAGCTGCAGTAGATATTACCATATATATTGTTAATGGATATACCCATAAAGAAAAGAAGTTAAGGGAGCAATCTTATGTACTAGACTAAAAATCAACCCTGCTACCCAGCTATTGATTTGCCCTCTGGCTTCCGCTTGTACTCAGCAGCCAGCAGTTCGCTCTAGGGATGGCCTGAAAAGGGCCATAGCATGAGTTTTGGCTCCCTCCATAGTACACAGTAATTATCATAATTTCTACCTCATACAACACAACGTCATAAACTCAAACAACCACACTCATAAAATACCATAGACAATGCTTGTTTCAAAACTACTTGATCGGTGTAAAAACTTCCACTAATCTCTGAAACTGTCTCCACAGAAGACAACCTTGAGTCAGTCATATCTATGTAATCTAGGATTTGTACTAGATTTGTGAAAGCTGTCTTCTAGAAGAAGTGTTCACACAGGAACTTATTATGAAATTCAAAAACATTCTAGCTTCTGATATGGATCTGCATGACTGCTATAAACTAAAGGATAAATCATACACTTGTACAGACTATGTGGAAGTACTGGAGTAAAATAGAAAACTGCTGGTTTTCCGAAGAGTCTTATCTATCCTTTCTTCTACCAGTTGAGCTTGAAGTATTTGATTCCAAGTTCTGAAAAAGGGGAATGGCTACTCTGAAACCAAAATGAAACAGCAGATGGCTCCAGGGGCCTGATTTGCCAGCCAAACCAAGTAAAGCAAACAATTGAACTCAAAGAGACAACTCTCAACACAGTAACTAAGTTTTGTGAGTTAATCATGCAGTATTTTGAAAAATCACCGATGAAACTTTTCAGAGGTGGATTCTCAGACACTTATTAGGGGGTATCTAATGGAGAGAATAAAACGAGTGCTCAACAAACTTAAGTACAGCATCTGCTGGCAGTTCCATTTATAACTGAAGCATTTATAAAAGTCACTCCTGAGCAAGTGTCGTGATTTCCAAGGAAAAGGCTACTTTGTGTTAACAGCCTACACAGGCATGCGGGAGGAGAGTGAGATCACAGCTACCACAGGGATACCAGCACACTCAACAAGAAAGAGGTTAAGCACTCAGGAGAGCAACACCCAAGTACAACCAAACTGATGACGTTCCCATATTAATTTCCTCACTTAAGAAAGATAATCGAAAGATGTACCCAGAGGCATTTAACTTTGAAGCTGCCTTTATTATTAGGTTTTTATTTTATTCGTATAAGATCATTGAGAGGAACTATTATTCCCATAAACTTATGTTTTTCCCCAACATAATACAGGATGTAAATCATAACGTGTACCAGAAAATTTATGGCATAAAATGCCTTTTTATAAATTGTTTCCTAGGGTCATTAGAAACAAGGCCTAACCAAAATCCTAGCTGAACGTTTTACATCTCATGGGAAAAAGATTAAAGTAATCCAAGGAAGTGTGCATTGTTGTTTTTATATGGGAAATTCTCTTAGCACAGATAAGAAGACAGCATTTGTAAAACAGAACAATAAAGCAAAATAGCAAACTGAATAATCTAGTATGAGAAACAGTTGACTAGCTTTAACTTTCTAGAAATACAAGCAACCACGCAGAGATTCTCATTAGCAGAGGCAGGTGATTGTAACAAAACAAGGTTTACATTCCCCTCCTGGTTTGTTTTTGTGTATTCAGCATTATAACTACGGATTAAATAATCTGAAACTTTGCAGAAGAGCTACGTAGTTTTCAGATTGACATATGTAGAAGTGAGGAATACCATTTCCCCTGGCAGAACAAAAGTTTTGACAAGTATCTATTTCATAAAAAGACGGGAAGTTGAAGTCTCCCAGAAGAACAAGGGGAAGGGATCTTGAGACCTTACTCTAGTGTTTATGAAGTGTCTTGTCCACCTCTACATCCTGGTTGGGTGGCCTGTAGCAGATTCCCATGATAACATCAGTCTTATGGGCCTTTGCTTGAATTCTGACCCATAAGCTCTCAACCCTCTCATTGCCATCATTCATTTCCACGCATTCACATTCTTTCTTAGCGCAGAAGGATACACCACTGCCTTTTCTGCCTAGCCTGTCTCTTTTCAAAAGTCAGTAGCCATCCATCACAGCACTCCAGCTGCGCAAGTCATTCCACCATTTTTCCACGATAGCAACCATATCATAGCTTTCCGACCACACAACGGCCTCCAGCTCCTGCTGTTTGTTACCCATACTGCGTGCATGATTGTAAAAGCAAGGGAGCTGGACCTCCTTTTGAGCGGCAGTAGCCCTAATGCCCTCATGACCACACTCAGGTGTTTCCACAGCCTCACACCTCGTGTTCTTCCTACAAAAGGGCGAGCTGTCCTCCTCCTTCACCAAGACCAATACCTCGTTTAAAGCTCTACCAATGATCCTTCACAACCGCCGTCTTAAGACCCCTTTCCAACGACGGGAGAAGCACGGCAAACCAGCAGACTCACCAGCACTATTCGGGTTGTGGCTGATCCGCCCTGCAGCCAGTAGTATCGGCTCTGCCCTCACCTCGTTAACGGCTGCCCCCGCACTTAGCACTCTTTTCACAGTAATTACAACCCTTACAGTTTGTCTTCGTTAAAACCCACGTGATTCGCACATCTTGACTCCTCCTCTCCGTCTCTGACGGGCGGCGATGCACCGTTGCCTTTCCGAGGCAGGGGCTGTGTGGATGCAGAGCAGTTGCCCAGGCAACGCCCACGCCGCGTCAACCGCCCTCACGAGACCGGCCGGGCCGCTCTGTTCATCTCAGGGTTCCCTGGATGAAGGAGCGCTCCGAAACACACCTGTACCTCGCTATCAGCCGCTGCGGTTCTGGCCGGGACAGCTCCGAATCTGCTAACATCGGCGATCAAGGACTAACCATGGCGATCGAGGGCTTCTTCAGCGCTTGCGCCCGTTTAAATCTCCCGCCATTGCCCAGGCGGCGCCAACGCCGCTGCCCTGTTACCTCGGTGACCGCTCGTGTCCTTTTTTGGAAGGACAGTTTATAATTTCCTCCAAAATGAGCAGAAACAATAATAATAATAAAAAAAAAAAATTAAAAAAATTACTGTGCTCTCAGAAAGATAAAAAGAAAATTGAACGGGCATCAGCAGCCAGTCTTGAAAGTATCAGTAATTTAAAAAATCCACTGACTTCATGTGCGAGGCAGCTGCCAAGGCACGAATTGATGAAACAAATACTTTAGACAGCTTGATAGCCAGACTTGTGACAGCACTGACAATCCAAGGACTGAAGCACGAAGGAATGAGATGATAGATTTTATATGGCACTTAATAAAACTTACCCGAACTAAAACACACTTCCCTCCTCTGTTGCTTAACAGGATTACAAACTCCCTCAGACTTTTTCTATGGCACATGATGTGCTTCTTATCCTGAACCGGGGGCCACAATCTGCCAAGGCTTTCCTTCTGTGAATGCATATTGTAATAGAAAGTAAAACTAGACTCAAAGCATTGGCTGCTGATGCATTTCTGAAAAGCAAACCAGATGAAGTAATTGGGGTGGGTTGGACTGAGCCTCACCTCATTTAAATCAACAGCAGGTTCAAAACTTCCAGACAACTCAGCCAGTCAAATTCTTCACTGGTATTTCAGACTCTGGTTCTTAGATACTCGACTGCTGTACATTGATCGCAAAAGGAATCCAAGTTAGTGTTAAACGTGGTATCAGGAAGTTTCTTTTAATTTTTCCCCACCTCAGATTTGTTTGCTGCTTTTGATCTCTCTCCTAACCTCAGGTAGCACTGCAGTTTCTTGTACTGACCCTTCAGCACCTCACAGCTTAGTCTTCTCAAGTCTGAAATGGCATTCAGTTCTCTGCAGGGATGAAGCACTGTTGTTTGACACAGGGCAAGACTGAATAGTGTGATACATACGACAGTGAAATGAAAACGGTCTCTGATATGCCTGTCACCTCAGCCTTCAGGAGGTCCTGCAGTCTCTACTAGCGTGGATAAGTAAAGGAACACGAGGAACACACACTTGAGAGGGTTAAAACTCTCAGAGGCTTGAAACTCTTAACACCTGGCTACTTTATGCAAATTTTTCTTCCAGTTTGTAATGAAAAATAATTGCTGACACGTGCAAGAAATGCGGTCAGAACAAAACTCCTGAAAAAATACTTGTTCTATTCCTCAGTTTCATTCTGGAGAAGATTTTATCTTTGCTGTCACCACCATGTGGCCCATAGAGTAAATCTGGTTACTAGGAATGTAGACTAGGTCAGAACATCAAAGAAATATTTCGTGTTCATATTTAACTTCATACTTATTCCCAGGAGTAATTTCAGGGTTATAGTCTTATGAGAGCTATTATAGAAAAAAACAGGGCAAGATAAGATTTCTTGCGTTTCAAATTATTTGAATAAATGTAAAGATATAGATTTACTAGGCTAACAGAGTAAATTACTCTTAGTCTCAGTATGCAATGTCCACTGTTCTCAATAATGACTGTTAAGGGATATTTTTCAAGTCTTTGACCCGAGAGTTTAACACGTGGGTTTGTCTGGCACTGAAAGATGCCTCTTCTTCAGTCTTTGTACTTTGCAAATTGTCTTATTTACTCCTGCATTCCAGACTGTCTGTAGTCATACTGCAGTAACAACCACGCTTGCATAGCTGGATTATGTACAGAAGAGTGTACCAGGGTGTTTTGTTCAAATTTGTAAGCCAGATTTATTTTCTTAGACTAAATATACCAAAAAATATCGGTACATAATTCTCCACTTAGAAGCTTCAGTCATTTGTAGCCAACTGATTTGCATGAGGATCACAGAAAGCTATTCAAATACAGCTTTATAGTTTAAATGACTTTGTGTGAGCATTGCAAAGCAGATAGATAAACACAAAACATGGTTTCTTTTTCAAACCTATTCCTAGTACATCTCTGAAGTGTGCGTTTTCTTTTCAACAGCCAAGTCCAGCTATTCAGTATCATATTGGGTGTCATTCTTATTTGCTTACTGGAAATGGCAAATACTGCTGTGCTATTTCTCCATAAAGTTATCTTAGCAGGTTTTGTAAAGAACAATCAAAAACAACAACAACAGCTTTCCAGAGACAAATGACTTAGTTCCTACAGCTCTTACAATTTGGTCAGCCTTTGCCTGCAGAAAGATTAAAGGAAATGCATCTTACTCTGAGTAACAACTAAGAAGGGAAGTAATCTATCTCTTAGAAGTAAAATGTTACCTAAGCTATGGATCAGTCTCAGACAAGAGCTTGAATGGGGATTCAAGATGCTGCTTGGTAGGAATTTGATAGATTTTACATCAGTGGCCAAACAATTTATTTTCTGTCAGCCAAAACAGTATTTGTAAACTGTACTGCCTGTTGACTGATGATGCCAAGGGCAAACAATGAACAGAGAATAAAAGAAGAGATGAAAAGAAGCTCTGCTAGCATAATGAGGAGAAACAGTCCTTCATCATCCTATCAGAGCTTTTGCTCTGTGAGTTATAAATCATTATCGTCTGCCTCACAGCTTGGGATAAGCAATGCAATAAATTCATTAAAATAAAGCATTCACAGTGCTGCATGTATTTTTATTGGTAACAGGTTAGTTTTTCTGACACTTTTACAGAAATGCCCATCTTTTTTTGTTGTTGAATGGAGTGTATATTTGCAGATATAAACCTAGCCGTGTTCATGATATATGTTAATATCTAAGCAACAATAAGTGAGAAGCACACTTTATTTGATAGCGTAAATCAGTTTCAAGACCATTTTGAACTAAACAGTGCTTTTTCATTGCCTTTATTCCAGGCTCAAGACAGAAGCACTCTACTGGGTCTCATTTCCTCTTGAATAATTTAAAACAAATGAAGATTAGTTTATGATTTGCTGCAGTTTGAACCTATCAAACTGAGTTTTAATAAGAGAGTTTGTGAATTCAGTCGTCTGTTTGGCAATCAGGAAACTATTACACAACATAAAGAAACTGTAAAAAAGGCTATGGAACTCAAATCTCTGGTATTTAAGAAAGCATTGCCCTTTGATTGGGTGCATATTACACCATTACTCTTCATATATTTACACCTGCTAATGAATGTTATTTCTTAATCATTTATTAAAATGTCTAGCTTTTCATCAAATGCAATTACATACCATGATGTCTATATATAAGGCCACAATTAGCACGGGCCAGATCTTCTAAAGGTAATGGAGATAACATGTACATGCATTTCATGTTCTACGTGTGACCTACAGCTTTGGGCTTTTGTTGTTATGAAGAAAACTACTTCACTAAGGTTTTAAAGTAATACAGAAAATTGAGTTAGAAGCTTAATTTTCGCAGAAAACAATTTTTACCCACTACTTCAGTGGTAACCTGAACTTTTAAAAGACGTTCTGTTCCTAATTAGAGCTGTGAAGAGATCTGTGTTTAATTAAACCAGAACACATATAATGAAGGTTTAATTGATTCTACGTCCCTTTCTCTTAAAAACCACTATACACCCATACATTACTGTTTGTTTTTTTTTTCCCCAAACCTTTCTAAAGAGTGAATACAACAGAAAGGAAAAGTCTGTAAAAGGTGGATTAATTTTAAACATTTGCTTCATCTTCTTTATGCTGTAAGGCCTTCTAGACTTTGGCTTCTCACAAATCAAATACTCAGGTTTCCTCTATTATTTTACATTATTTTTATAACATATCATTGTTTCAAATCTTGTATTTCAATGCTGTTAGACTTCTCCACCACCACACAAATCATCCAATAGTAACTATTTTTTTCTTGTTTATGCTTTATAACGTTCCCTTCCTAACACAAATTTTGCTATTTTTACAATTTCAGTTTCAGAACACCCAGAAATAGACTCCCATTTCTTAGCCATTGCAAAGGTCTCACCATTATTATTAACATACAGCATGTCACCACAAGAAGCAAAATGATTCATCGCTTCATACTCTGAGCATTTTCTTAAACTGAAAAGCAAATCTGGTCTAAGAGAGTATTGCACACTCATGATCATGACCAGACTTCTTTTTGTATTATAAATTAATTTTTAAAGGCAGAAGTCAATTACTTCCCCAGCAATATTCTTCATGCCTTCAAAAACCAGTCTGAAGGTGTAAAGATGTTTCAATGAAAATTGTCCAGATATTAAATTTGCTTTACAATAAACAATATGGTTTACGTATCCTCAAGCAAACCTAAAATTCACATTTATAGACAAATTTCTCAGAAATTTACTCTCATCAATATATATTTACTATTTCTTATTTTGTAAGTGCATGAAGGAAGTAAAAATTAAGGACATTTTCTTCATGCTATGGCTTTCTTGTTATGTGTAATTTCTAAGGAAAAACACAAGCAACTTAGCGTGCTGTGTCAGGAATTATAAACACTGATTAAACAACCTCAGTATTTTACTTCGCCACTAAGCAGTCATGATAATAATTCAATTTAAATTAAAAAAGTGTGATGATTTAATTAGTGCTTTCATGAGAAAATGCATAACTAAATTGCTTCTAATGGAGGAATTGAGAAATAGTTGAAATAAAGCATTAAAAATCTTCTACCATAAGCCCAAAGCTAATGGAAAACAAATCGTTATACGTTGTTCAGAATATTTCATCAGTATTATCGCTTTACACCATGAACATCCTCTAAAGTCCCATTTCTAAAAACCTCAATGCGTGTTGAAGTATACATTACTGTAGGCTTCAAGAACACACAGTGAGGACAAAATGTGCCAAGCCCAAAGTTTTAGGTGGGTTAGATGGAAAAGATTCGCTCATAAGCAAGGAATTTTTACTGCATACTTTTCATTCAGACAACCGATTTCTATTTTGTTATTTCATTTTTAATTGTTTCAATTTAAGCTGAAACAACTTTGTTAACTCTACATGTCAGATAATCTGTGATTATCTGAGAGGCCTCAAAAGTTCCAGTGCAGGCACTGAAAAACATCTGAATACTTTCTATCAGGCACTGCAAAGTCTGGCCATTTACACAGGGCAGGCTTCTCTGAATGCAACTTACAGATAACTCAGCAAAGATGAAGTTGTTCGCAGTATGGGATATTTCTATAACAATCTCCTTCCCCAGCTAAAGGTAAACACTGTTTAATCCAAGGATAAGTGTTTTCCAAGAGACTGCCAATCACAAAATAATTATTATCACTGAAGGAAAAAGGACAAGATTTTCAAATAGTTACATGCAAAACATCTATTTCCTCAAGACTATGGAAGTTTGGGAGAATCAATAGGAAGAAAAAGTGTAAACAGAAAAATGTGTGTGAAGCTGAATATAAGCTATTTATCCCGTGATACGTAGGTGGCTGATCTAATCAGACATCACACCGTAACCAAGAGAAAGCATTCAGAGACCAAGAGTAGCTTGGTGCAAGCATCGTGGTTGACAGGCATTTGGGGCTGACACGGTGGTTATGCTCCCAGCTCCTAAGAGAAGCCATAGCCATGGTCTACAGCTATCTTGCCTGTTGTTCCTGTCCAGAGTAACTGATTCTCCAGTAGTTTATTCCCCTCTCGACAGCCCCGCTTCTAACGTCGGCCACCTGACACAGTCTTTACCTGTAGCATAAGAAGTACAGACCAGTTTCTGGGCAGGGGACTCCCAACGTCGCACACATAAGGATATAAAAGGGATTTTGAGCATGGTCAGCTGCAGCTTCCTCCCTCTTCTGTCCTCTTCCTATGGCTGAAAATAAACAGTCACATGGCAGAAAGAAATGTGTTGCTTTGTGGTCACTGAGAGGGTTTCCTGTTGATTGTGCCTTTATAATGAGAGAAAAAAACTCCCCAATTACATCTCTGACAAAGACATTTTCAGTCTTTCTAACATCAAGCAAAGCAAAACAAAACACAACAACAACAACAAAAAATCAAACAGGTGAGTAGCTTGATGTGATATCAATTTTTTAAAAGTATGCATTCCCAAGTACAAGGAGCACATTTGGCTCTTATTGAGCACATTCAAAAGGAATACTTCAAGATATCTGACTTTAGAGGATCCAGAGTGCATTCTTACCAACATTTTATTCCAGCTATCATCTTCAAGTGCATTTTGTGAACGGTTCTGATCTCACAAATAAGACTGTAAGAACACTTCTGTTTGAAACATTTTCACTGCTTTTCTTCAAATAATAGGACTACTAAAACAATCAAAATGGCCTCTCTCACAGTATTCTACATATTTTAAATGATTTCATGTTGAGTTCTCTCACTGTAAAAAGTGATATAAAAATAATTTTATGAAGATAGGTTTCTAATTCCACCAAGTCTCAGGTCAGAAACTAGTATTTGGGGTTTTTCCTCAAACTTCACTTTTATTGAGTTACAAGACTGACTGTAACAGTAATTAGAGCATTATGAATCAATACTAATTTAAGTGAAAATTAATCATCTATCACAATGCTAGGCTAGCAGCACGATAAAAACTGAAAGGTAACTTTTTATGCAACAGGGAAAGAAAGAAAATTACTTTTTAAAAAGGGCTTTAAATATATTTTAAAATAAATTAATGCAATTTTAAAACTCATTGAACTGTAGAGATTATTTTAAATTAATCTTTTAAAATCCACTTTTTAAAATCCTTCCAAATGTAATCCTTGGCTGAGATAAAAACCCAATTCCATTTTATTTTTTCAGTTGTTTATTTTTCTGGTAAAACAAGCTATTCTATTTAGATCACACGAGCTGCTATTAAAGTCAACGAATAACGATATTTCTTTTGCAGTTAGGGCTTAGTCAGTTCCCATCATCCGTGGCTTATCCAAGGCGGATTAACCATTTGTAATCAAATCCAGGTGGATTAATCCTGCCCTGGATAGGAAGAGTCACGGCTGGCTCAGTGTAGAGCCAGTTCAGATCAGCTGAGCTTCTTAGGGCAGGTACAGTGCAGCAAATGTACTGTGCTGAGTCCAGGTCACCCCACATACAGAATAAGGTTAATCACTTGTGCAGAACCAGAACAAATTAGACAAAAAGAGCCCAGTTAGTCACGTTCACTGTAAACTTCTTACCTCATGTTCTGTGAAATTGAAGTATTGAAAAGCAGGATTCAGAGACATAAGCGATGGCATACAGCCTGGGCACAATTGGACTCAGACGTCAGATGCTTCTGCACTGTACTTTAGCTTCCAAAGCAGCTGCACCTTTAGGACAGAAGTTCTCAGTTCTAATATTCACTAGCAAACCTGCATAGCTCTGCAGGAGTTTAATCATGGGGGGGTAAAAAGATCTTCGAGTGGATGGATGAGAGCAGGCCCTGACTGCACCAAGGGAGCTGGCACAGAACTGAAGCAAAATGAGCACAAGCTGACTGTGAGCAGTGCCACACCACAGTATTCTTTGCATTTCAAGCACTTACTTGAAAGCAGTTTTCTACTTGAATGCCTCTGTCCCTAATTACTGAAAGACACATTATATTCAACATACATCGAACAGCTCAAAAATTCAGTATTGGCCTCTTGTATTAAAGAACATTGTCAAATGAAGTACTATATTCAGGCAAAACTTTGACACTAAAGGAGTTGAACACTACAGGCTTTGTGTCTTCTTGTGCAATTAGGCTTGTGTGCCTCTGAAGTAACACTATTGCAAGTGTAGCCATATCATGCCTTAGTTCTTTATGTTGGAGAAAGCTACTACCCAACTTGTTGTCTATCCCTCACAAATGATTATTTACAAAATCTACTCCTCCGAATTTACCTCTGCTCTCATTTGGAAAAGAATAAATAGGAGAAAATGTGTAAGAAATAGCAGCCAAGAAAAATAGCTTATTTACCTGTTGAACTTCTTGTCTTATGGCAAATATTTTTTCATCATCTTCCCTATGCACAAAGTCTCAGCAGGCAGAGGAATGATAATCCATTTGCCTTCCAATTTCTTCCCTTTTGGACTAGACCAATTTTGTCTCACGTGTCTCAGTAGTCACCAAAGAATACTATTATCTGTGCTAATAAAGGTTGCACTGATGCATTGCATGGATAGATACTGGTTATCTAGACTGTGTTCTTTGTAATCAACTGCTAATGAATACTTATCTCTACAGGGAAGATCAAGAGTTGATTACTCAGAGCTTCATCTCTCTCATATCTTGGAAGAAAGATGTTGTCTCTTAGGTGAAAATGTTCTTTTGCTTGTATTTTAATACCACAGTTACTTTTGCGGTGGGGGAAAGCAGTGACTGGGTTGCTCAGTGAAAGACATATGAACATTCCGTACACCAGCATATCTGCTTTCCACTAAAGCTCTGAGAGGGTATTCGGGTGACCTGTCTTTGTGTTAATTAGCCCTGACAAAAGCAGCAGCACACGAACAGTGGCACAAGGGGAACTAAAAGAGGGAAGATTTAGATTAGATCAGATTTTAGGAAGAAATTCTTTACTCAATGAGTGATGAGGAACAGGCTGTCCAGAGAAGCTGTTAGCGCTCCAACCCTGGAGACAATCAAAGCCAGGCTGGGCTAACTGGTCTAGTGGAAAGCATCCCTGCTTATGGCAGGGAGATTGGAACTAGATAGTCTTAAGGTTCCTTTAAACCTACACCATTCTATGATTTTATGTTACGTTACTTTCAGAGTAGAGTTGGACTGGGTCCAGATACCTAGGAGTCCAGGCCAAGAAAATTACTGTTTTTACAGCATTGGTAAAGACGTACTCACCCAACTACTTTTAGACTCAAAGTAACTGTTGGAGTCCTTTTATACGTTAACAAAAAGCAAGCTGGAGTTCTGCCTCTAATTCATCAAGAAAACTGAATGCTAGAAAATAAAAAGCATGATGTTCAGTATCACAGCCAGCCATACCACACAGGTAGAAATAATGGTTTTTGATTGAACAAATAGATAACAGCTCTCATCCTTCCCAAGAAATAGCAAAACAAATTCAGCAGAATCACAGATGAAAAATTTCTGAAGAGTCTCAGATTGTTTTAGATCCCATGAGTCCAAGTTGCAAGTGAAAACAAGAGCTGACCTCACTTTGAATGCTAAGAATGTTCCAACGGTGTTGCTGAATCTGTGAGTGTTCAAAAACAATAAGAATGTGCCTACTATTGTTCTGGGTTGCTGAATCTGTTTGCAGAGGATGTTCAATAACATACCTGTTTATTGACAGACTAGAGAAGTACAGAAGTTGAAAAAGCCGCACTGAATAACAGCTCAGTTTTCCACAGCTGGAGAAAGATCCATAAATTTGCGTCTATAAGATTCAATAAAATAATTTTGAAAAATTAGAAGAATTTAGAGATTTGTGGTAAAGGGAGAGTGCAAAGTTATGCTGCTGAAAATCAAATTAGTTTGTATTTTTTTTTTGTTTATTTTTTAACCACCTAATGAAAATAGACATAAACTTGAATTTAGAAAGAAATGATAATTCTTAAAAATATCCGTATTATTTGCTTCATATATGAACTAACTGTACCATAAATGTCACATCTGTTTAGATTCAGGGAAAGATGGCCACTGAGAACTTTTTCTGTCCCAGTTAAAATAATACAGGAGTTCAGTAACATCCAGATAAAGACTAGGATTGCTTAATTCCTTTTCTTTCGAACTCATATCCACTGCAGAGTTCCATTCATCATCAGAAGCTGATAAACTGAAATAAACTGTCCAGACAATTACGCATAATTCTGAATTTCGCTATACAATGAAAAGAAAATAAGAACAAGTTCTGCTTTTCGAGGTTCCAAACAATTTTATTTCATAGGAAGCATTTAAAAGACCATATACCAGTAAGAAAATTTAAAAATGTAAAGAATTTAGAACTTAGTCACTATCAGTAGAAATACGAATTACAACATTCTAACCTTTCTTATCAACTATGGACTTCCTTACCATAAAGAAAGGGAACAGGTTGGATGGTTTTCAGATATTGTCTTGGCTAGAAAAGACTTCACATCTAAAATTATTTTGCATCTGAAGATGCTTTAAAGTCATGAAATTAAATTATCAGGAGTATCTTCATTCTCACTGAGTTGTATCAAATCTCATGGCACTGATATACCCGTAATTCCCTGCACCCATTTGTACCTCTTTCTGTGGTTCTCTGAAAACTCAGGGGAAGAATATGCTCCGCAATGCCTCCTTTTAACATCTACAGGAAGTGGTTGATCATCCTTCTTCTCACTCTGCCCACTGTATGAACTTCAGGAATATATAAACGTGTGGCTGTTGGAGCATGCAAAACATAGCAACACAGATGTAAATAACACATAACTGAAGAAGTTGTTTTAAGAAAATACAACTGACAACAGAGAGAACTGTTAATTCCTAAAGCATTCAAACTTGAACAGATTGATCAGCGACAGCTCTCAAAAACCTTCCTGCAACATTTCTAAAATATGTTTAAATGACAGAATATGTTCACAGCAACAAAGATAGAACAAAAAGTAAATACATAATACTATTTACAGGTACATTTTAGAGCTCACTATGCAGTTAGGGACCAGTAAAAAGCTTTATTTTGTTTCATGAGCAGGCAGCTAATATTCCTGAAGGCCATTTTACCTCCCAAAACGCCTGCCTTTACTGAAGATCAAATCTGAGGAGCCTGTTTCATTGTCCACTTTTTGCTATTTTGAAATAATTATCTGTATTCAACCCCTTGCATGATTAGGGACTTCTCTTAGAAGGAAACAAAGTTATGTTACTTTGTCATTTTTGGAGCATGTTGAACAGTTTCCCTGTTGGAATATGTAGTAGTGCCAGCTAACAACATGGTAGAATCAGAAGCACAGATTCATATAGAAGATTGAGGGTTACTGCATCCTTAAAAACTTCCAGCCAATTCTCCTTCATTTCTCTTCTCTGGTGACTTGAGGTATTTATTTCAGGAAGATTCATCTCAGTCAAAAGTGTTTTAGTTCAGTGGTCTTATCGATATACAAAACTATTTCAAAAGCAAAAAACAAAAACAATTATCAGTAATGCACAGAATTTTCCTTCAAGTATCTGGCTCAGGGCTTTCAGCTGCAACTAAATGTGGGCAAATAAATGCTGTCTGACTTAAAGTTGCCTTAAGAAAAAAAACAGTTTTGTTTCATTTTTGTGTATTTTCTCCAGCTATAAATCACAATTAAAATTTCGGTGCCAGGAGGAGGATGTTAAAATATTACCATAGATAATAGTCATAGATACTTTCTGAGAAATAAGAACTTGAAGTACAAAACACAGACAGAGACTCCCAAAAAAGTTACTGGATGTCAGTTGAGGTTGATCTCAAAGGAGCATTAGTAGCATTATGATAGGTGATCTGACTTGCTTAATGGTGCTAGAAATTAGTTAACTTAAGAGAAAATGTGACAAAAATAGCTGACTGAAAAGTAGATTGAGCTACTTAGGAAGTAAATGCAAACTGAAAATAATTAAGGGATGTCTTTAATGACCTTTCTGATCCATTTGTTCAGTTGATACTAACTTTGGTGATACAATGGAAACAAAAACAGAACAAAAAACAACCAAAGACACCAACTCTAAGAATGCTGTGGATGTGACATTCTATGGGTACGGGATCCCTTAATTGAGATCTCTTCTTTAATTTGGACAGAGCATAGATTTCAACCTGAAATCACCATACTTGAATTAACACTGAAGACTTGAATAAATACATACTTGAATATACATACTTGAATAAATACAAACACTTGAATAAGTGTTTTCAATGCTGGAGTGACAGTCATGGAATAGTCGTGGGAATAAAAAGAAACTTTAAGGAATACTCCCCTGCTAAAACGAGATCAAGGGCAAGAAACATTCATGGTGATTTCAATGAGTAAATCCTATGTAAACACTTGTATCGAAACTACAATTACATAAATACATTCTGAAGTTTGAAAAATTAAAACGTCATTCTGCTTTCTTCCATTTCAAAACTAAGGTTATTCTTGACCTGTGAAGATACTTGAAGCTTATTGCAAAGGAACTCTTAGTACTTGTGTCTTGCACCAAGCTTAATAAGAATAAAGCTACTCCAGTATACTAAGTCCATTTAATGTAAATGTATTTCACTCAAGGATTTTTGTGCCGCTCACTCCATATTTGTATGCGTCATATTTAGAAAGCAAAAAACAAGGTATTCTTCATAAATAAGTTCTTTAGAGTGCAAGCAAAAGCAAGTTTACTATTTATAGTTCAAGTTCTCAATGCAAGATGAAGTGAAAAACTTGCCTTTATCTCCATGCCAAATTAAAATCCAGTCATGATTTAAAAATTCAAAGGTGATATTTTTCAGTAGTAACTGAGCAGCAACATAGCAACATAAATAAGGGTGAATAGTATACTGAAAATCACACACATGTTTAACAGAGGAAAGGAGAATTTGTTTTATACTCTTATTTGTTCTGGATTGTCTACATAAATTTGGAAAATTTGTCATCACACAATAGTTTTGCTGACACTAGTACTCAGTGATAAAATGATCAATACCTCTGCCATCAGGAAAAAACATCTTCTCAGCTTAAATACAAAGGAATCACAGTTCTGCATGTCTTTTTTTTGTTTGGATTTTTTTTTTCTTGCTCTGTTTCAGTGGTGGAATGTTTCTGGTGGTTTGTTATCCCCTTATAATCATTGTATGGTTCAGTAACCAAAAAGCTTTTAGATTTATATGAAATATTTCCTACTTCTCAATGGATTGTGGGAAACAGCAACAAACCTCTCCTGTTTTCTCTTTGTAGCTCTCAGTCAATTCTGGAGATCTTCGGTGTTTTGAGAGTGTCTTTTTAGCCTCTGTTTTACTTATGTTGTTGTCTCTGTTATTCTTGATCAAACACCTACTGCTGATGATTGCAGATATTATTTTCCTGACCACAATCTGTACATTCTTAAATCTGAAAAGGAACCAAAAGTAGTAACATTCAGCTGGATCTACACATAGAAAGCACTAGATGAAGTCGACTGACTGGTTCCTATATGCCAGGGTGACACTAAAATATCACTACTCTTGTTAGAGAACTCTCACCCAAAGGTGAAATTTCATGGAGTATTTTGAGCTGTGGGAAAGTGAAAACACGTTCCTGGTACTGAATGAAATACACGACCAAGAAAAATGTAGAACAGAGTTAGAAGGTAAAATGCAAAAGGTATGAAGAGGAAGAACCAGTAGTAATATGAAGACATGTGCCACAAAACATGCTGCACAGAGAAATAAAGAGCAAAACGAGAATTTAAGTTGGAGACAGATCAAGTAATTAAATTTGAAAAAGATACTTGCGTACAAGCAGAATGTTAATTCCTGCTTCATATGAAGAAGAAACTTGATTATCATCTCCACTGTTAAAATTTCATACCAAAATCTTCATGCAAAAGACTCCGTAAACCCTCATAATAAATTCAATTTTTAAATGATGTTCTGAGACAGTCCAAAAATATTACCTGTGTTCTTGTAGTACTTCAGCAATCAGGTTATTAAACTCTGGCATCTACTAAGTTGATTGAAGAACATCAATCAGTATATAAGAGAAATGAAGACAAATATTGAAACAATCATTCTTTTTCATTTCTCCAATCTTAGACTTCTATGAAGCATGCTTTGCAACGTGGAAGAAACTGCAAGAATGAGAGAAATATTTAGATGTTAATATCAAATGGATTAAGAAAAGTTCATTTATATCTGATAAATTTGAATTTAACAGAAACAGATAAATTTGAATTTAAAGAAAAAGACTCCAGCGGGGCTCTGGAGCACTGGAAGACCAGGACTGAGAAGGGCTGGTGCTGGTGGTGTTCAGTGAGATATTGCAGACTGTAAAGTAAGAACACATAAAATGAAGTTGGGAAAGGACTAAGCATGAAAGGCATTTAGGAAACATCTTGGCACAGATGGTGATTAGTATGTGAAATGGACCACCAACAGCAGCCACAAAAGAGGTAGCCATGAACATATTCGAAATCAATTACACAAGCACTTAGAAGAAAAGGAATATTACTAGGTAGAAAGTCTAGAGATATAAATAGTGGGACTCAGATGACCCATATGTCCCATTTTCATCACAAGGTATTACTTCGTTCTTGTCAGAATACATGATGAGCTACTACCAAATGCATTTAATGTTCTGTAGGAAGGAGTTTTCTCTGTACTGTTCATGGCCATTATTCTGCTGCCTGTTTCACAAACACGTGGCGCACACACACACAGCAGAAAGGTGTGAAAGTTAATTACTCCTTGGAGAATGAGATGTACTGAAAGCTTTGTGGAGAAGGGCATCTTAAAGGGAAATTGACAGTGTATGAGATTTTTAATTTATTTTTTTTTTAAGTTATAATACATCCACCAGCCTTCCCAGAATAAATTACCCTTCCCAGGAGGAGAAAATACCATAATAATTACTTTGATATTTTGAGACTTCCCTCCTTATGTTTATATAAGTACAGGATATTGATTACATAGGCTAAACATTTTTATTATGAACTTCTATTCTTATTGTTTCTCAATCAATCTTTGGCACAATTTTCATATTAATGATCTTGTTAGTTTTATAATGGCAGCAAATCATCAGTGTTTAGTAGGATATTCTGCACAGACTAAGAAATCTATCTTCCATGGTGGACCTAGTGTCGCAACAACCCACACACACTGTCAACGAGGTCAACGAAGAGAACTGGAAACGCATGGTATTGAAGTAATCAACCTGAAGTCTTCACATGCCAGGACAGAAAGAAGATAGAAGTAACGCCAAATTAAGTTATCCTGATTTTAAGACTACTTTCAAGTAAGAAATATTATGCAGCTATTATTTAACCAGCAATATTCCTTTTTTATTTTTTAATTCCTCTTCTTAAGATTTTTTTCTACAGTATGAACAGAAACAGAAACCCTTTCATAGCACATATGTAATCAGTATTTAAGTGCCTATGAAGCTGCCAAGCTGGTAAGGAAAGCAAAGGTATCAAGAAGAAAATAGAGGTATTCTGGCAACAGCAAAATGTCATTTGCAAATGAGAACATCCTGAAATACCATTGGAGACACCACAGAGATCCTGACCTTCTTTTAAGAAGAAGAAAAAAAGCCCCATGATACAAAGTTTTTGTGTATGCCAATCCTATCTTTAGTGACTTGAACATCTATATTTTAATCTTCTTCTTACTACACATTGATCTGTTTTCACCAATATCTGCTTCCAGTAACCTTTGCCTGTTTGTCCTTAATTCTGAATGGCCCTTCAGAGTATAGATCTTTTACTGAATTTTTTTGCAAGTGTCCAGGACATCATAGATGGCGACAAATGAACAACAAAAAACTATTCAAACAAGATACTTCCCTGCTTCTCATTTTACATTTGTGAAAAAGGTGTGTTTTTTTTTTTTTTTTTTTTTTTTTTAAAAAAAAGAGGAACTTTAAAATACTCCTGTTTTAATGACAGCAATTCTCATGAATTGAAAACTGGAAATAAAGAGGTATTATGCTTAAAACAAATGTTTCCATGGAACTACAGAATACTATATATATTATATACTATATATATTATAGTGTATACTATAATACTAATGAGCCTATCCTTCTCTAGTTAGCTACAGCTAATTTATTTATTTATTGTAACTTCCAATGCATATCTAATCTTCATGGCTTTTACTTTCCTCTGTCAAGTTGACTAGTCTTGCTAGGTCCTTTCAACTATGAAAAAAAATATCCTGTTAGGCTTACACTAATCTAAATAATTGGGTGACTTCTAGATTTAATTTTCCATTTTCCTTTTCATGGAAAATGAAAGAGCATCATGGCTTTTAGTAATCACAACAAACTGTACCCTAGTGAGCGTTGAAGAAATCTCTTGCATAGCTGAGGAGATGAAGGCTTGGTTTTATAAAACCAACCAACAAACAGAAAAACTGAACTTCAAAATAATTAAAAAAAAAAACACACAGCATCTTAATTTATAATAATTATGAAATAGTCCATGCTAAAAAAAAGATCAAGTAAATGTACTTACCTCAATCAGCAGATAAAACTTCAACCTGCCCCTTATTTAATTTCCCTACAGTGTGATGGGAGAGAGAAGCAGAAGAGCAGAAGCTAAAAGTCTGCAGGTTTAGATAAATGGGTGAAGCAATGCCAAACATGTAAGCAAAGTGAATTAAGTAATTCACTCACTGTTTCACACTTACAGGCAGATGTCCTGGAATGCAGAGCATCAGCACACATAACAGTTACTTGAAAGGACAGGTATCACAACTAGAATTGTCGGAACCACAGAATTACAGAGGTTGGAAGGGACCTCAAGAGATCGTTGAGTCTCACCCCCTGCTAAAGTAGGTTTCCTACAATAGGTCACAGATGATCATCTGGGAGATCTGGGATATCTCCATAGCAGATTCCACAACCCCCTCAAGCAATTTGTGCCAGTACTCAGGCATCCTTACCATAAAGAGCTCTATCCACATGTATAACACTGCAACATGATGGAAAACTCAGCAATATGACAGCATAGTAACAAAACCCTAGGCTACAGCAAATAAGGTTAAGCTCAAACGCAGCAGCCATAAACACAGAAACAAAGAAAAGAATCTGCTTACCTTTGGAAGGTCTCTAGCATGCAGCAATCTCCAGCAAGATACCTTTGCCTCTACTGCCAACCTATAAATAAGATCTGGGATTGCGTGGATTCTGGCTTCACCCCTTTTATTCACAGAGATGCACTGCATGCACCTGAGCTCCTGTGGGTTAGCCCTGCTTTCCCACCAGGTGCTCAATTATGTTTTCAGACTGTGACTTAGCATTTCCACTACAAACATGTTAGTGTGGAACAATGTTCAAATTCTAGGCTACTGCTCCTTTTTGTTACCACTATATGCCACCAAAAAGAGTCTGGCCTCATCCATTTGCCTCCCACCTCCCTTTAGATACTTAAAGATATTTATCAGATCCCCTCCAGTCTTCTTTTCCCCAGGCTGAACAGACCCAGGTTTCTTAGTCTTTCCTCACAGGGGAGACGCTCAAGGCCCTTAATCATCTTAGTGGCCTCCTTCTAGGAGATTCCTATCTTTCGTGATCTGGGGATCCCAGAACTGGACACAGTAGTCCATATGTGCTCTCACCAGGGCAGAGTAGAGGAAGAGGGTCACCTCCCTCAACCTGCTGGCCACACTCTTTTTAATGCACCCCAGGGTACCACTAGCCCTTCTTGGCCATGAGGGCACACTGCTGACTCATGGACAGCCTGTTATCCACCAGAACACCCACGTTCTTCTTCAGCAGGTTATCCCCTAACCTGTGCTGATGCATGCAGTTTCTCCTCCCCAGGTGCAAGACTCTATACTTGCTCATGTTAAACCTCACCAGGTTCCTCCCAGCCCAACTCTCCAGTCTGTCCAGGTCTTGCTGACTGGCAGCACAGCCTTCAGTTGTGCCAGCCACTGCCTCCCAGCTATGTAAATCAGCAAATGTGCTGAGGGTGGGCTCTATCCCTTAATGCAGGTTGTTGGTGAAGATGTTAAACAAGACCAGACCCAGCACAGACCCCTGGGGAGCACTGCTATTCACAGGTCTCCAACCAGACTCTGCACCATTGATGACAACCCTCTGAGCTCTACCAACCAGCCAATTCTCAATCTACCTCACCATCCGCTCATCTCTCCCACATCTTTCTAAGTTTTGTAACAAGGATGTTTTGGGAGATGGTGTTAAAAAACTTGCTCAAGTCAAGGTAGACAACATCCACTGCTCTCCCCCCCACTACTCAGCCAGTGACAACATCACAGAAGGCTACCAGGTTAATCAAGCATGATTTTTCCTTGGAGAATTCATGCTGACTACTCCTGATAACCTTCTTCTCTACCAATTGTTTAGAGAGGGCATCCAGAACAAGTTGTCCTCCCTTTTCTTCTCCTTTTCCTTGGATTTTTGGGCCAAACACTAAGTCATACAATAGGAACGTCCCTTTGGTCAGTTTGTGTCAGCTGTCCTGGCTGTGTCCTCTCTCTGTGCCTTGTGGATTTCAGGCTACTCACTGGCACAGCAGACTGGAAAAAAGAAAAATAAAGAAAAAGAATTAAACCTCAGAGCTGTGCAAATATTGCTCAGCAGTAGCCAAAACACCGAGGAATTATCAATACTACTTTAGGCACAAATCCAGAGCATAGTGCAATATGGGCTGCTATGAGAAAAACACACTCCATCCCATCTGGATCCAGCACACCCATTTATGTGCCACAGTCCAGATTCCCATATTCTTGTGCCTGAAACAGCCAGCAGCATCTTCCATTCAGTGACCAGAGACAGCAAAAGTAATGTAATTTATCAGTTTTTTGCAGTGATTCAGACACAGAAGATATTTGGACTGCTTTTCCAGATACTCAGTTGCTTAAGTATCACAATTCACGACACATCAGCATTACACTGGTTCAAAATAGCTAGCACCTGCTTAAGAGGCATGGTCTTCTAGTAATGTAAGATTCTTCTAAAAACTTAGAAGAAAATGTGTTCAATGGATATGATCTAAATCAGGAAGATTGAGGTCCAAGTGCAAAACACCACTTCAGTACAATGTATGAATATAAAACTCGCAATAAAAAAGACAAGAAATCTTGCTTAAAAAAAATTACAAAAAACTAGTATCCTATCTAGTACACAAGCATAAAGATAGTGTCACTGTGAACTATTGCCATCTGCAGCTTGACAATCTACTGATGCAGTGTCATAGCTAAAACAATGAAGAAGGTCCTGTGAATAATGAAATGCTACATAGTACATTGCTGTCTCATTTTGCAAGGAAGATGTGCAGAAAAGATGAATGCTTTAACTGTGACTCATAGTTAAATACTCCATGGCTGCAATTACATGTAATTATCATTTCTGTGAAACAGAGGTTTCTCACCTCTGGGTTTGCACAAAGTGTCAAGCACTCCCGATTAGCAATCTGCCACCTTTTCAATGCTGTGCAAAGCACAGGAAGTAAAAAGGGCAGTCAGATCAACATTCATTAACCTTGTATGCAAGGTTAGAGAGTTGCAGCTCTTATATAAATAGAATATCAAGATAGATTACTAGAAGTCAGCGTTCTGCCAGAAAAACAGGATCAACTTTTTTGGAGGCATACAGATTTAACTGTTGTAAAGTATGTTAACTGTATGTGCTATATTGTAAGTTTATGTCCCTCAAGCAGATGGCACTCTAATTACTCATAGATGTAATAGACTTTTTCTCTCCAGCCATCATGCAATCTCCTAAGAAAAGCTAAAGTCAGATAAATTGTAGGGATCAAAGCAATATCTTAAGACTGCCTTTGGTGACCTAACTATGGCAGACTGCTCAGCCTCCTCCACCCCCATCTACTATAGAAGCTGTAAGAAACTCTCTAGGTCCATTTTCATTGCATATTGTTTCCTCATTATGTCATCAGCTGTGTTTTCATTAAGACTGAGGCAGATATATTCAGCTGCACAAGTCACAGTCACACTCAAATACAATTAGATTTAGACAAACACACACACACACACACACACACACACACACAAAAGGAGGAAGATGTTGTAATTCAGAATGTCTCTCCAAAGTGGGCTAAGTGTTTTAGAAAATAACCAGACACTAAATTAAAAAAACTTGTTTTAAATGTATTTCTTTGGATACCTCAGTGCTTGCTGATTTTACTGAAGAGTATCAGGAAACAGCAGCGGATCCAGCAGCATCCTGAATTCTAAGATAATTTGCATCTGTAAATACTTTTAAGAAAGGCAAGTGTGATTAACTTCTGAGGGAAAGGTTTTCAAATAGACCCCAGCTCTACACATTGGTCTTTTAAGGACCCAGAACTCATTAATTGAGGACTCTTACGGTTGTATTTTTGCTTCATAAATTTCTTTTCTGAGGTGTGATTCTACGTGTAAATCTTCCATTGCCAAAATAAATGATACAGAAAACTAAAATGCAGAATAGGACAGCTGAACCAAGGCAAATAAGGTCTCATATCAGTAACAGTTGCTGTTAGAACTCAGAAGTGATAATAAATAAGGATCTATGTATTATAAATATTAAAACTCCGTAGTTCTCCCCAGTGAAGGATGTTATAAGCCGTAAAGAATCAAGTGTTGTACTGGAAAAACATTTAGGTTTAAGTCATCATATAGAGTATCCCTATTTCAGGTAGAACTGATTTATAAGAGGCAGTAGATATCTATTTCTTCAGGAATGGGAAATAGAAAAGTTTTGGTACAGATATTTTTAGCCAATTTTTTAGACATTATAAAGAATGTCTAGAAAATGCATTCAAAATGACTGAGAAGAATATTACCCTTCTGATGCATCACTCTGTGAAAACTGAACACAAAGAGAGCCTCAAGAAGAGGTAAGGAGGATTTGGGTTGGTCTTTCGTGGCTAAAAAAACAGGAAATGTGAAAGTTCTGATAAAAATAGAAGTAATTAATCCAAAATATAAAAGGTATTTGTTCAAACCTGAAATGAAATCAACGTATTTAAGTAATCTTAACAAACACAAATGAAAGTATAAAAGCCTATATGACCAGACTTCAGCACCCAGTGTTAGAAATGTTTGCAATGTCTTAAGCAACATAGATCACTGAAGATATTGCATCAATATTATACTTACTAAAATACTGAGAACAATCACTCATCTAATTAATCACTTTTCTTGCTATGATAATAAGGACTTACAGTACAGCATGTTTGAGTACAGAAAAAGAAATTTAATCACCTTTACGAATCATATTCATTGAATAACATTGGCTCCATCAGTCTTAGGATGTGTGTTTCTCACAGTCATTTCCTTGGTTCTTTCAGCGTACAACGTTCTTCTAATGTTTGCACTAGGTGGATACCAGATTAATTTGGTATTCCTAACACTAGTAGTCGTGCCACATGACATTTGGAAGATCATTTCTTTCCTGACTTGCAGAAATCTTCATATTTCTTTAAGCAACTGAAAGTTCAGCCTACTTAAAATATTCTCATTTTTAGCAACCTCTAGCAGCTCATAGCAACTACCTTTTCTGATCAACAGTAGTAAGCAATGTAACAGGCCTACAGTTTCTCAATGATTTCTCAAGTTGAGCATTGCCTTTTTTTCCTCTGGCGTGAAAATATTTTGAAAACCAATACACTGCATCAAATGTAACCATTGCACAATTACTGGGAATTCTTGTACACTGGTTTTCCTCTAAGTAATTTGCAAGCCTTTATGGTCTTAAACACAGCCTCAATAGTTGAACATTTTACTTTCAATCTCAAAGGCCACTTCATGAGTTTGCAATTTTCTCTTTCCTTCCTTTGACTTTGGTTGATCACCTGGGGAAGACAGAGAAAAGAAAACAAAAAAAAGCCTCCTGTCTTTTACTGCAGCTGTGAAACTTTCTGCTTTTCATAATTCAGTGATCGCTCACGAAAGCCTCTTTGAACATCATTATAAGTAGGGAAGATGTATTTTTATCACTTAAATAGATTTGTTTTTAAACAGCAAGGATGGTATGATGTTTCAGTCACAGGTCTGTTCTCTTCAACTACTTACACCAAGATCTATATGTTCTTTATGTTTTATATGAGTCCAGTGTGATCAGGTTCAAGTATATGCTTGAGAATTGCTTATCAGTTTCCAAAAGATGTTTTCCTTCATATTTCTTTACGCAACTGAAAGTTCAACCTACTTAAAATATTCTCATTTTTAGCAACCTCTACCAGATCTTGAAACTTGAAAGTCATGCGTTCCTTGCATTTTTCCTTTGTTTCTGGTGTTACTTTTTTATGAATTACATAAACATAACCTGGCCAGGTTTATCTTAATGCGAAAGATCCAACATCAAAACATTTTGAATGTTTTTTGTTTTTCTTTTTCCCCAAGAAGAGCAATTACAGATTATTACAGAATATCATATAAAATTTACAGAACTATGCAATATTGCGTTTTGTCTAATGGCAGAGAATAATTAAGCTATAAATACATGTTTAGATTATATTAAGTGGCAGATTTTCCAGCTGGTGCACAGGAAATTATCTGTAAATGTCTTATTAGTGTTAAGTGGGAGCAGCATTACTAAATCGGTTTGCATCACTCTAAAGGTTTACAGCTTAAGTTAGCAGTAAGCAGGAAATTCAGTGAGAGAATAATTGTACCTATCTCTCCATACTGATGTCAGACTTAAAAAATATATACCTTTCAGTACCCGCTACGTTCTTGTATTATTTTTAGCATCTGCTACATATAAATTGTTGTGTCAAATATAATATAACTCCAACTTTCAACTCAAGTTAGAAGGTAATAGGGAGCACACAAGTAGGAGGGGGAATGGCTGTTTATGAGGGTGTGTAGTGATAGGAAAGGGGGAATGGTTTTAAACTGATACAGAGGAGGTTTAGGTTGGATATTAGGAAGAAGTTTTCACTCCGAGGGTGGTGAGGCACTGGAACAGGTTGCCCAAGGAGGCTGTGGATGCCCCATCCCTGCAGGCATTCAAGGCCAGGCTGGATGTGGCTCTGGGCAGCCTGGTCTGTTGGTTGGTGAACCTGCACATAGCAGGGGGTTGGAACTGGATGAGCACTGTGGCCCTTTTCAACCCAGGCCATTCTATGATTCTATGATTATCATCTACATAACAAAAATCCTTGAGCAAGCAGTTTCAGGACCCAAATCTAGTTGTTTTCTCATTTCTTTTGCAAGGTGGATTTTGATAACCAGCCATTCTATTTGCCTGCTGCCACGTCACACAACCATGTCAAGTTTGGCAAAAACCAGCCAGCACCTGTATAGACAAGAGATCACATAATTGCCCAAAGCAGAAACAAATCTATTTCCAGAGACCTGGCACAAGTCTGCAAGAGCTTTTGTGTCTTTTGTCTAAACTATGATGAAAGTCTCCATCTCCAAAACTGCAGACAAGTCTCAACATTTAGTCTAGTAGGAAACAAAGTTTTAAAAACTCTAGTAATTGATACTCAGGAATAGTATGTCCATGTCTAGCGTTTGTTGCAAACCTAAGTACAGTCAGGACGCATATCTATGATGTGCATAGATAAAATAAGGCAGCTGTCAAACTGTTGGTACTATAGTCACAGCTATATTGACTGCACTATCAGTTGTTTCCTAAGGGAATATTTTATAGGAATAACTATCATGTTTTCATTAAAATACAGAATACTAATACAAAAACTTTAATCTGTCATCTTCGTGATTTCCTCACAAAACAGGTCCCGAGTATTTAATTAATTTTAATAAGGCTTTAGAAAATCAAAGACACTATTTTTTTTTGTTAGAAAATATTGATTTAGTTAGCTTTGTCTAATATGTAGTAGTATATCTGTTCCAACATAAAATGAAAGGAATCTTCATTCACCAGTTTTTCCACAGCGATGCTAAAGCTCTCAAAATTGTCAGTGTATGGAGCAGACTCTCCCCTTAAATTAGAAACTACCGCCATTTCAGCCTTATCAGGAATGACATCGATAATTATCCGTACTTCAGAGAGACACATCCACTTAAATTCTTTCTGCCTTCTGATATTGTCTAGGAAATACTTAACACCCTTCCAAACTAGCTGTTGCATTTGCATTTGCAAATTTGCATTGCCAAACAGAACTTCCAGTAAATCGTAGTCACAGAAAAATGGCTGCGTTAGATGCTTGTGTTGCATAAAACATGCAAATGCTTCCCTCGCTAAGGAGGTTAAGAACTATGCCCCCAGATCATTGCTAGCTTCAGCCTGTGGGTGAGTGAAAGACATAAGTGAGGCACGAACATACTGGGGGAAATGTCTGCCATCTCTCTGATCATGGTACTGAACTCCATGGAATGTCCTAAAAAAACTGTCATGTTAATAAAGAAAAAGACTACGAAGTAAAAGGAAAGATGAACCAGTCTGATTTGTCATTGCTTTGCAAGAGTATGTGAAGAGCTGTGGAGCAAGTCCAGCGGAGAGCTGTTTGTGGCACTGCATACGACAGACACACTGAGTCATGACACAAAAGCCAGGGGCTTGTACTTACAATAATGCAGCAGAAAAAGGAGCTGAAGATTCTCAGATGTTATTCTGGCACTATTTCTTCATATGCAAAGCTCTCAGCTCTGGCTGCTCTTACTGGACAATCAGTTTTCAGCAACATTGCATGCAACTCCCATCTTCAATCTCTGAAAGATCTTCCTAGAAAATAACCTCAGATCCTCCAGTTCCATCAAGTTGTTATCCATACAGGCTGATATGAGATTTCAAAAACAGAATTATTGGAAAATGAGAAATGACTATATACATACCTACATATATATATATCTATTAAATTAAAGCACATAAAAATCTTGCAAGGAAATGCTCGTTTTTCATCTTTCATCTCATAACTTCTTTGTTCAGTTGAGGCAAGTCATCAAACAGATACAGGTCCAAAACCTGACAAGCTAAGAGCAATTAAATGTTTCTTATTACAACAGTCATGCAAATGAAGCTGAGAAGTTATATATATATTTTTATAGTCTCCATTAAAAAAAATAAATTCTGTAAGTCAATCTTTTATAAAGTAATATCTTAAATAAATAATAAAAAAAAAAATTAAAACAGTCACAGCCAGACAGCAGTGTACACAGTATTGATAATCTTATAATTGCATAACCTTATAAATTGTTGATAATCTGATAACTCATTGATTTCTCTTGAAACTGATGTAGATCTGTAGGAAGAATATATACAAAACCTATTTCAAATAATTTTTATACCTCTTTGTTTATTGGGAATAATCGAATTTGAAATTGCTAGCACTCCACAAAGCTAAAGGCACAGGCCATTAAGTCTGAACGTCCCCTTGTTATCTTCCTGTTTTGTTGAAGAAAAATGATCAGGTGCTTCCTACCACTACATCATTTGCCATTCAAATACCTTGCTGCATTTTTCTGCAGTCTGGCGAGTGCAATAATGAAGAGATACCTGGAACTTACTTTCATTTACTGGAACAGACAGTCCATCATAGAGAACTCTCAGTGCCTCCAAAGACAGCTAGTGCATGTCTTTTCTTGGGTGTCTCTATTCCGTGTTGTTAGCTATAAACGTTAACTGGAGTCACTTTCAGTACCTGATGCACAAGTTTCGCAGCTTATAATCTTACCACAAGATTCATCCTTTCCAGGTTCTGCAATACAGGAGAGTTCCAAGCTTCAGGATGTGATGTATAGGATCTTCTTAAAAAATTCCATCTCCTAAAACATGCCCTGCTGGGAAAGTGTCTGGTGACAAGCTGCTCTCTCTAATGTTTCTCAATTCTCCTGACAGCCCCTATTATTAATATAAAGTTAGTCTCCCCTTTAAGTAAAATGTTGGCCTCTTAAAAGGTATTTTACCATTTCCATTATAGCACTTCAGGGTCTTTCTACAGTCCAAGCTTTTAAAAAATGAGACTTAGATTCATGTTTCCATTGCACAATTGCATAACAGACTGAAGAAATTATTTGATCTTGAATAATTATTCTACTAAAACTTGTGATCTGTTCTTTTTTATGAGGAATTACTCAGACAAGGCAGGTATACAAGCTGTCAGAATAAATGTCATGCATGTTCTTACGAACACTAAGTTGCACAATAAATATACTTCAACCTTTTAAAACTTGAGGGGAGCTCTGCGTTTCAAAGTAAACAAAGCCTATGAAGTTTCAGATTGGAAAAGAGATGAAGAATACCTGTTTCTGGACTTTTCTCTGGGAGTTACACACATTATTAAAAATATAACTGCATATTATAACAGGAACAGTAGCATTTTTCTTTCTGTAGCATGTGTAGAGTATAAACAATCCCATAAATAATGCTGCACTGCTGTGATTTCTCATTCAAGAAAGCTTCCCCCGTGCAAGACTTACTGAGAAAGATAGACTGTAAAACTGTTTGCACAATGGGGAAATGTTAGTTTGCATGTTATACACAGTGTTGTGCCAGTGGCAAATCCATTTCATTGTTGTGTGATTTTGGCAATTGAGAAATGTTCATGCTCAACTGTGTTAAAGACATCACTAATCTATGTTTGCTTATGTCACGGGGAGGCAAAGAGCAATCCTTTTCATTCTGCCCTCATTCATGTCTGCCCCATGCTGCCTTCAACCTCAGCTGCAGCACAGCCCTCTGTGGTGAGGCAGGAGGTAGATCCACCTCCATGCTCCTGGGCTAAAAATGACAAAAATGGTACCGTTTTCACGTTGAAAGAAACCATTCACAAAGGTTTGTGGATTGAAAGAAATATTTCCATTGTCAGCAAAGAACAATTCCCCTAAAAGATGTCTTGGTCAGACATCAGGTAGAACTACTTCATAATACTGCTAGCACTGATTTTTAGAGACATCCAACTACCCAGTACCTTCAGTTCTTCAGTATGTCTAAAAACCTGTATTCACTGTAAAAACAAAATAAAACAAAACAGTTTCATGATTGTTTCTAGCAAAATAAAATTTCAGTTATTTCTAAAGTAAATATTTCCAAGTAAATTAGAAACAAACAAATGATTTTGCACTCAAGCAATATTTTTAAACTTCATCTGTTTAATCCCTAATAAAAACATCTGACAATTTCTCAGTGAGTTTTTTTACCATTTACAAGAGTAAGATTTTCTTAGGAATCTCATCTTTACATGCTCTGAGTTGCCTAGATCAAACTTGCTTTATACTTAATCCGCATGAAGTTTTTCAGTTTTCAACTTCTGTGCCTTCAAAGCTGTTTAAACAACACTCTGTTCCATGTGTTTCTTTTTACTACAGAGAAGAGCAGAGAAAGCTGTATCTATTCTTTTTTGGGTCACTGTTGCCAATAATGCATTTCAATTACACATCCACTATGCGTATCTCACTCAACCTTCCTCCCTATGCATTTCCTATGCAAAGTAATTTAGTCCCTGTATTCCAGACAGAAATGCTCTAAACAATGTTTCATATGCACTGTTCTTGTGGAGAATCCTAAGTTAAGCTCCAGCAGGCAACAGAACATTAAAATACAAGCTAAGTGAGGGATGTTTTTAATTCAGCCACATTGCACACTCTTACTGTAAATGTTTTTTCTCACTTCCAAATATCATGAAATAAGAGAGTGTCTAAAGACATACCCACAGATATCCTGCAGTTTTGGTGTTCCATGGGTAATAAGGAGAAAAGGAGAAAAGGAGAAAAGGAGAAAAGAAAAAAAAAAAGGAAAAAAGGAAAAAAGAAAAAAAGAAAAAAAGGAAAAGAAGGATGTTTTGATACTATTCAAAAGTAATAATTTAAGGAGGAGTTTGTCATACTGAGCAATTTCATAAAGTACTTGTAAGGCAACTGGGAAACTGGGATCATAGCAATGCCAATGGTTGCTATAAAAGATATTTAATCAAGGGCATAAAGCATTATGTCTTGGGAAATATTCATTCATTAGCTGCTTTGAGCTGTAACTAGCAGATTTGAGAAAGAGCTTTATGCAGATTTTTCCCAAGATGGCACCTTTTACATCTGTTAACCATCTTGGGGTTTTTCATACCATGATGTTTATGAGTATTACAGAAAGAAAATGTAATGATCAAACATTTGCTTCTTTGGTCTTAATGAGAAATTATGACACTTGGCTCATGGTCTTTGTTTAAACCAACCTTAGGGTTTCTGTCCTAGCTCTGGGTTGAGTTGAGCAAAGATACTGCATCATATCTAATCTTCTGCTCTCTAGGCATAATAAGGTTGGGTTTACAAATACATTCAGCTCAGATGCAGAGCAAAACATCTATTTGTACTAAGTATCTACCTGCCAAAATGCATAAGAAGTCACATTGTTGTACAAAAGAAAAGCAAACAAAGAACCAGTTTGTCACTTGCCAAATGGTGACTGAAGAATTTTCTTTCATGTTTTTACTGAACTTCATTGATAATCCCTACAAAGTACTCTTCCCTCGTGTACGCAGCAAGAGAATAGTATTTTTATAGCATATTCAGCACTAGGTCTTTGCTGATGATTAACTGTTGACAGACTGAGTCAAATAGTTTAAACCAAATGAAGCAATTTTTCAGATCAGCAAGCCAATTCTGCCCCAGAATTTTCAGTAAAAAGCCACTTCTAATTAAAATTAGGTGGGTACTTTAAATAGCTTCACAAATGAAAAGAGCGTCACAGACTTTTTCAACATCTTCACCCTTGCAATAAGGAAAGATACACACAGTGATATCAAAGGACTTTGTTAATTCAGAGTAGCAGTTCAACATCACATTAATACGGTTGCCCGGTTTAGATCTGTGATTCCCAAGCTATGACTCACAAGCAGTTTTTTGCCCACAGGATCCTCTAATATTGCTTGTACATTCCTTTCCAGAAGTATGTGATCCCTTAGGCTGACTAGAAAGATGTTGCTCAGAGCACCCTATTAGCATGTGAAAGCTGGAGACCACTGCCTGAAAAATCAGGCTTCGTCCAAGTCAGCAAAGCAGCAAAAGCAGAATAATGCTAAAGCAGAATCAATTACCCAGTAAATCTTGCAGCAGCAAGTCAAGGTATACTAGTGAAATACATATTTCTAATGAGTCTTGAAGAACCTATTTCTGGCCTTTCTTACTATCATAGTTGAAAATTTTGTAGCTAATAAAATTAGAAACCAGAAAAATCAAATCTCAATTGACTACTGTATGTATGTATTTCCAGCAATTAATGTTGCATTTGCAATGCATTAAAAATTCTTCACAAGCATTATCAATTGCTAAGGTTATTTGAATACTACACTTCATCTCATTACAATGCCGTTAAGAGTGGCAGCGTCCCTCGATGTGATTAATGGACTCACGTAGAAATTAGTGCCAAGCTCTAATTTGTTCCTGATACTTGCATTTTTTTTGTGACATTACCTTATAGTATCATCCTGGGTTCCCTGCCTAACTAGCCAAAATAGCTTAACGTGACCTCACTCATTCGAAACATTTGCAGTAAAGAGAAGCAAGTACTGAGCTGCCTGGCACTTCAGTGAAAACATTTGTTAGCTTTTATTAAGCTAAGTTATCCCTCTGTAATGATTGCAGATCTACTGACTTAAGTTGTGCCCACGGGAGGAAACTGTTAAAGCCAATTAGTGGGAATAAAGTGCTTCTTTGCCTTGATTAACTCAGACCAAAGTGATTGTGCTGCTGCCAAAACCTAACCAATGGCCATGGTGCCATGCCTCAAAGAACTGCACAGTGAAGGTCAATGTAAAATTGTTTTGCTTTAATATTCAACTTTCATTTTAAAACACATTTGTATTATTTCTTTTCTCATTATGCAGTGAGTTTTCGGAATTCTTTTTTGGCACCATAATTACAAGACAAGATTTTTGTAGGCTCTTTTTTCTTATGGGTACAATTTTCTCCCCACGCTCTCAAAAGATCTATAATGACATGAAAAGAAAGAAAGAAAAGAAAAAAAAGTAAAAAGACTTCAAAATCTGAATTTCACATTTTATGAAAGATTTAGGTGGGATTCCAACAATTCTTTACTGGTAACTGATATCATTAGGAGCAGGATTAAGTTGAAACTTTGCCCTTTTCAAAAATCTACATGATTTGTGACTGCCACTGCAAATCTGATTCTTTAATATCACAATAGAGATGAATTAAGACAGCCTGGGACGTCATACAGAAACTAAGGGTAAACAGCCACAAATGCTGAAGAAATCCACAAGCAGAAACCATTCTCTAATCACTGATACTCTTCCTCTAGCCAGCAGAATCTATGCATTCACAGCATCCTATACAGATGCAGCTGTTTTCTATTATTTTGTATATAAATTTACTCAATACATGAGGAATTATGAGGTTTTAGGTTTCTAGTATAATTTTAAAATTGAATTACAAAAGGAGAAATGCAAAAATTGTTATGGCAATGAACACACACGTCAATACACATAGGATAATATTTCCATCAATTGTTTCCTTCTGTCACTACATTGAAGATCCAAGATTGTTACTCATTCTCCTTCAAAGCAACCTTAAAATGGTCCCTCTGATGGCAATAAGAAATGTTCAATATCAGTTAGCAAAGTAAAGAACCTGAAGATAATAACAGTAACCATAGCCATTCAGTAAGTGCTGAGGGTATTAATATTATGCATCTGTGCCAAAACCACAGAATCACAGAAGGTCAGGGATTGTCCTTGAAAGAGCACCCAGTCCAATCCCCCTGCCAGAGCAGGAACACCTAGATTAGGTCACCCAGGAACGTGTCCAGCTGGGTTTTCAAGGTCTTTAGAGAAGGAGGCCCCACAGCCTCTCTGGGCAGCCTGTTCCAGTCCTGTTACCCTTACTGTGAAGAAGTTTTTTTCCTCATGTATATATGGAACCTCCTATATTCCACCTTGCACCCATTAACATTAACTACAGCCACACAACGATGTGAAATAATGCTGGCTTTGGGGATATTTTTCCTCATCTCATGGTGTATAAAACTTGCTGGAACGTGGCTTTGTTTTTAACAGGCAGACCTGACATTTCCTAAAGACAAAATTAAATGGGTCAGAGAAAAAGTGACTTGAAACAATTTGACGCTGTGAGTACTTCAAAGTATCATTCAAGTAGAGCTATCTATGACCAGAACATGAAGCAGAAACTTGGTCATTCTGGCTACATATCGGGCCTCCACTTGTCAAGATGCTGCCTGAACGTCAAAGAAAGGCTGTAGGTATAGAACAGAAAATCACAAAACACCAATCCTTCTTTTCTCCATAAATGTCAGTGACTTCCTTGTCTCCTACACCCCGAAAAACCAAGTTACTGAATCACTATTTAAGATCCTGTTTTTTCAGGTTTTTCAAACTTACCTTTTTCTTTGAGCCATTCTGAGAAATTCTTCTGAAAAAAGAAAAAAAAAGCCCTTCTGCTCACCTTTTCTCTGAAACATTCTGCTTAATGTGGCATGTATTTCAGTAGCTCGCCAGTTCCACCACTCTTCTAGGCTTGATATACATCCACACGTCAAAGACTGAATGGCTCTGTTGGGAGCTCATATGTGGACCTCAAAAGATTGCAAAAAGATGGTGCAGTATTGAGGTCCCAGGTTACTGTTTGACCATTTATTCCTTCAAAATGAAGTTTTGTTAATAAAAGATGAGTTACATTTGAAAACATCAAACATCTGACATAAGGGTCATGTATCATAAGCATTATTTTTTTGACCAAGAAGCCAAACTTAAAGGAGGTAAAGGGTTATAAACTTTTATTCAAACTCACTCTTGCAATGTCATACTCTTGATTACCTGTTAATCTCCTAAGCACCTCAGAGCAAATCCTATTCATACCACAGCCCCAGTTTAAAATTGTTCCCAGTATTTTCCCCAAAGTTTGCCATCTTGTTAGAAGGACCTGTGCCATCCTATGCAATTATTCACTTTTCTGTAAAGCTTCCTTATGACAAATGTCACAAGTCAATAATTCTGTGTAAAGACCCAGCCTCCTTTCAGATGCTGCTAGAGGAAATTTACTCAATTGTCTGATAAGAAAAGCTCAAGTTAGTAAAGGAGTAATTGAACCACTGAGTTAGTAAATGTTTGAATAAAGATTAATGATACAGCTGAAACAAGTGTAAATAGTAATGCTTTGCTTCATTTTTTGCACTGATGATTTAATAGAACTATGCAAAAGTATCAAATTAATTTCTTTTCAGAATTATAGTTAAACATCTTCTGCATTTTCTCCCTGTTTCAACCTAGCCCAGGATGACTCTGGCTTACACCAGGCTTTTGTGAAATCTCAAACAGATAAGGTCAAACCATACTCCTTACTCAAATCCTTGCCACAAACCCTCTGGTGAACTCCATACATCTCTCCAGTACTCATCCACTGAGCAGATAGGACAGGAGCTGGCAGCATCAGGCAGAACACACTCACTGCAGATGCAGTGAAGTTGCCATCAACAGCAAGAAGAACCTGTAGCCAAAGTCATAAAGTTTAATTATTTTTGTACTAAGCTACAAGCTGGGCAAATGCCCATTACCTGAAAGAAGAGCAAGGAATAAAACTGCACCACTAAGTGCTGACCACTGAGAGACAAAGAGAGTGACAATGAGGAGAGAAAGAACAAGAGCAGGAGAGACATAGCGGGGATTAAGAAGAATTTATTAGATACAGGTTGGAAACATCAAGCAACCAGTCACAGAATTACAGTTTGAAGTTGGTTTTCCGAATTGTTCTAAAAAAGAACACCCAGAATACCTTAAAAATATGGAAACATTCAGAATGAGTGAATTTATCTTCCCAATTGTTAGCAAAAACTCCTTTGTGATACAACATGATATGTGCAACTGGACACAAATAATCTGCAGAGATAGCGTTTGTACTTGTGGTCCATTCAAAACGCTGGTAGAGTCACTAGAAAATAAGCAACTTTGCTTACTTCAGTATAACAGTGAAAAATGATAGCAAAATTTTATCATGAGACTGCTCTCATTATTAGTGAAGAGGTCTCTGAATCTGTATCATTTTGGCTTACCTGTAAAAAGATCTCTGTTATAAGAGCAGTTCGAGCTTCCACTCCCCATTTCATGCTGTACTTGATTTTAAGTTTTACTTTACTTTAAAATAATTAAAATAAAAATATTTTTTTCTTTTCTTTTTTTTTTTTTTTTAAACTCAAGATTTCAAGATGTAAGCATAGCGTGCTCGTTTTTATAGGATCATCAGTGGACAAGAAAAATTTGCCAGTTAAGCAAAACTCCTTGACAAGGCAAAACAAAACACAATAACCATGGTGCACATAAATATATACGTTTCTTTTTCTGAGCGAAATGAAGTTGTCAACGCCAGTCAGTCTTTCCTCTGAAAGATTTTCAAGAGAAAAATGCCGAATCCCTAATATTACATAAAAAATAAGGATTCTACCCCTGACAGAAGGGAGATAATTGGATCCAGACATTTGTAATTTTATTTGAGGCAAGAATTACTGCAGAAATGGGGAAACATAACAGAATTTTGCAGCTGTGACTCATCTCTCATTTCTGCAATTTAGAAAGGATGAGTGTCTCAGCAGCAAAGCCGATGATCAAAATAATTTAATATATTAATTACATTAAGAACTAGTTCAGCTAACTTACTTGTGTCTGAACAGATTATTAACAAAGTGCTGGGAACATCACAAAGGAATACACGATCATTACGGAAAAAAAAATCCCTAGAGTGTTTCCCTGCTTATGTTATTGCAATGAAAGCTAATCTCTGCTTTCCAACAATGAAGCTCCATAGGAAATAATCTCTTCCTCTGTATATGAGACAATAAAACATGGTCAGGTAAAGAAATCTAGTACAAAAAAATAAGAACACTTGAATTTTTTTTAGCCACAGTAGTAGGACTAAGGAATATTTTGAAAAATTAATTTAATTAACAAGAATTAACCTTAAGGTAATTCAAAAATGCAAAGTTCTCTTGGTTCCCTGCATCCCTTGTAGTCTCCTGGAGTCAAAGCAAATACTGTATAGAAATTGGTTAACATTTCAGCAAATTTCAATTTTCAGAGGGAAGAAACACAGCATGCACTCATAGCAACATCTGGAAGAAAGCTTAGAGAAGAGAGAAACAGAGGTAGTTTCTAGTGAGCACATATTAAGCACTACTTATACTGCGGAGAGAATTTGAGTCTGACAGCTTTTAATTTGCTTGATCTTAACCTCAGAGTGAAAATATTTCCACCAACTTCATTGGGATTTGGAATAATTTCCAGTATCTTACAGCCAAGATGCGGTTGCCAAAACAATTACTTCTTCACTCCTTCTAGAAAGAGTTCTGTTTATGAGCTTTAGGGACACTTAACACTTCTGGAGCTTGCAAGTTATCACTGAAGAAACAAACACTCGTTCAACATAATGCCTCAGAGTATAGTCACTGAATATCAAACAAGAATTGAAGGATTTGCAAAAAATAGAAGTGGGAAAGCAAGGAGGTCATTTGCCCATTCTAATTACTGAAAGATATGTCATTGCAACATATGCAGTGTTAAATAAAGAGAGTGTGCAAGAAAGCATTTAGAAAGACATTACACAAGAATATCACTAATGACAGCCACAACACTTTGCTTATCATTATTAATTTCCTAATCATTAATGGAGACCTTTTTATTATGTCATCTGTGTAGGTGTTGCATGCAGAAGCTGTAAATATGTGTAGTGAGCACCTTCCTAGCCACCAATCTCAACATTTCAGAGTATTTGTATCTGAGGCTCGGTTCTCATTCAGTCCTGTTTAGATGTTTTGTCTATGACCTATTCCACACTTACAGACTCCTTCAGTGTAGCACCTACTAATTCTTGTTATTATTTCCAGAACACAAGGACTGTTGCTAGAGCCTCATTTACAGAATTAAGAGGTTTTCCTGATATACATCTGTGAAGCTTATAATGCAAGAAGAGGCACAGAAACTTCAGTATAGGCCAATATCATTTCAGCTGAGAAATCCATTATTTCCAAGCTCCTGAGCTTCCAATTGCTCACAAAGACAAGCTATAGAAAATAATTAAAAGGTGACAAATGTTCACCTACAAAATTGGATAACATCTGCACCTGAAGACTAATACAGCTATTGGATGAGATGTCTAAATATCTTTCTGTGCAAGGTAGAACTACTACTGGGGACACAAAGTAGAGAAGCGAATGCGTACAGATGCATATGATGACACATCTGGCATAAGATCTACAGGTCAGCCTTATTGTTTAGCATTGTCTTTTCTTAAATCTGCTTTGAGACACTCAAAGGAAAACCTGTAGAGAAGTTCTGGATGGTGCATCTAAGTGTCTGCAGTAAGCCAGAAAAAGAATGGTCAGAACAACATGATGCTTCATACTTTAGAATACATCTGATATTTCCTAATTCTTAAAGAAGAAGGGCAAAGACCCTTTCCCTAACTTTGAAAAGAGCATGCAGCATTGTAAAGTCTTCACTGTTACAGATAAAGATATGTGTATATAATAAAAGGAATTTTTTTGTTTTTCCTCTAGCCTTGGTTATGGTGTATTTTATGGAGTATCTCAGTGTCTGCTATTATGATAACATTTAAATCCATAAGTCTATCTCCTCTTTTCTCACGCCTTTTATTGTCACATACGTATATTTAATAAAAAGGGCACTCCAGTGTCATTCTCCTAGCACAGAAGAAGTTAAAGATGATATGGTGTTTTCTGATTTAAGAATGAATGTCCTCTTATTCTGCTGCTGGATAGCTAATGAATCCTACTGGATGAATTTAATTCCAGGAACAGCGTATTCACAGTACCTGTTTAGAACCAATACCAGCCTTCTACTGAAAGACAGAAGTGCTGAGAGTGTAGCATCTCAGCATTTCAACATAGGAGACAAAAGGGAACGAAGAGAGACTCCTTGATTTTTCAAGATGGAAAGGCAAGATACAAACAATAGAAAGACCAAGAGTACTGACAGAGCTAGGAGCAAGAAAAATGTTTAGCAGCGAATGGCTACATAGAAATGTATGCCACTGACTGACTGCAGACTTACATATGAAACCTGAAATGTAACTTTTTTTCCAGTACAGTTTGAAAGGAGAAATAAGGGGCAGGCTCCCTCTTTTAACTGGAGAAGGCCATTTTCAAGTCTTCTACTGCATTAAGAAAACAATGGAGTTCATTTACCCACTGAATAGAGCAGCAAAGCTGCTCAAATGAGTTACAATTAGGATTAATTGAAGATTCCAGCAGACTACTGGATCATCAGGAAATCTTCCAATTCTGCTCTTGGTCTAGATCTTCTGATTAACAGTTTTGCACTGCAATCCAGAACACCGCAGAAACTTTCCCATTCACAAAGTAATTTTAAACACTCAGGACGTTTAGCAGCTTTAAATTAACTACAAGCTACTAAAAAAATCCAGAAGAGACCTGATATGGATTTTTAGATATTTTCTTCATCATCATCACAGCACTGGGAAAGTTTAAGGTACTGAGACAATAAGGCATTAGGTAGTGTTTGAAGGACTATACTATTACTCTTTTCTATCACTGCTTTTTCACTGTTTGGGGACATTCCTGAATGCTGCACCCACTCATTATCTCTTATTAACTTCAAAAACACCTAAAAGAGGCTGAGAGTCCTAGAAAAGCTTTATAGAAAAGTGATTTTCCTTCAGTAAAGACATGAGATGTCCAGCAGGAGTCACAGCAACTGGTGTATCACATATTATCTGTCAGTATTTTCAGCTTCTGAGATTTGATTCTACTTGATCCCAAATCCTGACAGTGATGAGGGAGACAATAGCACCCTCTGACAAAGGTTCTGTTTTCCTATCTTCAACTGCTTGAAACGCTTTTAACTTCGGAAATGATTCTGAAGGCAGCAATGAAGATTTCTTTTTTCACTTTGTGCTTCGAACCTCTGTTACGTAATATCAAATAGGATCCTGTCCCAAGGATATTTACGTTGGGTTTCTCACACTGAATACTCAGGTGTGTTGATTTTTGGATGCTCTCTGTTGTCTCAAGAAAAAAAAACCAAAATCCTCGAGGTTATCTTACAGTGACAGATGGTTTGGTTAAGAAATGTGGCAACAACTCAAATGGTGTCACAGTTACGGCAGCTGGTACTTCAGAGAGAACTGTATGCAACTACACTGAATCAATAAACACAGAGATACACATCTACGTACCTGTATTCACCTTGACTTCATTTTTTTCTGAGTTGTCATAGTAACCAATTTCCACAGCCCATTTCACAAAAGGACCATGGTTTCTGTAATCCTTTGGGCAGAAGTTTTCTCGTCTTCATTGACACCACAGGGCAGAAAAAGGAGTAATATATTTCAAAGGGTTTTTATATAAGCTTGGAGGAAGTGTTGAGGACATAAAGCATCTAGCTTTCTCTCTCTGGCTTGCTACAGTTTTGGTGACTCTTTGGGGTCTCTTCTCCCATCCCTTGCAAATATCTTCTTCAGTCTCAATGCTAAAATATTTCCTCAGAGCAACAGCCTCTGACACTACTGCAAAATGAGAAAAACACAGGTGGATCAACAGAAGAAAAATTCCCAAGTAGTGCAGGCATAGGAAAAAGAGTCAGGAAAAAGCTTCTAGAAGCAAAATATAAGAGGCTAAAAGAGAAGGAATACATCAAAAGATGAGTTCGGGGATAAACAGATGGACAATTATAATAAATTAATTACCAAAAGTGGACTTGGAAGACTTCACCAAAGAGATCAGAATTACTCTCAGCCCTTTTCAAGAACTTTATTTTAGAAAGACTTTGCTAAACAGAGGGGAAGATGTTCGTAATGCAGAAGACAATGCTTTCTAGTTTACATTATTAAAGCCAATTTTAGTAAAACTTTTTTTTCTTCATCTGGCATTTTAAAGTAATAACAGTGGGCTCTATATCTTATCTGGTAGCATTTAGAAAACATTTTTCTTTTTTATGTATAAAATGGGACAGAAAGCGCACAGGGTTTGATAGCATGTGGCAGCTGCCTGGACACCCTATTCTTGAATAAATGCAGACAAAAAACCTAAAGGGAACCTTGTGAAGAATATTCTTCCAAACACTAATACTAAAATACTATGGACATGCTCTCCTGCTTCTGTTAAGATGAAAGAAGAAAGGATGAGCAAGAAAGAAATTTGTTACATTAGGTACTGAGTTGTACAGCCATGAATAAAAATACGAGTCTCAGAACCAACAGATCATTTCTTGATATGAAAGAAATCTTGATACATTAAGATTCACCATTACAACTTGCTAAGATGAAACTGGAACCCAAATCCACCATTTTCTCAGAGAAAAACACAGGGAAATATATCAGAAACCCAGTTCGTACTTCATTCCTTCAAGTGACTGAGACCCTTCAGACTTATTTTTTTTTCAGTACATCTAGACTAGCATAGTTTTGCCTCTTTCCTTCTCAGAAGAGACCAGCCCCTGTAACTACTCTAAATCAAATCTACAGCTAATTACAAGTGCAACACTTTCTGTAGCTTTGCTGAGACTAAGCACAATGGTGGCTGGCTCACCTTAATCAATTGCTCTCGGATCCATTCCTCTTTTCAAAACCCTATTGTGGGATTTTCTGCTTTCTTTTTCTCCCTCCAGTCTTCTTCCTTTCCTTTGCTCGTCACAGAGATTCATCCTGAAATATGATTTCAAATTACAGGAAAGCATTTACAACAAATGAAATGAGGAGAGATAAGGATTGTGCCTGAAACGAGACGCTGGTTAATCTGATCTATTGTTCAACTCACAGGAACTGCATATCTTGGTTAAAGAAATGCCAGGCTTTATTGCACTTGCTTTTGTTTAATCATACTCAAGGAACAGCAACTATTACAGCATATTTACAACTCGTTTCTTCATGTGGGAGATCATAAAGTGAAATATGCAAAGAGATAGCCTGCATTACTTAGTAGCAAGCTCCATTTCAGAGAGCATTTTCCAGTGTTAGCATATATAAATCCAGTCTGCCAAATGCTACTTCATAGCATGCTGACCATCCTCTTTGTTTTCAGCTGTTAAGTCACATGAAAAGATGCTAAAAATTGCAGTGAGTTCTTTCACGTTATGACATTTCAAAATGCAGTCATTGGTGCAGGAATTCATTTGGTGGTAAATAAGAGAGAATCTCAGGCACAAGATTGCCATTGTAGTCTGATTTGAAAAAGTCTGCTGTTCCTCATCTCTCCTACTAAATACATCAATGAGCTGTATGTATCCAATTTACAATTAACTTTCCAAACAATTCAGATTTTAACAGATAAGATTTTCCCAAAAAATCCTCACTGAGAATACTATTAATACATTGCCCTCACAACCCTACTCCCACCCCAACTTCTTTCAACATTATTATTTGATCTAGCTTATTTTCTCTCAAAGATCTGTTAGTTTTGATAATTCTTTCATGATGGGGAAAACGTGATTTTGTTCTCTTAAAGATAAACTAAAAAAGGAGGGGGAAGAAAAGATGACTTTTTTTTTTTTTTTTTTTTTTTTTTTTTTTTTTTTGCCATTTATTTGTTAGGGGCCATGGAAAAGATCCAAAAAGACTGTGCTCTTTTTTTTTTCCTCAAAAATAAAAGTCACATGCTTGCAGATCTGTATTTTTTTTCTTGCATCCACAAAAGCAAGGAAAATTCCACTGCAGAGAAAAGCCAAAGCTTTAAATCCACGTATTGGCAGGTGAAAAGGTGTTGGGCTCCTTTCTTGCCCATTAGTTTTGGCTAAGAAATGAAGTGACTATCTGAGAAGGATCACAGCAGTGCATTGCACCTTTCACGCTTAGAAGAACCATGAGCAATCCTGACTGCAGGGAGTCACCTTTTTCCTACATCTGACGAAGATTAGCGGCTGGAAGAGAGCAGGAAAGAAAAAATAGCTATATATGTTGCACTCTGTTTTTGTTTTCTAACATTCAACGCTAAGGAATGTCTTCTTTTTGTTGTACACAGATGGCAGATGGCTTCTCAGAAGAATTTTTTTCCCCCACTAAATAACTTAAATAAATAGTAAATAGTGTCATTACCATTATGCAAAGTTGTGCATGGCATTCAGGTACTTGCAAGTACAAGAACACAGCACTTAAAAAGCCTTTTACAGAGCTCACTTTCATCTATATAACATGAAAACAAAATCAATTCTGCTTAGAAATAGCATAAGTGATCTAGTAATTGAAGCTATCTTTACAATACCGCTTGTGCAGTGACAGGAGAAAATGCAAGATATTTTATATTTTCTAGAAAATAGCTCAAAGGCAAAGTGAGTGCAGCCCTTTGAGACCTGCAATAACCTACAATGAGGGCAACAGCCATCACACAGAAAATATAACAGATGGCAGCATGGTTGCCTTACTCTCAGATACAGGTTACTGAACAGATGCCTTTAGGGCTTAATATTAGATTTCCTCCCCTCCCCCCCTTCTTCTAGAATATGGCATAGCTTTGCACATATGCTGTTTATAAAACAAATGTAAAACACCACAGGGAAATGACTAAAGTTACAAATGGTGAAACATCAACAGAATTTCCGATTTATGGAGGATAATGTGATTATCAATATTGGTAGCATGGACTGAAACGTAACCTTACCCTTTGCAGAACATTGTGCTCATCATACATTATTTTGAGATACGGCACCACAGTTCAAAAAGCAGATGTGTAAAATCTGTTAAAAGCCCTCCATTTGCTTTGCAAGAAATGTCAGCTACTTGATAGGTGAAAAGTCACATTCCTTGCTTACCAGCTTTAAACACTCAAAAACAGCAAGTGTAGAATGGGTAGAAAAAATGCCACACAGGTTCAACAGACAGGGAGAAAAACAGTGATATGCAGTTAAGATAAGGATTTCTATAGATATCTGAAATGTTAGATCACACAGGCAAATAGATCATCCTTTAGTGAAACAGCAAATAGCTGAGAATTATTTCCAGCTTCTAATGTACCACAGAGTTCACAACTGAACAAGATATCAAAGCTTATGTAATCAGTATGTCAATTTGATTATTCCAATCAGCTTCCCAACAGATTCAGTCTTGACGAGTTGCTGTGATATGCTACAGGCTCACTAAGAACATCAGGTTTTTCAGGTGCTGGGTCTTTTTTCTGGGTGATAAGACAAAGATCCTGTGTTCAGTAAGACCTGAGTTTCAGGCCATGCACACAAACCAACATCTGTACTTGTGTACAGATGAGCAACTTTCCTAAGTTTCTTTTAGAATAAATTATAACTAGAAAATACAGAAAATACAAGAAACACCTTGAGATTAAGCAAGTCTCACTTTTACAACAGAATACCTCATTTTTCAGATAGGTAATTTTAGTAAATGTGTCTTAACAGTTGTATTTGTTCTACCAAAGCTACAATCCTTATCCAAGGATGTAGCAATGTTTAACCAAGATCATCAGCATTAACAGGATCATTCTCCTGATCCAAGGAACCATGTTTAACAAAGAAATGAGCTTTCTGGTGTTACAATGAAAGCATATTTCTTGCAGTACAGAAGCATTCTGGTGGGAAGCACAGCAAGGAGTGGGTACCATTGCACAACCACCATACTCCTTATAGGGGAAGAAACTGTATTCTTACCAGTCTAGATAGACAAACAGGAGGGAAGACTGAGGGCTAGTGAAAGCTGATAATTGTGTGTCAGAATACTTGTTGTAGCTTACAGCAAATAATTTCTTATTTCACAGAAATTATGACATATTTTATGAGAGAAACAAGGATTACCTTCCACTGAGGCTGAACAGGGAAGGTTTGCTTTTATTTTACTGTAGTCATTTTTTTTAACCTTTTATAGACTATTTTCTCTGCTGTGATTATCTTTGAGTCGTGTGGGCATTTTCCAGTACTGTAAGGAGTGGTTTGACAGGGGTATTTAAGGCTGGTGGCAATTCATAAGAAAAGCAGATTTCATTGGCCATCCAACAAACCTTCCGCAACTGCTGAGGAAATGAATAATTTACGTAGGGGCGAGGAAATAACGTTAGCAAGAGGCTGTTGTAATTTAGTATATGAATCTGTGAAAGCAGAAGTTTCTGCATCACCCTCAGAAGCCAGTTTTTCTTCCTGGAACATAATGAATGGGGCGTCAGCACTTGGGTCATCTTAGAAGACTTACTAAGAAGTATTACAGAAATTGAACAGTAACAAGAGAAATGAACTGAAAAAGAGAAAAGCCATCCAGCCTACCTACAGAGTGAGTGTTATGCAACTAAAGCTTTCACCTTTCTTTTCTGTTTTACTACCTTCAGATATTCTATTACCATTGTAAGCAGACTGGCATTAACTGATTGATTTGTTAATAAAAGGTTTAAACTTTAACAAAAGTCTTCCAGATTGATACTTACAAAGAAAGGCTGCATCATGAGCTAGTTAATCTAGATAGCACAGGATAGTTCACAGAAATCAATAAAAGATATTGTGTAGGTCTCCATCTTCATTAATCACTACAGTGAGGTAACGAACAGCACGGAATGATATACAAGGATTAAGCTCAAGTGAAAGCGAGACAAAATGTAACAAAAGAAAATCAAAACAATACAACTGAACTATGGTCAGTGATATGAAAACAAACAAACAAACCAAACCAGTAAACTGAATATTTAAAAATTCAAGCTACTTAATTTTTAGATAAATCAAGAAAACATACTCCATGAAAGTAACACAAGTGTAACAGAACACAAATGTTGAATGAAAGAGTAGCTGAAAGAATTTTTGTTTGAAGATGCAAGATGCTCACATCAGCCAATAAGAAAAAGATCTGATGGTAGCAGAATATCATGTTTCCTTTCTGGGCATGCAAATACAAAAAAAAATATAAAAATTATTTAGTAAGTGAAAGGTAGTTAGAGAAGAGTAGTAGCCTGTATGGTTGATTGTTAAAAAAGAGAGAGCAACGACATGGAAAGAGCTAGCACTCAAGAGACCAAGTTAGGACTTCACAATGCTCTCAAGGATGCATATTGTGACACTGTAAATATTTGGAACCTGTAAATCCCAAAGGAGTGCAGATCAAGTGGAATTAACAAAACCCTGTGAAGGGAGCTGAGTTTACCATGCAGATGGATTTATTTTGAATGAGCATCTCCTAAAGCAGATCGTTTGCAATCCAGAAACAGAAAACATAACTTCCTCCGGTCTCTTCTTGAGTCAGAGATATTCTATGTTTGAGTAGCAAATACTCAAGGAGACCTCAAACTTACACAGCCCCCCTTTCTTTTTATGCCTGCATATGGAAAACTGGGGGGAAGAAAAAAAAAAAAAGGTGCCTGCAAATGTAGGAAACTCCTTGTTTTGACATTCAGACACTATCCTGCCTTGAGCCAGCAATAAAAATAAAATTCAGGCTCCATGGTTTGTGATAAAACCCATCACCAATTACATGCCTCATCTAGTTGAGGAAAGGTAGGCTGACTTCTCTGGAGAAGTGCAGCAGCTGACCTCAGCCTGCAGAGACAATTGATTCTACATTTAAAGCACGACAAGAGGCGCATCATAAATAGCAGAACAAATGGAAGATATTTGCAGATGATTTTTTGCCTCTCTACCCACTGTCTCTTACCCAAAGCTTGTACTATATTGCAGATTGTAAATTATTTTAGGAGGAAAAAAAAAACCATCTGGCTAAAACCGATTGCTCTTCTTCTGTTTGTTACCAGACTGTGTTAATGGTGCGCTTCTAAAGAAAATGGTCTAGCTGTCTTTCAAATCCACTTCAGCCTCTCAGTGTTCATTGTTTTTGTAGAAAGTGACAGTTTCAAGAGTCACTACCAATGTATTGCAAGTACCTTTTTGAAAGCCACAAGGTAAATATTTTGTAAAACCACATATTAGAAAGACTTCTCTTTCCTTCTGCCTCCTTTCTTCTAAGGGCACCCTAAGGGCATATAGTCCAATATATATAGTTCTAGTTTTGGAAGAAGAGCAAATTTGCCCCCCAGCATGCTGGCTTGGGGTGTTTACTGGAGGTTCATCCCCATCTCTTAGCAAAAGATTGCTGAGAACGGCACCAGGTAATTTCACCACTGGCCAGACACACCATTACAAATCAGCCTTGAAGGATTTGTTCACTGCTAGTGTTAAGATAGATATCTTGATTACAAATGTCTATTCTGCTTTCAGATAGTATGTCTAGACTAAAAACGTAGTAGAAATCACACAACTGTAATATCACAGGTGGATAATGTCTAAATGCTTTTTGCTTCTTACACGGAACACTAAAGCTGGTGAAAAAATTGTTTGCTAAAGGCTCCACTTTCATTATTGCCCTCTCAGCTGGCATTCACAACAGCCCACAGGATCAGGCTGGCAGTTGCTCTGTTACTTCTCTCTAAAACAATTTTAAAGCATTTGCATCAGCAGCACAGTAATCCACAATGTAAGGCACCACAGTAAGGTGAAGGTTCATTTTGATGTCCCCATGCACATCCCTGTGTTCTCCATTACACTGCCCAGGTAAGTATTTCTCACAGACACACCAGGAACAAGTGTAGTTTGAGCCAAGCTGATGCCCTTGAGGATCGGGGCCGTTGACAGTAAATAATTCTGATCAGTAACAAATCAGTGACAAAGCACAGATCCAGAGGAAAGTACTTGTGAATACGAGGGCAGAGCTCTCTGTGCGAAACTCATTTTTACCCCTGTCAGCCCCACTCAGATTGATGCCATCTTTCCTGTTACTAAAAGGATCCATATATTCTTCCAGCCACCGGCTCTGACAATTCTGCTGAGAACTATTTTTCCCAGGACGTCATTATAAGTTTGCCTTTAAAATGAGTTATAAGTATCTAAGCCTGAAATATGCCAGAACGGCAGTTAAGGAAGTTCAGAGGAAGAGAAAAAGGTGCTAAGCCTGTCAAGCTGAGACAGCAGGGTATTATGAATGCAGCTCCCCAGCAAATCAGTCACAGGAGGAAGCTAAGCAGAAAGCAGCACTCCTATTGAATTCCACAGTAAATCTGAGTGAGGAGCACTGACTGTCCACTAGAAAAAAGTTTAGAAACTTTTTAGTGAGACCATCAAAGAAATTATTAGGTGTTAAGCCCAAAAACCAAGGTCAGGTAACTCTTAAAAAAAAAAAAAAAAACACTGAAATTGTCCCCATCTCTTTATAAATTTGTCATAATAGCACAAAATTTAAAGCTGCAAAGTCGACCATATTGAAAAGCAACTGAGAAGCAAGGAACTCAGGTCTGCACAAATACTCAGTACCAAAGTCTGGGTCTGAGTAACCGAAAAAGAAAGATGCATGAACCAGACATGATTTTCCTTCCTTCACAATGTGTATAACTGAATACACCATCTCTTTCAGATAATACATTACCTCTGATTGGAAGTGGAAGAGATCTGATTAACTAATGATAGTTCTTTATTGTGGGCTTATTATACGTATAAAATTGATGTAAATAAATGACAATAGAAAACTCATTTCAACAGTTTCAAGCAACCCCTTTGCCGGTGTCCTTGGTAAAACTTCCTCGTAAAATAGAAAATACAAAATTCTTTTGCTCTTTTTCCAAACAAATGCATATGTGAACGACAGCACATTTGAGGAAAAAAAAAACCCAAACATAAAAGCCTCAGCCTTGAGATTAAAGCCTTAATCTCCATGGACTTTAAACCTTGCTCGCTACAAAACGATCAGAGAAAAGGCTGGTCAGTGCTAAGTAGAAGGCTTTTAGCTCTACAGTGGGGACAGGCCTGGTGGATGTTCAGATGTGACCCGTCCCAGACCTCTCCTGGCCATTGGAGAAGGCCAGTTAACCAGTCACCAAAGTTCAGCTATGCATCAAGTTTGTCTTAGTGAGGCTTCTTACTTCGCTTATTTTAAAAAGAGAAAACCAAACTGCTCAGGACCACTGTAGCAGATCCACACATCATAGAAAGAGGACAGCTACTCATCTGCCATCCTTTGCAAATAGCAAAGCTATTTGTCTTTCCTACTGATTTTCATCTGCTGCTTCTCCAGCACTAAAAATGCCCAAATACAAGTTTGCCCAGCTTACTGCTTGAACAGCAAGATGCTGGCATTGTCCTTGTGGTTCAGTCTCCACTTCACAGAACTAGACCATAAAGTGCTGAGTGTGAAATACATTGCCCTCCCACCTTTCTATAAAATGGAGCATTAGACCCTGTCAAAATTCTCAAACCAAAGCGCTTTAAATGAGATGAAGTCGACCATCTGGCTTAGGGAATTTAAATGATTTCCTGCTCACATTAGGTATTTAACTATAATTACATCAGTATATCTGAAACTTTTTACTATATCAACAACAAACACATCATTACCCTCTTTGTCTTGAATTTCTTTCCTTCCACATCACTGCCCCGTCCCAGATGTGCTGCTCCACCGTCCCCATGCAGTCCACAGTGCAGTTTCACAGGAAGAATTTGGAAGCCTGAAAAGTTTCCTGAGCCTCCTGTTAGCTCCAAAGGGGAGTAGGATCAACCTCCCCGTGTCATGCAGCTCTATCATCCAGCAGCATGGGGGATACAAAGACAATTGAGTCCTGTTAGTTAACCACAGCTGAGGACACGGCACTGATTTATTGCTCAAGGGTCACAGTGTGCCCAGGGGCTCCAGAAGTGGTGTGTGATAACAGATGTGGATCACATATGTTAATGTTCATTTTTTACATAATTTTCCAGCACAGCCGCTTTGCCACAGCAGGAACGAATATAAATCTTCCTGGAATGGACATACATTGCTCCTCTGTATATATATTATGGCCCAGCTTAGATTCCTTTGCCAATAACTGAATTAGATGGTATTTCCAAGTAGAGAACAGTGATTTCAAAATCCTTTCTGGGCCACCTTCTGATTTTGGTTTGTTGTCTTTAACATAAATACAGATGTAAAGATGTGAGAACTCGATACTTCTTGCATGTGCAGGGGATTACAGTCAACATGCAAAGGAGCTTCAAACCTGTGAGGTGTTTAGTGTGTGCTGTCATTAATTTGTCTCTATCTATTTAAATGTTTATTATTTCTACTGAAAAATCACATGCAAGTTCCTTAGGAAAGGACTTTTTTTTCCCAAGTGGTAAAAAAAATTACCTGTCCAACAGCAACTCATCAAGTGGCCATGAAAAAGATTCAGGTTTTTTACTGGCATTAAAAATTCGCCAGGTGAAGGATTCAGATCTTACAGCAAAGTTAATATTCAGTACTTATTTCACAAGAAAAGTTGTGAACTTTGAAGCTGTGTGTGGACACATGCTGCAGAATTCTTTTGTCCTTAAGGCACATTATACTGTATAGACCTATAGCATCTATCAGAGATCCCACGAGCCACCAATGCATCCCAGCACCAGCCATCACTAACAGCCATATTTGTGTCTGAAATGTGAAGCTGCTCACACCCTGATTCTCTTTACTGCTTAGCCACAATAACTTTCCCTGCTGACAGCATGCAATGATTAATTCTCAAAGAGCCCTAGAAAGGAAATGTTTCCCAAATATTTCCTTAACCATCTCTTAACAAATTTTGCTGTGAGGTTTTTAGTTGTTTGGTTGTTTTTGAGGCATTTAATAACTAGTTTTCCTTTTAACAAGATTTCTGGTCTATACATTCTCACATACAACAGAACAAGGCTTTTTCAAGCTATTGCACAGACACATTAACAAGCCCATACTACTTGTGTTAGAAGCAAAAGGTCTACTGATTTCTTTTTTCTCTCATGCACTGAAGCTCACACTTGTTCCAGGTGTCCTCAAGGCCAACATGAAGATATAAACAGAATTCGACCCTGGCTGAGCTTGCCCTGCCCATAGATACATGCTGTATATGCCAAAGAAAGAAATGCACTGAATTTGAAGAGCCAAATGAGGAAATGTGAAGATTTGACTCTAATAATTAAAAAAGTTTGGCAAAAAGTTTTGTGTGGAAATTGCACAAGAAGGTTTCCCTCACTGCAGATGAGATCTGCAGCGCTTCCTACTGTTAGCAAGGCTAGCAGTAAACTGAAGATATTTCTAACTTTGCCAGCACAGTCACCATGGCATTATAATACTTCATTAATACTTATATAATTATGGGACCAGGCAAATGGTGGCAAGCCCAGTTACACACAAATTAAATCAAAAACAAAACAAAACCAAAAAGCAAAATTAAGTATTACATTTTTGTATGCCTCTATTTGCTTTATGGGGAAAAAAGTGGCAGAAAGAAAAAGCAATAAAATCTTTTAAGGTTGCTTTGGTTAAAAAGCCTTTAACTTCTTTTTTATTTTATTTTTTTTTTCCACTAGTAATAAAAAGTAAATAAGTTTCAAAAAAACTTGTAACATTTAACTGAGACTGAAATAAAAATCCAGATTTTAAAAGGAGTAGGACATGAATGATTACTCATGAAAAGAATATATTTCATTTGAACAACTATAAAGGCTTTGCTCTTCACAAGCATGATAGAATGAATTACCACGGATTCCTCTATGTCTGTCAAGTGCTACGCATGCCATGTAACTTATTGAAAGAAAAGCTTACAATTTTCTATGTTTTTTAATACCAATGGATGCAACACTTATGTAAGATTTTACACAGAATACAAATTCCAGCCAATAGGTCATGCTTCTCTTTTTCCCTCTTAATCCAGATGTGGCTTTTCAGTCCTAATATTCAGCCAAAGAAAGAAAAGGTCAAGGAAACTTCCCGGGAGATCTTCTGTGTTTGACTTCCAAGAATTTGCAATGAGGGTCAACAGTGGCAAGACCTGATTACTTGGATGTCTGACAAATTTCAGGAGGGAAGCCTACTTTCAAGAAACAAGCCAGAAGAACAAGCAGGATAGCAATGGAAAGATGAAGTAAGAGGTAAAAAATAAGGTGTGAAGCGCAAGAACACTTACTTTTTAAGTCAGATGGCAAGTTCCCATTGAGGATGTGGCTGGCCATCTGTTGCTGCTCAAATCTTAGGTGAAGGGTCTCAAGGGAATTGCAGAAAGAGATCTGTTGTGCATATGAAATAATGGGACTGACAGTAACGTAGGAGTTTCCTGATAGCAGTAGTAATTCTTTAAAAATTGAAAATATGTAGTGGAAAAATAGACGTAACAAGGGGGAAGGGAGGGAGCAGAACCCAAAGCGTGGAAAACTTACTTGTGCTGTAGATGACCAGAAGTTATGAGGAATAATAAGAGAATAGAAGCACAGCGAGTAGTCTTCACAATGAAAAATAAGCCTCATCAGCAAAGTCACTTTCTGAAGAAGGAAAAATGTGTCACAGTTTGGCATAGTTAGAAAAGATATAACCGAAAGTCATGCCTGCTCCCTCTGTAGCCAAGACTACTGCTTCTGAAAACGTGTTGATCGCTTCCCAAGACTTCTGAGAAGATACCACCAAAAGGTTGACTCCTAGCATAGAAAGGATTTGCGTGAGCTCTCCTTTGCTTCTCAGACAGCTTCAAGGGGAACAGTTAGCATCTGCTATAGGCTTATATAGCTCAAAGATTGGAAGGCATTTACTGCTGCAGGACACCTCACTGGAGGCTAGAAGCATTGCTGTAAGTATTCATTTTCTGCAAAAAGAGGCAGAAATGTTACTGTCACTAACAGCCTGATTCTGCTCTTGTTGTTTGATTGCTAGTTTTCAACATGCATATTTTTCAATGTTTGTAGTCCATGTATTGACCTTGTGAAGTCCTTTTAGGGAATAAATAACAAAGTCTATTCTAAAAACAGAATCTGGTCTATAAAATTCAGAGGGAAGGGCTCAGATTACCACCAAAATTAGATCATATGCTGGATAACATGCTTTTGCACCAGACAAACAGAAAAACGATCCATTTGCATAAAAATTAGTCATTCTTGTTTGTTTCATTCTTTATTATTTGCAAGGCAGTATCTGCTAGATAGTACTGCTCTACTTGTTATGCCTGTTATTAAATGGCTGTTTTTACAGCCTTTGATAAGGTAATGAAAAAGCTCAGTAAATATTGGTATCTTTGATGAGCTGTGTCCCAGTGTAAGCATGCTGGTATTCTTACAGCATGCCCAGAAATATTCTAAGAGCCAAGTGCATTTGCAACTCCAAAACTCAAGTGGATCTGAAAATCTTACATCCACTTTCTCTAAGTCTCCAATGACTTTACCACACTCTAACACAACTCCAACTTGGATACGTTTACACCAGCACTCAGAGTGCTAGCTTGTTTCTGTCTTCTACAAACACCTCCTACCTTTGACCGGCCTCTAATTTACCTGTAACTTTTTTAGACCCACTCTATCCTTCAGTAACAGGGAGGAGTTGCAAATCAGCACAAAGAAGCAGTATGTAACCAACTGTTCTTTGGGTTTTGCCCTCATTTCTTTTCATTCCCTCCCAAATAATTCCTTATGGTCTTTCTTTGTCATTGAGCATTCAAATAACACTCTTAATGAATTCTGTGTACAGATCTAACTCATTAACCAGTTCTGAATCAGAAATGTTTAATTTAGATCTTGCCACAAGTGTGAAGTTAGTGCATGAAAGAATTGATTCTTTCATACGAATTGATTCTTACATATGTCTATGTAAATGCAGCAGATATTTTTACTAAACATCCCTTAAGCTTCAGTTGGGATAATTTTGAATTTAAATTCACCTTGTTAGTGTGTATATTTTAGCAACACAACTATGAAGGCATTCAGAGAGCTCTGGAAGTTTTTCCTGCAGTGTTTAGATGCAGTAATCATTTCAAGATCAACATTTTGGCTCCAGGATCCAAGCAGTGGAAGTTACTGAAAATCAGAGCTTTCTGAGAGAGTAGCTGACAAGCACTAAAGTCAGCATTCCAGAAATAAAGCATTGGCTATGGACAGGTGCAGACAGATCACAGGACTAACACAGCCCTTAAGAAAAACACTGCGCAGGTTCCATACCTTCACTAGAGGACTGTTTTTCATATTCCTGCCTTGTTTTTTTTCCCCTTTTATGTCACTTTTTTCCTTTTTCTAACATCTGGGCCAAGAACACTTTGCAAGTGAAGCAGTCAAATTAGAAGCTAGCCTTATAAGCGCGACATTTGTTTCTGTTAGAGGTAGACAATCTGATGGGGAAAATGAATTTATTCTTTTTCTACTGACCAACCACAAGAAACGTTAAGTTGGTGCACCTGTCAGAGAAAATGTCTTTGAAGAAAACGAAGAACACAGAGATGCCACAGCTATGGGATGACTATCCAGTTTACAGCACATTCCTTTTTCCTCATGATCCAGGGCAGTAATAGCAGCAGCAATACCACAAAGCCTCTGGGGTCACGCAACTCTAACTCAGCAAATCCCTCCTCCGTGACAGAGCTGATCCCTCCTTAGAGAGGTGACAACACAGTTAAGTGGCTGTGGGGATGCACCGGGCAGCACAGCACAGAGATGGGACATTCTGCTCAACAGGGTTTTGAAAGCCCACACTGCTCACCTTAGTGGCATTCACTTTGATTTAGAGCAACTCTGACTTAAATGGCCATACACACAGAATAAATTAAGGTTGGAAAAGACCTCCAAGATCATCCGGTCCAGCCATCAACCCATAGCCACCGTGCCCTCTAACTACACCCCTCAGTGCCACATCTCCATGGCTCTTGAACATCTTTGGGGACAGTGATGCCACCACCTCCCTGGGCAGTCTGTTCCAATGCCTCACTACACTTCCTCAGAAGAAACTGCTCCTAATACGCAACCTGAGTGTCCCCTGGCACAACTTGAAGCGAATCTCTCTCATCCTACCTGAGAGAAGAGGCTGATCCCCAGCTTGCCACAACCTCCCTTCAGGGAGCTGTAGAGAGCCGTGAGCTCTCCCCTGAGCCTCCTTTTCTCTAAACTGAACAATCCCAGCTCCCTCAGCTGCTCCTCCTAAGACCTGTGCTCTGCTGCACCCTGCACACCAAAGGAGACGTGGGATGCACGGCAAGGCTTCTATCAGCACAGAGGAAGAGAAAAGGCCTGTCCTTGTAGTACAGCAAATAATAGAAATTTCATGCTTTAATTCCTGTTGCTCAAGATTTATAGGCCTTTTTCCAGTTCTTATTTAGTGGTATTCCAACAACACAATGAAAGAGAATTTAACATAAACTGACCTCTAATTAACAGTAAAAGACACATACTACAGATTCGAAAAGGGGAGCAAAAATAGTTTCTTTCACTCACTTTTTCATAATAATTGGAATCTGAATACGACCAGGGAACAGTTAAGCAGGCAGCCAGTGCTTGTGGTCAGATCTATGAATCAAAAGTGTAAACTGTAAACTGAAGGATCTATTTGTCAGCTGCTTGACTTTCAGACATCCCACGTGCCAGAACCATTTCTTTTATCTTTAGAAAGCCAATACAGGATACTTACTTACGTGGCTATGTTTTATTCTGCTACTGCTGGTTGAAATGAAAAATACTATGATAAGAAAAAAATAGTGATGAATTTATACTATGTAATTATCTGTCTTAATGTACACGATACGTGATTTTCAATGGCATTATTTCAGTTCTGCCTCCAGAATTTAAGTAAATCGACATCGATGTAAACAGCACCGGGCCGTTCCCTGCATTCGGTGAGGCAAACATTTGTAATGGATGCACCAGGCTACATCTGGGCAAAAGTCTGCTATGTTTTTCTGCTGAGGAGCTCCTTCAAGTGTCAGTAACATCTTCAGCAACTGCCCACAGGTACTTTGTGCCACGATGCTGCTGTGGTAGCTGCATTGGTGTCAACACTCACATGCTATTCCTGACGTGAATGGCACGCTACAGGGCTACAAAGCCTTACAAAATTTGAATGACCCTTAGCAAAACAACAAACCCCTCATTTACTCAGAGTCTTCAAAGACATAGGTTCCAACAGAGAGAAGGCAAACCTGTCACACCCCCTCTGGATATTTCTACTCCTTATTAGGACAAAGTGAAGTATGCTCAACAGACCAGGCTAATGCCCCTTTAGTTGGCCTCCATTCCTCAGACTATGAAGCCACACAAGCTCTTGGCTGCCTATGTGAGATAGCCCAAGTGGTTTTATTTATGTACATAGCTTGAAAGTCATAAGCTGGTGGCTATACTATTTGAACCCTTAAACCTCCTTGCTTGCTCTACTATGCTTTTTCACTCAAGTTTGCTTGCACATCAGCAAACTGGTATTAACATCCTGTGCTGCTGCAGATGCCATTTCACACAGTGCAGCCAGCCTCTCATCTGAGTTTGCACTAACGTAGAAACTTGTAAAATCCATTTGATCAGTCAAGTGTAACTCGTGACTGCAGCTTTGTACAAATCTTTTCATCACATTCAGCAAACATGAAAGCTTCCCAAGCCAAAAGAAATAAATGAACTTAAACATACAGCTCTACTTGCCAGGCAGCTGTCATAGATGAGGTATTAAAGATTGGCAGTTTTTAACCACTTCTTACTTGGTGGGGAAAAAAAAAGGAAAAAGCATGCCAAGATTATGAACCAAGATTAATTTTATAGTCATTTTTTGCTTTGGGAGATTTGGCTTGAAATTATCATGGTGACATATTTAACTATAGATTTTGTCTTCATCAAGAACTCTTATTTACACCAGAAAACAGATGAACTTCAACACAAGCAGAACACAGATTTTGTCTTAAAGCCAGTTTTAGATCCTTATCACCAAGAAGCACTAAGGAATACAAATGTAAGTGTAAAACTGAGCGAGCCCCAAATAAGTTTTACATAATACTTCAGTGCAATTGATTCTTACTCACAGTGCACTTCCAAATAACCACATTAACTCTCCACCAGGAAAGAAAAATATTCCAGCATTACGTCTTCAAAACTGTGCTCTTAGTTACAGCTACTGCTTTATTGTCAATTTCTGTTTGACTGTTTTGAAAGAAAACATCAGCAATCTCTGCTAGCTTTGGAACAAAATCAACGAAGTGTTCTGTCCAACACTACTTCAGTAGTGCTTAAAATTGTGCAAATTGTAGCTTGGCCCTCCAGCCCCATCAGGCAACTGGAAACTCATCAGAAAAATCACAGAACCATGGAGGAGACCCAGTCCTCCCTACTTCACACAGACTAAGCCCAGCAGACAACGCAACCCCACCAAAACCTATCCTTATGTAAGCGGCTGAGGTAAACAACGAAATAGGAAAGGTGTCTGAGAGTACTCCTAAAAACGGGTATCTCATGCTAATAACTAAAGACCTACAGTGCACACTCTCTCTGCCTTGATGGGTATAGGCAGAGTTTTTAAGTTGTTATTTGCCTGATGAACAATACAATAGCAGGATGTGCTGTTGGCTTTTCTGCAGTCTTGGAAAGAATAATTAACTTGCCCTACTTTCAGACAGGTAACTAAAATGGATACCACTCTCTGAAGTTTTAATCATAATTTTCTACGGGGTCATATGGGAAACTGGTGAAGAGATAAAACTACTTCATATTACTAATAAAGCATAGAGATTCTTCTTAAAAATAGGGACACTTTTTAAAAAATAGGGCATTTCATTCATAAAACTCACCTCTGAGACATCAGACAGATGGCGTAGCGAAGTCGTCTCTTCAGGAAGCAGTTCAATCTGGAACACAACAAAGATTTCAAGGCGAGGGATCACCTCTAGTGTGGGAACGTTCCTTTTCTCTTCTTGCTCTGGATCCACAACCTCAGAGAGTCATTTCTTTCTACTGCCATTTCACTAGCTCAACTAACAACTTGGCAAACTGCATCTACTCCTGTACAACCAGTACAATCAGAGTAGAGTTCTACTCGTGACAAAAGGTTACCCTGTTACTTCAGCACACAGGTTGGTCACTGTCTTCAAGAGTGGGATTTTCAGTTGTTTTCCTCACTTTCCAGATATCAGAAATGACAAAACTGTTAACTGTTTCAGCTGAAGATTCTTCCAATCCATTAGGCTGTTCTTCACTTCTATTTAGATCTGTTTCTTCAAATGGAAATTTGGAAACAAATGACGCAGCATCCACTAAACCAGTTGAATCAAAACTGTGGACTATTTGCCCATTCTATGTTTAAGTTGGTAGAAAAAGAGTAAAAATGATTACTGTATTTCAAGTAAACTTGAGCTACCACAGCTCTAAATGTAATTTTTAACAGCATTTGGAAATAAAAGAAAACATATGCATTATTCTAATGAAGAAACTGCAAATACAGAAGTTTTTAGTTTCCTATGAAACAAAAAATAACTCTCTAATTTTATTATTCCACCAGGGCACTTGATTCGTAAATAATTATTAAAGAAATCCAGTTCTTGTAAAAAATTTCACACTATCATCATGGTTCACCTTCTCAGTCTTGCACAGAAATCTGGTTTTGTACAAGTGAATTAATGACAGTAATTCCCTTGCTTCTAAACTAAGCATATATTTCTGGCTTGACCTGAAAAAATAATATTCTCTTGGGTGATTATGTAATCATCTCATTGAACTCAGTATTCCTTTCCAATGAAGATGAGAATTATATTTTCACACATTCCAAGAAAAGCAGAAAGATTAATCACCGTCTGAAAAACCTCCAGATTTATATATTTATACTTGCATATCTATGTAAATAACAATGTGCACAACCATAAGAAAAAAAGAAACGGCAAAAGACACCATAAAAATCATTTATCAAGTTTTAAAAATCCTGGGCTCCCTATTTCTGCCTGCCTGCACTTCCATATGATAGAAGGAAGCAGCTTTTGAATAGCTTTTCATTTTATACTTTAACTCTCTGCCTTCATTTGTTATACCTGCTCTCGACTTCACGCGTTCCTTTCATGATGCAATGTGGCAGCTTACAATTCACGAGAGCAGAATCAACGTTGTAACATTAGTGCATAGACTCATTTACCTTCCACCCTGCAAGGAAAGATGCCTTCAAATGAAGTCTCAAACTGTACAGCTTTCCCCGTGAATGAGAAAATTCAGATTTTTGTTGTTAATCCCCTAGTTTTGGACCACAACAATTCTTAAAAATTACTCCCCAATCTCCACTGTTCTTCAGTAAATTTAGTTTACAGAGTTGTATTTGTATGACACGCAGTTGTGATACTCAAGGACTAAAATCCAGGTTGATCTCTTCCTTTTCTACGTGGAATTTTCAGGAAAGAAACAACACAAACTTATTTCACGCTCTTTTGTGCAACAGCTTATTTTCAGCCTTCAAACCGTAATTTCATTAGCTAAATAAACACTGAATTTTCTTTTTATGCTTTAATTCCCCACATCACGGGATTTAAAGAAATGATTTTTGCTTTGCCATCTAATGAAGTTTGGTTCTAACAGGAAAAAAAAAAAAAGACAACAAAAACAACAAACAACACGATTTGCTACATCAGCCAATAATGACAACAACTTATCTTCAGCTTCTTTATTTAAAATCAATTTATATATCAGTTAATTTCATCCATAAGAAACTGTTCTCTGATAAAATCCCATTGTATTTGACTGGCAAACCCCTTGCTATTTTTATTTTAAGAAAATAATACACCTATGCCCCACAAATTATGATGGAGTTTAAACAAAAGTACGTCTCTCTTAATCATATAATGAAGACAATGCCACAGAAGTATATAACAAATCTATAGAAAATTCAGGAAAAAAAAATACAGAAAAATAGAAGTCCATAATGGGTTTTGCCTCAATCCAAAATTATTTACTGGAAATAATAAAAAATGCTTTTTAATATAAATAAATACATGTTTTTATAGATGAAATGTATCAGAAACTTGAATTTTTCTGTTTCATAATTTCAAACTATGCAAAAATTCAAAATGATGGGCTGTGTGGGCAAAAAAGTTGGTTACAAGAGTCTTTATTTTGCAAACTATACAGAAACAGTAAAAAATAAAATGCAGTATACTTTTCAATATCACATAGGATAAACATTAAATTTTGTATTTAATGTGTAAAAATTAATTCAAATAATAAACTGATTTTCCTTTTAATTACTGATGGGAAACCAGTCATCCAGTTTTGAAATCATACAACCTGTAGTATTACATTATACAGGTCAAGTCAACTTTATTGTGGGCAGAAAGCAATAGATGTGATATGAAGATGGCGGAGTCCCAAAGTTTCTACACAATTAATTAACATGCTAACATAAATACAGTGATTAAAGAAATTTTCTCTACAGTCAAATCTTAAGTGCTACTCTACACAATAATTATAATCTAATCCACATGGTAGTTACATAACAGTAGGAAAAAAAATAATCTGTTTTCTTCATTCCAGCAGCAGTAACCTATACTGGCATTAATTTGGTAATTGGGTGTGCTCAGCTATTGCCTAACAACCTATACTGGTATGCATGCTCAAGTCTCTCTATCTCTATTTTTGCAAGGCACCTTTACAATACTTTCGCTAAGTTTCTGCACTAGTAACAGAAAACAACATGAGTTAAGATAAAGATGCAAAACTATTTCCTGAATTTAGAAAATAAAAGGTATAATTATGCACTTTTTAAAAACGATGCTGGGCCAACTGTCAATACTCTGAAAAACAGTCATATATAAAGGTAATATAATTTTACTCAATTTTTTCCCCATGTTAACTATTTTATGGTAATCTGATTAGAGAGACATACTGAAAAACAACAAAGGGTGAATTCATGTTTGAGTAAATAACCTTTAAGCCTAGACAACCTCGACATGAAAAAAAGAAAAAGAAAGTCAAGGAAATGTTTAATTTACAGAATTAGTGCTCGTCTGTGAGACTGCTTTTGAAAAATCCCTTCAAGAACCTAGCTGTGTCCTATTAAAAAACAACTCCAAATGCAAACACAAATGAGGACTTTGTTCATTTTTCCCTCCTGTTAATTTTTCTCCTTACCTTTGGTTAATTAAAGGCTGGTAAGATGCTACTTGTGCATCAAAGTTTTTCTCCTGCACCGTGTTTTTCTTGTATTAAGCAGGCAACTTGCAAAGCCTGCTGTGCCTGACACAACTGAAGTTACAGTAAGTGTCCTGAAGAGGACATGCACAGGGTCCAGGTAAGGGAAATAACTTTTCAGAGAAGTTTTAAAAGAACTGGTCTTAATAGTGTATTTTCTATATTATATCATTTATATGTTCAGTAGCACATAACATTTTCTTCTTCAGGCTACGCTTCCAATGTGTTTTCTTCAGCGCAAAGGCATTTAAAAACTCAAAAGCACATAATATAATTACTCTTATTTAAACAAAAAAGTCTATGACTCCAGCTGCAATGTTCGAAATAATCATACAAAATATACACATTTGTTAGAATCCTTTTGATCTTGAAGAGCAAAGGGATTTTGCGAAATGCCGTACTGTGAATTTTAGAAAGATACAATTCATCCACCCTCCTAATATCATCAAATATATCCATCGTGATCATCGTCGTCATCCGCATCATCATCTCCTTCATCTTCATCATCATCATCAATTTCATCTTCATCATTCATTATTTCATCATCATCATCTTCATCATCTGTCCAGTCATGGAAATCACCAGAAGCAAAATCCCCTGACGTCTCTAAATCAATAGCTGAAAAGGCATGAGAGTTACACAAGAGACACACAAACTCTATCATGCATTCATAGAATAATATGTACCATATTTATAACGTAATATTCATAGGCATTCAAAAGAGATGCAAATTACTTAGTTTCAGGAGAATCACTTCCTTTAAAAAAAAAAAAACTTTCACACAGAATATAATTACACAATATAATATAAACACTATCTTTTTCTTTTTTGTCTTACAGGAAATCCACATCAGTAGGGATGAATTCCTCAATTTTAATAAATAGAGATAAATGTCATGGACTTGCAGAAATATAATAAGCTCCAGGAAAAGAAAAAAGGATTTAAGTCCTACTTACAGTTCAAAATAAGGACTAGTGACAAAATAAAGTTTGTTTCTCAGTTCTTACATATCATCTTTAACTACCTGGAACTGTACAACTACCCGGAACTGGATTAGATGGAAAATTGGCCTGAACAGGTATGTCAATTGCTGTAACACTGATATGTGTTTAATTTATCCAGTATTTCAGGCTACGCTCCCCTGCAAAGGAAGGCAAATGGAGAAATGCAATGCTTTAATTGCCATTTTTGATGTCTTGGACAAGAAATAAAGGTGGAATGGGAATTCCTGGAAGTTGCAGGGCTTTTTAGAGGAAAAAGGGAAGACTTAATGTGCTGAAAACTTCTGGGATTCGTTCCAGCAAAACAAAAAATCTAGCATGCTGATTACCCAGAGATGTCACCAAGCATTTCAGGGTATTTGTCTAATACTGTTATAGGTAGTTCATTTTCCCTAAGGTTACCTACACCATGAAAAGCACATACACGAGGTCTATTAACAACTGTCACAGTCATAGGAGTTACAAAGAACAAAGAAATAAAAATCACAAATTGTATTTACATCAAAACCCACGTAGTTGCATCCCATGCCTGTTCTTTGTGAAGAAATTTTTTTTATAGCCTGGTTGGCCACCAAAGCACGTAACATCTCCAAATCAAGTCCACAGAAGATTCTTAACTTACCACATTCCGCCACACCGTTTGTTCTGGATCCTGTTACTTCATTGCCATATCTGTCAACGCACCAACACTGCCCTACACTTCCATGGCACTGACTTGGTTTGTAATATCCATCTTCATCACATAAGGGTATGTACTGTCCTGGAATATAAAAGTATCAAATACAGACATAAATGCCCCTTGATCAATGTAAAAAAGGTCACTTTCTTCTGCCAGATCCTGTTAAGCAGCAGTGACTGATAAGCAACAGAGTACAGTGCATACCAGCTTTGAACTGGTTAGTCTCATCTAAAATCTTTCATTTTGGGCACTCTCATTTTATTTATTAGCTTAAATTCCAATTATACTGTATTATATTATGTTATCTCACATTCTACTATCATATTTAGTAAATTACTTTTCTCCCTTAGCTCGTTGCTGCTGTTTTCTTTTTAGGCCAATCTCCCAATCTTCTCCCCTTTTTCCCTTCCCTCTGCCAGGATGTTGGTCTGCGGGTCCCTCCAACCCATTACTCAAGGAATGGGGCCCAACCAGCCCAAGAACAGTGACAAGTAGAGACGTGATCATGGACTTATTCTGTAAGGCACTGGCTTTCCTAAGGCTGTATAAGTCATGGCTTTTAATTTACAAGGAAAGACATATTTTTGAAAGGAAGTTAAAAAATGGACAAACAATACTGTACAAAACACTTAGAAGTACACAGTTACTTGAAACCATCCTTAGCAGAAATACAATTTTGACTACTTTGGGTCAAGCCTTTTATTGCAGCTTTCACACTGAGGCTAAGAGCAAAACAAAGATCTTGCATTTTAGTGGTATTAATACAATATATACTGATTAACAAGAAAGATTTCAATTGCTTAAAGAAGGATTCAAGTAAGGATCAGCAGAGACACTCTATAACCATAAAAACATACTTCCTATTAGGTTAATAGAACAGACATTATATCTTTCAGTAGGTATGGTAATAAAACTAAGTTTAATAGCTTTCAAAAACTTCATAAATTTCGTTACTAGAATTTACTGTTCTCTATCTTTGCTGGATTAATATTGATTTTATGTTGCTGTTTCACCAGGATTATTTATGTAAGCAATAAAACCTTCAAAAGAATGATCTATGGCTCACCCAGGAGCTTCTTTCCTCCTTGCTGCTTCTGAATGTTGCTGAGTTCCGTCTGGCAAGGTGGGTCTAAAAGGACACGAGAAAGGTTTAACATATTACATGGTATCTAGGAAGAAAAGCATATGGCTAAGTTTTCACAGTTTGCTACATTCTCTAACTGCTGATCTTAAAAAACACACAGGCCTTACCTTAGCAGTCACATTCTCAGCTCTGAAAGAGAAGAATTAATCCAGCTTGCCACAGCTCTGGAATTAGGAAACTAAGCACAACCACGAATTAGAGCAGAAAGCAACTGCCAGTTAACCCAGCTGTAAGTGAACACCTGGTCACTAGCACTGACCATTTCAAAATGTTGTAACAAAACAGTAAATCTACCACACCCTACTTCATCAGTATACAGAAATCAATCTCACCCTTCCATCTCCGTTACAAGTCATGTTCAAGTTCTGAACTTCAAATACGGCGTTAACTACGTAAGAATGTTCTTCACTGAAATTTGCAAGACTGGGGTTCTATTGCAACAATTAAAGACAAATTCCATGGGCATGAAGCTCTTTGTTTAGCAATCTAGTTAAAAACTGTGCCCAAAACTTCAGGTAAGAGGCAGAAGAGGTAATATGATTTCCATTAGTCAGAGAGATAGCTCTGAATCATTTAATTTTCTGCTCTCTATAAAGTCAGAGTACATTCCATGAATGGGAAGGAAATAAGACACAAATACACATCCATCACTGCTGAATACATTTTGAATCTAGATATTGCATACATTGCACCACTAGCACGAAGGTATTTCTCACTCTGAAACAGTATTAATATTCATGGGTTTACTCACATGTGTGTCCTCAGCTCTAAGTGTTCCCAGACTATATTCATCTCTACTAGAATCTCACATGCTATTAAGTTCATTTTTCATTTGAAGACACTCTGGTTATTTGTAATATATCTTTTCCATGCTATTTACTCAAGGCTTCCTTGTGAAACAACTTCTGTCCACGCACACAGAAAACAAATCTAAGTTACTTCAAGATCAGTAAGATCAGCTTAGCTTTGGACACACTAGCAAAGGACCTTCTGAGCAGAAATCAGTCACTGCGTAGGCTAAAAAAAACCCACTTTAGTGGTCCAAGTCCAAAGCAGCCTTTCCTGAATTCCACCAAAGGAAAACAAGTATTCTCATCATGTAGTCAAGAGAGAAAGAATTTGGAATGCAGCTGGGAGAAGGAGAGGATTCACAAAAGGGTGAAGGATTGACAAAAATGTAATATCCAAAGAAATCTTTCTGGCGGGAATGCTCAAACATTAGTGATAATTACATAGAGTAACTGGATCAAAAATAAATTCATGGTCAGTGCAGAGTCTCATCATCAGCATAGCCTGGATACACCAATAGGCTTTTGAAACTATTAATGACGTCTTATCTAACAGAACAAATATAAACTGCGAGAGATCAAAAACCGCTCATTAAGAACCACTTGTTAATTTTTCCTGGCTTTATACTTTAAATGCTCTTTACTTATCTCATACACTAATAGATACATACAACTTTAGACTGCCCTCAACTCAAATGATTACAGCCATTCACACAAAGAAGTCCCACAGATCAGAAGGATCTATGAAAGAAGACGGGAACATGCAAATGAAGAACTAGCCTAGCAAGAAGATACATCTATTGTGTTCTATGGAAAAAAAAAAAAGTAAATTAGAAATGCATTCATATATTTTATACAAGTGACAGGCTATGCCTACAAAACCCCTTCAATTACAGCTACAGATCAGGGAGAATTAGGAAAAAAAAGAATACCACTAATCAAAAGGTAGCAAGGCAATCATGAGAAGCTACTTACACAAAATTCTTTATAGAAGCTAAGTCTTCAAGATACACATTTAAGATTTGCTTCTCAGGGTAAAAGTGGTAAAACATTCTTAGCAATTAATATTAAAAACACTCTTGTGCTTAGAGCTGTCAAGAAAGTGGCAGGCTGGAAGCTCAACTGGTTTGTTGCAGTTCATAGCTCATAATTTTTCAACCCTTCCCAAATGATAATGTTTCCCTCTTCATTTTCTTCCACTTAATTCGTGATTTTTGGAAAAGCTCTCTTCTAGGTTTCTGAACTTAATTCAATACAAAGCAGATTCAGTGGAAAACCAGCCTTGGGAGTCATGACCAAAGAAGATTTATTCCGTACAAAAATTATTGTTGAGTCTTCCTTTGAAATTGAAATGAATCTGACATCAGAAAAGCCTTTCTGATAGCCTGAATGCAAACAAGAGACCTCACCATCTCCATCCTCAACCTATTTCCAGCAACGTGACAGGAATTTTCTGACAAAATCACTGCGTTGTTCTGAGTGATTTATGAACCACTTACTGGCCACCCACGTTTATGCAGTCATCCAAGTACTGATGTACACCAGAGTATCTCACGTTGTTAATGCTGGACTCTGAGACATCAATATTCAGCTATGCCAAAAGGTGGTGCAGGGCTTGTATGATAAAGCTTTGGTTTACAAAAAGAGGTATATTCACAAAGCAATGGGAGGAAAACTGATAGATGTGACAAAAAATATCTAGGATACTTAACAGTAATGCCTCAAGGAGCTGCTGCTCAAATAGTGAGCCTCCAGCTTTCGGATCCTCTATCTTATTCAATCACAAAACAGATTTTCCAAGCATCAAGTAGATAATATTTTGCAGATCCCCTAGTTTTTGACATGAAAGTTGTCACTTGTGTCTCGTCTCCAATTGCAGTCAAGTATATATAATTGATTATGGACAACTGAGGCTCTAGCTATAGAGATTTGAAGTGGTCAACACTGCACTTCCAGAAACCTTCCTGGAGACCTCATTTATACAGCCCACATAATACCTTCCTCTCAAACCACCTACGCTCGTATTTAATACCCTGCAGACTCAAGAGACTGATGCAACAAATAAAAATCACAACATTTACCACTATTCTGCAAGACAAACTAGTTTGAAGGTCACAAAGTAGTTTTTTATTCCTGATAGGCAGAAGAGCCTGTAGAAAAACGACATCCAAGATAAATGCTAGACTAACAGACCCACACAGCAGCCTGCAGTAAATAAATATCTATGTTCCAAGCATTAATACTCCCAGCAAAAGTGGTTACTCTCCTACTCTATTTTCAAGGAGCAATGAAAACAAACAAACAAACAAAAAACTTGTAATACTGATAAAGTACTAGAAGAAATAACCAACCTGTAAAGAGGCCAACAGTGAAGTGCCTCAGCATTTAGTTAAGAAAGAAGTGTTAAACTAATGTCAAGGACCTAAGAAAAAAAGTTCTGAATCACTTGCATCAATGTTTGTTGAAACCAGAGGGCAAGAGGGACCAAAACAGGTGGGAAGACAGCAGAGCACTAGGAAGTCCAGATTCTGAAGTACTGCAGAAATGCTGAGCTGCATTTACAGCGGGATCGGGCCAAGAAAAAAAGCAATATGCATCGCTGGGCCTTATGTAAGAAATTAAGCAGCAGCCAAAGTGGGAAAGCTTTTACAGGAAGAGCAAGACAGATGAGATTTGAGTACTGCAAAAAATTACTTGTATTGACTAGATGTGAGTACTGTGCAGTAATGGGGCTACTGTACTTTGACTCACCATAATAAAACTCGAGCAAAAAGAAAGCACAAAGAATTACAAGTAATTGTCTGATCCAAACAGTCATGAACTGATAAATTAAATGACACAGTAAGAGGCCTTCTCAAATGATGACTTCAGCAAAGATTATGGAATTCAAAAATAGTAAAATACAATTTCTATCCCAGTGTGATATGTATCATCGACTAAGTTTTGTATTCACTTCAAACTTGGTTAATCAATACTTCCGTAAAACTCTAAGTGTACCCAGAAAACACCTATTAAGTTCAATGAATAAGACAGTTGCCTTCATGATCTGAAGCCTTCATCTTATTATAGTGAACATCAGAAAGAAAACACTGAATTTCTCTACCTACCCACTTCCTTACTATCTGCAGCAAAGGCCTAGTAAAGGGCCTTATTTCTATTCTACTCAGGGAGGTAAAAGATAGTTAAACTTGAACATATTAAAAGATGCTACAACACAATAAATAGTGATTAGATAATTCAGTAAGTCACAAACACTGCAAGTTCTAACGTTGTGCGAGACAAGAAATGACAAAAGACTACAAGCACTCAGCACTTTTTTCTCCTTACACCTTTACAAAAAACAGATTGTGTTAAGTGTTAATTAGAAGAATTATGTTGCCTTCCAAAGAATAAAGACGTTTATTTATTAGGCTCATTTGGGGTTTTGTTTATTTTAAAAGACAACCAAACAAAACACTCCATGTTCTTTACTTAAGAACTACTTTGCTTGGGTAATGTTTGATTGACTAATTTTGGTAGCACTGACTACTTACAGAAATTAATATTACTCTATAATAAAGCAAGCTGCTTGAAAGATTGTAAACTTTTTAGTGGTAAGACTACCAAAGGAAAGAAGGAAGTTACTATAAATCTAAAGAAGCGTAGTTTTATTTTTGCTCAAATCTACTCAACTGCTCAATGTTGCCTGATAGATCTTTATTTCCACAGAAATCAGAGCCAAACCATAGGTAGCGAGTGTTAATGGGAATTTATCACGGAAGTTTTAAAAGTGTAAGATATAAAAAAAAGGGATATTACATTTCAAAAGCATTGAACAGTTTCTGAAATTTTCCACTGCATCATCAATCTTCCCTCCTGTACAGTCAACATCTGTAGAGATTTGGATCTGAGTTGCTATTTATCCCTTTGAAAATCTCCCTCATTTCAGCAAGAAAATTGAATGGGCAATTCTATCCAGTTTCAGCCAATATTTACTGAGTGAACTCTGTAATTCCTCACAACTTGTTTGAATATAACTCACGTGATGACTCAGCCAAATCTAAAAATCAATACTTATGCACTGTGTTTATTTGTTTAAAGAGCTCACATCAAGACTTCAAAAAACAAAAACAAAAAGATTCTTGCAGACAGTGAAAATCAACTGGTTTTAGGTTCAAATGACTGAAAAAAAACTTTATCCATGATGTTAGTATAGTAATAGGCTTCCAAAAAAAAAAAAAAAAAAACCCACTAAGATGCCCTAGTTTAGCAAAGAAATGTTTATTTTATAACATATGCTAAGTAGATAGGGAAAGAAATAAAGTGAGTGATTCTATTCTTTATTTTGGTCTCCTTCCTCTGTGTGAATACCGGACATCAGCAGGTAAAACAATACTGCTGTAAAAGCTTTTGCCACTCCTTTGTACTTTATCCTTGAATTTCCATCAAACTCTTCCATTTAGCTTCTTTTTCTCCCCCTTTTTCTTTCTTACGTATTCACAATAGATCAAATAGCTGTACACAGATTGATAGCATGGCATTGAAAAAGCTTGTAGTTCACCGTAATAATCTTCCTATGTTAAAGAAAAGATGGAGCACTACAGTAAGATCAGTCATACAAATATGCAAGCTGTTCTCATCTTTTACCTTGCTGTCTTTGGAAGCAGTAGCACCACTCATTGTTAGATATCAAACTATCCTTGTATGTGTCACAGGAATTGAAGAACGCCCTTGTGCACGGCTCATTCTTGTCAAGGTAAATGCTTCCAAGTTCTGACTGGTCCAACAACAGGTCGTAGTTCGTATCAAGCCTGTTGAACATCCAGCCGAGGGAGTCTTTGCAAATTGGCAAAATGCTGGTATCAAATCCTAGAAGCCAAAACCAAAAATAAATCAGGTAACAGGAAAAATAAAGCAGGTACTGAGCTCAGCCACCACAAAAGCATGCTGTATCACAGACACTGTCCCAGTGCTACGAGGGTACAGCACACAAGCAGCGTGCGCCATTGAAATTCCATGTGTAAATTTCAATTCATCTTCATTTTTAAAAAATCATTAAGTTAATCTGCTTAAAATAAACCCTGTCATCATTCTCAAAACAGCTAAAAAAAGTGAGCCTTCTTGTCAAATATTACACCTATAGCACGCGTAGTATGTGCAGTAATCAACAACCTATGATTTCCTGGGAAGTAATTTTTCGGAGAAATTTAGTGATGTTACACATCAGGAGAGGGAAGCAAAGCTGAAGTGGCACACAAAGTTCACAAAACTAATAAAAGACTAAATACCAAGCAACTTAGTGGAGTACACTTGTTTCTTCCCATTACGTATAATCAGCTGAACGAAAATGGAACTTGATACGGTCTCAGCAACGCCTAGAAAGTACTGGTATCTGAGCTTTATCTGATGCACTGTACATATCAGGGGAGGCATGCAAAAAGGGACTATTAAGAGCAGCCTGTTTCCAGTGTAAGATCTACCTGTACATCTTGCTTAAACTGCTCCCTGGTAACCAGGCCACCAGGAAGAGGTTGAATTAATTACTCCTGCAGCCAGATCTCAGATTTCACATACTCTATCATCTATGAAGTACAAGCAGACTTGCATATGGACATAGAAGGGAAATGCACGAGCTGACAGGCCTCTCAGTTAGATGTGAGCTGCGTTTAACACAGATTTTTTCCTGTTCATGTGTCACGGGTCTTGCCATGGAGAACATGGTAAAGCACTTGACTGTACATCCTAACAGACAACAAGATTTAGCTGAATACAAGATTCTACTGAATAGCTTTTCAGCTAAAACCAAGCAATGAAAAGATGAGACTGTGGCTATAGAGAAGTTGACGCGAGAGTTCCACTTAGCATACAGGAATTCCCAGCTTCTACTATTGTTAAAAATCGAGCTGTTGTTCTGAAAACAATAAAATCCGAAAAATAGTTGTATACTTCTAAAACAAGTCAAACTGGAGAATTCAGAAACCTCACTTAGAAATCAATTTACATTTCTTTAGATATATATGCATGTGGGAACATCCAGACTGTGGCAGAGCAACCATTTCAGAAAGGAAAATGCCCAAACACAAATTCCCTCTCCTTAAAAATTCTAAATAAATGTCTTTTGCTTCAGTTAATCTTGCTCTCTGTTGGCTTGTTGCATTCACTGTTATTTCTGCTTCACATGAAAAAAAAAATCACAATCCTTTTGGTACTGATTACACTGATATGTTTAACACAACGTAAAAACAACTATGAAGCATCCAAGAAAAGGACTCTCTTCCTTACTCTCCAGCTTCTGACAGAACAACTTAATTTTTCTGTGGACTACGGAGAGCAGAGACAGACAAAAGCACACCAAATGTACAAGGGGATCCCAGTACACGTGTTATTCACCTTCACCTGTGAAAGACATCAAAATTATTTAACAAGTGTTCCAAATGTTCCAAAAGAACTTCGGAACGTTCTTCCACCTTAAAACATTTTTTTCCAAGGATGAATTTTCAGTATAATATTATTTACCTCTCAGGCTCTGTTCCTGAAGACCTCTTAACACTTCTCAGACACTTCTCTTTCCTCCGCTAGTCCTGCTTTCAGCTAGAACTCCTCCACAAGACATTGGATTCAGAAAGTGCTTGATATGCAACATACCATTTCCTATCCTGCCTTTTGTGTACCTGTATGTAGGGAGGAATTATTCTTGTGCTCATAAAATTTTTCTGATTTTGGAATTTTTGCAAGCTCACCAGACTGTAAGAAAAGTTGCAGAAAAAGAGCAACCATGAAGAGAAGACAGAGATTTCATTCAATAAGATGCTGGCAAGAATAGAAGACAAAAGTCATTCTAAATGTGTATTCAGGGTTGAATGTTGTTGCCAAACTAGTTAACGGTGCAGAAAAGTATATCAGTATGTGGAATTTCCAGCATCAGTCTAGTGAAAGAGGTATCATTTTCAAGTTTAGTACGAAGTATATGTGATCCATGCTGGAAGAATAAATTCACTGAAGTACACTCTTAAGTATACAGCCTTCTACGGTACTAGGAGCAAGTGTTATATAAGCAAAAGAGCTCTTAAGGAAAACAAAAACAACCAAGCACTCTGGTTATTTCATTTCTAGTAGTCAATTTCAATTTTTATCATAAAAGGAAATAAATTCGTCTGAGGTACGTTGAAAGGCCACTTAAAATTTCAAAGGTTTCGTGCATCACTAAGTTACGGTGTGGAATAAAATTACATGACTTCAAGAGGTTGTATCTGGGAGGTTTTATCCATAAGCTAGCAATTTCAGTTCATCCTCTACTCCAATTCCTCAGAATTTTCTCTCTTCTATACAGTTTTTATATTTTTTAAAAAAGCGTCCAGTAGTGAAATCCCTCTGGCTTTCCAAGATAATTCTGTGTAACAAAACTTCATAGGTTAGTTCAGTGCCTGAAAAATAACGTTTATTTTACATTAAAGCTGTCATAACCTACCTATTCATTAGTATCTGGTTGAAAAAGACCTCCAAGATCATCTTTTCCAACCATCAACCCATACTCACCACACCTGCTGAATCACATCCCTCAGTGCCACATCTCCCCTTTTCTTCAACACCTCCAGGGATGGTGACTCCACCACCTTCCCAGGCAGCCCATTCCAGTGCCCTCTCCTGGTGCATCACCTCAGCCCATCACCTCTCATCCTATCGCTATTACCTGGGAGAAGTTGTCCTCTACTTTGTTACGAAATCCCTCCAGGTAGCTGTACACTTTTATTTAAAATTCTTCCTTTCTTTGGTATTTACAATCGTAGCATTTTAAATAGAGAAAAATCTCTTTGCTTTCATTTTGCTAAATGCAACAAGTTTCCTTGCAGTGTTGTAGAGAAATGTTTGAAGTCTATGTCAAATAGTAGTATAGGTGAAATAAATAAAAATGGCTGAAGTACTTAAAAGTAGACCAGGCACGTGTTGACAGAGACAAAAAATGACCAAGTTAAAAACGAGCTGTCCACCTACTCTAGAACTGTTCTACCCCACAAAGATCATTACCCGAGTTTGGTGTTCATAATATCTACTCTTAAAAGATTACTATGATGTCAAGTAAGCAACTGGGAAAACTTGGGATGATCATTTCATTCTGCAATGATTTTCTACCTCTACTGTAATATTGAGAAATCAATACACCTCTTATTCTCAAAGGTGACAGACTTCAGAAAAAAAGAAGTCAAAGCACTTAAGAACACCTGATGTGGTTTGATGCAAGGTAAATTAACATTAAGTGACCCAGAACGAGAAATAAATTGCTCCAAATCACAGACTATCTATATTTTTACTTCACGAGTCAAGTGGAATGCTGCTCTTACACATTTTTCACAGCTGTGAAGAAAACAAACCAAAGAAAGGGGAAGAATTATTACAGCAAAAGGATAGTAATTTCTTCCTGTTAATGTTCCAGAATATCATGTTGAAGAGAGCAAAACTGCTGCTCAGATGCCTGAATTAGTGGAAAAACTCTCTCACTTTAAGCACTTATTTGAAATCTATTTCCAGATATGATAATGAAGAGGGCTTTTATGTAGCTATTACTGAACATTGTGTAAATCTAGTAAAAGTGAACAAAAGAAGTATTAAGGATTTAGCTTTATTTCATCTAATGCACATATACTGCAAAAGAACTTGATTTTTAAAAAATGGGAAGTACCAGCATAAGCTCCTTTCCCCAGCCAAAACAATCCCAAGGGAAACGCTACTGACAAACGTACCCCTCGCTCATGGCTTAAACATCAGCATCCAAAATGTTATTTTGAAAGAAACCAACAAAAACATGATCCATTTCTCATTATTTTTCAGGAGAGAATTTCAACTCACGGTAACCATAATCTGCTTTTCAATGTAGAAATATTATTTGCTTGGTTATTATGCTCATAAGAAATAAATCCTTGTGTATGTTGAGGAAGATAGCTTTTGTAATTGTTTATGGGGAAATCAAAATAGCATACATACGGCTCACATAGTGCATTATGTAAAGTTGCCTATATGCCAAGGGAAGCAAAAGGCGTGATTCTTTCTGCTACCAGCTCACAGTCCAGCACAGTAAAAAGCACTGCCAAATCACACAAGTGAATAAACTCAACGTGCTCTATGCTTGAGAGCAAACTACTGTCTAAACCACAGTCTTTATTTGCTCAGCTAGCAAGCTGCATAGCAAGGTCCGCACTTGTGATTTTATTTTTTTTTTTATCATATATAGGCTATGAGAAAAGTTTATGTTAACAGTACCTCAGAGCTGAAGTCTACACTGCACAAGCTGGGAACGACTTTTCCTTCCCAGTCCAGTTTTACCAGAACAGATCTGAGCAAGGACTAAACTTAAGAGAGGTATGGGAACTGTTGAGTTATGGCCTGAACCACTCATTGAGTATCTGGGGAAAGGATGGGGTCAGCCTTGCGAGCGCAAGCAAAGGCAATTCAGCTGTGTGACCAGAAGGGGTGAAGCCTGGCTGAACCTAGACCTCATTACAGGCTGACTGCCAAACTGTGGAAGGTGCTCTGGTTGGAGATGCCTTCTTAGTGGAGCTTTCCCCTCTGCAAACCTACAACCTTCTGATACAGGTGAGCAATCTTCCCTTCCTTTATGGCACCTTTCTATCACGCCGGCCCTTCTGTCATCACACCTCTGTTCTAACTCCTTTCCCATTGTACTGGTCTGTCCAATTGCTACAGGGGACAATTAAGCAGATGTGAAGGCTTTTTGTCACATATGCTGCTCACAAAAAATACTGCTCTAGTTGAGACTCACCTGGCACCAAGTGGTAGCATCAGGCACGCGCTCTCTGTAGCCTAAAATTTTAATGTATTCCTGATGACTACAATTACACAGGTGGGAGCAGAGACAGGATTAAAGACACTGGGAAGGTACCAAAGGTACTGATTCGTTTTACAACAAAATGTGGATGGAAAAGAAATAGAGCACTGTTGTAAAGTCCCTTAAACCCTTAAAAATGTGAAAGTTCAAATCCTGAAGTCTCTCTTTTTCTAGAAAGTGTTTTAGAAAATTTTACAAGGAAAAAGTAAAATTCAAGCTGAAGCCTATTGCGAATAGTTGTAAACATGCTCCTGCATGGATGGCATAGATTAAATGAGTTCTGCAAAGGCCGCATTTTAAACAAACAGATTGTTAAGGAAAAGGTACCTGAGGAGAGAGGAATAAAATTAACAATGCTATAAAAAAACATCTATATCTGCTTTGCTGTGTACAAGAATAATCTTGCCTGTACATGATTGAAACAAATGCCAGCCAACAGTACAAATTTAGTTCATTTAGATTCTTGATTTTAGGTGAACATGCATTAATTTAAAATTCCAATTCAGATGAGCTTCTGAGTAGGCTAATCTGACAATGCAGAAAGTCCTTGAAAGAACCTTTTCCCTCCAGGAAACTTAACTGCAACTTCGATTCAGCTCACCAGCCTCAGCAGCTCTGCAGTTAGAGGATATTCCATACTGTCAAAGATAACATCAGAAAGCAGGCAAGCTTTCAGTCAAGTCAGTATTTTCAAGACATCAAAAACAATGTTCAAAACTAAAAGCTCCATCTCTTAGAACTACACAATGACTGCATGGGAGACAAGCATATTAGTAGTGGTTTACCAGTCTGCTTACCAGTTCTGCCTATTTACTGAAGCTCTGAAATACACTTCAGCAAGGAGGTCCAGGGACACTTAATTTCTCTGTATGCCAGCTGTATCACGTCTCTTCAAGAAGAAACTTCAGATACTTAAAATGAACTGAAGACCTCCACACAGATATCGGAAATTACTCATTTGCATTATTCCATATGAAATCAGTCAGATATTGCTTTGAGCTTGTAGAGTATTTGGCAATTTTAGTGTAACAATATCTCTTCATACCAGCTTTAGACAAGCCAGTTACAGTTCTCTTTCAGATTTTTTTGTTGTTGTTACTTACTTTGCGTATTTTAACCAAATAACCACATTATTACCAATTCCTAAGAATATTCTCTATCATCTGGCCTCTAGTCTTTCAGTTCCCAACACTACACGGTGTACAAGTACTCCTCAGAAACAGACTACTAACACAAATATTTATGTGACTGTGGTATTTTTTTATGCTTTACATCTGCTGCATTAATTCCGCAGAGTTTTATCTCACAAAATTAATACAGAAATAGACTAAATTTAAATCAATGAGTAAAATCAACTCTTTACCTCCCTATGCACAAAGGAAGGACATAATGAGTATGACAGTGCAGTACAGATAAAGCACCCTTTTCCTGCTTACGTCATCTAACCAGACCATGAATGGGAAAAGGGAAAATATCTTCTTCTTATATACCATTTATAATAATGATACTTCTAGGGACATACTATCTGAATACATTTGAGCAGAAAACAGATTTTGGAAATGAAATTTATTCAATTACTACAAACATTCTAGCTTGCACAACTAACATGATACAAATCTAAAAAAAAAAAGTGTCAGTTAAAAACAAACTATGTAAGTCCTGGTAAAAACACAACATCGTAGATGCTTTATGTTTTTAGCTTAGTATCAGAATATTGAAGCTTGTAATGGAACAGTAATTTCACCACCAGTGTTAGGGCTGTTATGAAGCAGCAACCATGAATGTAACCATCAATGTGAACTTTAAAAGCTGAAATAATTCCGAATAGCGTTATCAACTTTCACCCTCTCTACCTTGGTCGGAAGGACTGTGCCCAAGACTTTAAATAAATCCTGTCCCAAGTGCCAGAAAAGAGACTGAAACAGGTGAAAAAAAAAAAAAAAAACCTAAATGCAAACAGACATCCAGGAAGGATGTCACAAATTGCTTTTTAAAATTCAGAATCATTTCTCAGCAAAGAAGGAACACTGACAAGAATAAAAGCCTGAGGGAGAGCGTGCCATGACAGATTTTTAACTCCTCAATGGTAGTGAACAAGTCCAGGGTTCTGCTGAAATGAATGCATTCAAGTAGCTGTTTTGTTTTTTTTTTCCTTTGTTACTGTTGATATATGTATAGGTCCTTAACTCAGGCAACAAGTATAAGGTCTCTACACACGATCAACAAATTCTTTGCATGATTTGTTTCTAGACGCAGCTGTTGCACACCCCTAAAATAAAGGGCTGGACTTTTTAATCCTGACATCGTTAGGAATTCAGATGCCTGATATTTTCAACCTACTAAGACTTTCGAGACCAACTTCTGAGGGACTTGATCAGAGCTTATCCAGAGCTTACATCTTGAAGAACAGATGTAAGAATTTCTTAACAGCATCAGAAAGTATATTAGCAGAAAAAAAACAATAATCATTCAATATTTCTTATTTGTGTTTCTACAGGGACACAGAGGCACAATATTTCCTTACAAACTACCAAGTGACCACCTGATTTCAAAAGCAAACCAACCACTCTGGATACAGGTGATCAGGACTTGTCAGGAGCTTCCTGGGGAAACAAATGCCATCGTTGTCCATGTTCTCCCTCCTCATTTTTCACCACAGCTTTTAGTGCTGAGCATGATACCATGTGATAGAGGACATCCCTTTGGTCAGTCCGCGTCAGCTGTGCTGGTTTAGTCCCTTCCCAGCTCCTTGTACACTCCCCAGCCCCATGCTGGCAGTGCAGCACAAGGAAGACAAATGTTTTTGCCTCTGTGCAAGCACTGCTTGGCAACATCTAAATATTGGTGTGCTGTCACCTCTATTTTAAACGAAATCCAAAACATAGCATTATACAAGCCTCTAGTAAGAAAATTAACTCAATGCCAGCCAAAACCACGAAAGGCTCCTAAACAGTTTAGCTGCACTTTTGACCTCTTGACTTCTTTTTACCCATCATCATTTTATCCCTTCACTCAAGTGATCACTCAGCAAGAAATAGAACTCTACGCGGTGCTTGAGCTGAACTTTAACTGAGTGACGTGGTTACACCAGTTATATTATTAGGTACATGTATTACTATACAATAAATGCTTATAGAAGCATTGTTTTTTTCCCATTGCTTTTACTCCTAGTTAAGAGCATACAGCAGTTATGTGAACCAACTGGAAATATATGTTATGTTTTTCTCAGTATCAGTGAAGTAACATTGCTCAAACAGCTTTGAAGTCTCAAGTGAGCAACATGTATCTGAACTAAGCCATACAGCTCTGCTTCATGAATAAGAAATTAACTTTAGAAAAGCACAAAGTTAGGGCTTCATGCACATGCCCGTTTAAAACACAATGATAAGGCAAGTGTTGCAAGCAAACACCAAAGACAGCATCAAATAACCCAAGTAGAAATCTCTTACTGGTTCTTTCAGGCCTTTGAACAATCCTAGTCTTCTTGTTCTGAATTCCGCTTTCATGAAGTGCCTTAAACCAGTCTCTCAACCTGTTTGCGATCTCCCTAAATTCCAGGTCACTGCAAACTGAAAAACAAAATGTGAAATGTTTAACTTTTTTTTTTTTTTTTTTTTTTTCCCCTGCATGCTAAATAGAACTCTTCAAATTAATTATACTTAAAGTAAAGCATGTAAAACAATACAGACACATACATTCCAGAGTTTGCTTTCCTTCATAAAACTCGCTTTCATTACTTAGGTCAGCCCTCACAGCCCAATTAGGGTCCTGAGAAATAAAATTATTACGTAAGTGTAAAAATATTTGTGTGTAAAGATGCATGAAATATATCTATAAGTTGATTAAGTCATTTGCAAGCTACTGCAAAGAACTGAAACAGCCCTGGCAAGATACTCTCACATCTTACTCTAGAAGGCTGCGTGATGAATCCAGGACAGCCTTTCTGAGGTCCATTTCTACATTCAATGGGCAATGGTACAGTAAGCCCTATCACAAGATGTTGGACATGTATACAGTTAATGCAGGAACACTCCCCTCGCTTTTCTACATTGAAACGTGAAGAAAAAGAAACGGCGTTGACAGAGAAGGTGCTTCAAGAATGCCCTGAAAGCTTATGTGACTGAATTCAGTTTTAAAAGCAGAAGATCGTGAACACTTACCTGCAAAAGGCAACAGACCTTGGTGACTGAAAGGATGGTTTCTTTGATGAGAAACAGCAAAGACAGAGCAAGCACACAAAACTAAAGAGACAATCTGCAGCAACAAGAGCAAATGTAGCAGAGAGCAAGAGATAAGCAGCAGACTGGCTTGAGGACTGTACAGTAATGGTAGTACTGAGCACTGCAGAAGAAACAGATAACACAGCTTTGCATGGATGAGACCTGTTCCTTAACTATTAAGCTGCTGGAGAAGATAGCAAAGAGAATGTGTGCTTGGAGATGTCCCTTCCAGAAGTCTGCCCTTCCATTTTCAACTGTTTGACAATAACTGGGTATACATTTCCCTTATCAGCAGGTATAATTTCCAAGCGATATCAGCACAAACCCGTGCAAGGGGAAGTTCAGACTGAACACCAGTAACTAAGCTACAACCTGAGGCATCAAGGCTCCACAGCAATGATCTTGAAAGTAAATCTCTTGTTCAGCTTGCCTTTCCTTTATTGTTGTCCCAGTTTTGTCAGTATTGCACATCACGCAACAGGCTGTTGGGGTGTAAAGGCACAGTGCGCTGCAGAGCTATGCTTCTCTAGCAACCTCATGTAAGTTCTGACTCTCTGAGAAGACACACTGGAATGCACTGCATTTTCCAAGAGCCTCCCCATGATTTCCAATTCTGAGTAATTTATTTTTGGGGTGTTTCGATTTACAACTCTTATTTATTCTGTATTATCTCACATTCCTGTCAATAAATTAGCTTCTCCTATCTCACTTTTTTCCTCCTATTCCTTCCGCCTCCTTTCTCTGGAGGAGAGGAAGAGAGAAGTATTGCGTGATTATCTCTCTAAACTGCTACAATTACATAGCAATCTATAGTTCTTGGTAACATAACTTTCAGCACACTTCAATAAACTAAATAACACCTATTTTATTTGACTAAGATAGAAACAAGTCACCATGCCAGCAACAGAAGGCACCGCTGCACTTTATTTTTAATTTGCCTAAAACATCTCAAGACTTTGGATTCTCTCCACCAAAGATTTAGGTGCAATATATGTGCAGAATATATGCAAGTTGATTATTAAAACTTATACTGTGCTTTTTTTCTTGTGCATTAGCACCTACCTGTGTATTTTTTTTTTTCCCCTTGGATAATTCAACAGGGCACTAGAGAAAGAATTGTTAATGATCTATGGCCTGTATCTTCAAAGATGTCATCCTGTGACATCCGGATGAAAACGATCTCCTGAGCCGAGATCCACCTCATATGTCAAGCTCGTAGGATTTCCATACTGCTATAATGCCATCTTCCCTTTTAAGTCTCGCATCAGCTGACAGGCCAGAATAAAGAATCTGACTTGGAATACTGACTTCTTTAATTTTCCCTTCCATTACATCATAACATGGCCTCCACTAACTACCCTTCCTAGGTTTAGCAGAAAAACTTTCAGAATTGAACCAAAGGGACAGCACTTGAGCCTGGCTATTTTGGTCTACGTCTAATTAAGGAGCTCTGGATTTAAGTAAAATGTTCTCTCTCAGTAACATTAACTGAAAAAAGCACATGACAACTGCATGATGGAGAGATGTAAGATTTCTCCACTTTCTAGAAGCAGTCAAATAGACATCATTAAGCTAATCCATCTCATAAGTCAATTTACATGTGAAAATGAAGCATTAGGAAAAGGCAACAGTGCTTCTTTGACTGCTATGTGTAAGATACTGCTCACAGTTTCAGCACCTGACACTTGCCACTGTTGTTTATAATATAACCTAAAATGGCATTTTCTGTGCTCTTGTGAATTGCCTTCCTTTCAAAATGGAATGTACATATGGCACATTTGGGGCATCAGACACATCCTGTATCAGTTCTCAGACTGGGTGCACTCTTTTAACTTCAGTTTCTTACAACCCTCTTCCCAAACTTTGCTTGAAATTTTAAATTACGAGTTCTAGATCAAAATAAAGACTGAGAAAATGATAATCTTTTTGTTGCTGTTGTTAATTTTACAGATTTTGGTATCTTGAACACAGATTATTTCCAAAAATCAAGGCAATGCAAAACAAGCTGATTATAACTGTCATTTGATTATTTTACACCCCATAGCTATTCAAGAGCTGGAGTCAGCTCTCAAACACAGCAGGTAATTACATTTACCCTATTATCAATTTAAATGCACAGTGAATTTTCAGTTCATAACACTTCTAATATGTCAAGTAAAACCAGATGTCTTCTGTAAGTGAAATATACATGAAAGATGCATCAGAACTACACTGATATGGACAATTAATACTTTACATAGACAAAGTGTGCTCTTACCAAGCACAAGCTTATAAAAATATCACATATCTTAATATTTGATTATCACAGGTGCTTTTTTAATCAACCAACATTAATTTATCAACATTTCAGAAGACTACTTCAGCATTTCAGAAATATAAAACAATCTTATGAAAACATATACACTTATATCATACTAAACTAGGGGAAAATAAAAGCCAAGGCTACTCTAACATGAGAATTATAACATTTTTTTAAAAACCTTATCAGAAAATGGCATTTTCTCCTCAAAAATGACAAAGCAGAAAAAAACAGATTTACAGAAGTATGTAAGGAACACATAAAATCAATAGAATCAGAACAGGTTGGGAGAAACCACAAAAGATCATCAGGTCCAACACACTGTACTAGGTGGAGAAATCAGATTCTTAGAGTAGCACAGGTCATAAATCCCTTTAGGAGAAAGAATATTAGCCACCCAGGCTGACAGACAAATTGAAGATTCTTACTCATTTCTAAAAGCACTTCATCACATTTTGTTCCTATTTCCACATCCCATGATTGTATGACATCTAAGAACCATTCTAAGATTCTAACATGTAAAAAAAAGCAGCAAGATCATCTTGAAAACTGCAAAATAAATTCCCACTCAGCATCAAATCAAGAAGTTCTCTTTAGCTTTCCAAGAACATTCAGATTAATAGACAGCACACTTTGAAAAAAAAAAAAATTAGTCTAAGAAGTAGCTTTCTGAAGGTCCTGAGGAGAACAAACATGAGACATTATCACAACTACAAATGCAATTCTTTTTCACAGAAGTTGGGCTGCACAAAGTAATCCTAAGCTATGCTTAATTAAAATCATTGTTTTGTAACAAAAATAAAAATACAAAGAACAGGTACAGTTGCTGAACACATCTACACTGGTGTGGGGTTTTATTTGCGTCCTGTCTCAGTGCAGTACCAGCCAGAGGACTCCAACTTAATCACAACAATTAATGTGAATAAACCTTGTTCTCTCTGTAAGAGAGGATCAGCCTAATGCTTTATTCACTAGAACACTGCCAATGAAACAGGCCTGCTCAAGGTTAGGATATACCATGAAAAGTTTTATTAATTAATGCTTTCTAGAATATGCTTAGGGACTTTCTGTCCCAGTGATCAGCTTCCTGAGATACCTGCTGCTGAAATTACTATATGCACTGGTATGTACTGATATAAAATAGGTCAAGATGAGGTAACTCAGATTTATTCAGACTATTATTTCATCTGATAGACTGGGAGATGAATCTTTAATGGCGAAAGACAGACAGTAAAGGTTGTAGAAGGTTAGACAGTAATCAGAAAACGCATATTAAATCACACAAATTCACTCAGGAACCTGCCAGGAAGTACTTCTGTTTTTGTCTAATGTCAGTGCAAGGCACTTCTGCTATTCCAATCAATTCCAGCAGCCATTAAGAGAATTAGTATGAGGTAAAATGAAGCCACCAGCTCAGGGGTTACTAGAGCTCCCTGTCATTTGAAGTATTAAAAACTGACTGAATTTTAAAAACAACTTACATAGCTAAGCAAAAACATGAAGGGATTTGAAAACTTGTAGATACCCAGTCCAGAAATATCTTTATAGTATTATTTAAACATCACGTGGAACCAACTGTTCCATTTATTTTCACGTACAGTAAATGTTACAACTTGTGTGGACATCTGAATGCATTTTACTGGTTTGAACTCGAATATCATAGAACGGCTTGGGTTGAAGGGGACCTTCTGACACAGCAGAGAAAAAGGTATTTTAACAGTGCATACTTTTCATATAAATAGATACATACATAAAGTTAGCTGGAATTCAACAAACGTCAATCATTATCATATTGAAAAACGCACACTGAAATACTGTTATATTACAGATAAACTTCTGTTAAGAGTCCAAAAGCAATCTGGGAGAAAAACAGGATAAATACACCCCACGCTATTAGCATCATTCACAATTGGACAAGGAACCATAAACCTGGAGACAGACGTTGTGCCTCTATTTACTTTAGAAAGATGTACTTTCACCTGAATTTTCAATATAGCATAACTACTTACAAACTCAGTTCTAAGAACACATCACCTGACAGCTGTGAAGGAAGCCATACAAAATTGAAGGCATTATTAGCATATAGTTTAATATAAATTTGAGTTTAAAATTGATCCACTGATCTGTCTTCTTCAGAGACCGACAGACACAATTTTTCTGAAGACTTTATATGATGCAACATAATGCGACTCTCTTCCACTTCCAAATTTGCTAATGGCCAGTTAGTTTAAAAGCTACGGTTTACTGACCAAATGTTTTTATTGGTCAATGGAATTATGTTGTAGCAGACAGAGTAAGCTTTATTTCAGAGTGAGACATGAAGACCCTGCCTTGCAGGAAGGCAGACCTCCAAGATGCAACGTGGCCCTAGAACATCCCATGATGTGGTTCTCTCCACCACATGACTTCATCACGTATTTCCTGGTACAGTTAGAAGTGCAGAAAAGCTCATACAATCAATTATGCATTCAAGCAGAATTGTAACTAGAGAATCACATAAATGCAAAAATAAACAGAAGTAAATATACACAGCTTATAGAAAACTTGAGAAGCAGGATAACATCTAACACTTCCTCCAGCAAACAAGAAAACACTCCTTGAGATAGCTAAATTAAGAATAACTGTGTACTAAAGCAAGACTTACCATCTCAGCTTCTTCAGTGAGACGGAATCATTACAGATGCTTACAGAATAACTTAGATTGGAAGTGAATTCCAGAAGCATTCAGACTTCTGCAACTCCAAATGTCTTTAGTCAAAAAGCCTTATTGCATCAGGTAGCTCAGGGCAGTGCCCTGACTGATCACTGTGCCATTCACGTGAAGGCTCTTCACTCTACGAAGGACTAACTTGCATTAAAAGCAACAGTATGTGACCATCTCATAACGCTATAGGGCTTCCTATTTTTTCAAGGGAAGACTGCTACCATGCATCCAGGATCGCTGGACATCCAGCTACTGGCTACAGCAGCCATTCCAATTCAATTGTGAGAATGCTCACTTAGAACAGTTCAGATCCAATGCTTGGAGAGTCCAATATTCTATCTACTACCTGGTCATACTACTGTATGGCTGCGCAGTCAGTCTGAAATACCTTTGCTGCGCTAATTAAGTGCACATCCAGCACGTGCTTGTAAGACTATTTCTTTTCAGGAGAGCCACTCAAGAAAATACAGTAACCCTAATACTGCAGAGCAGTGCTGCCTTTAAACACAGCAGGTATTAAAGTGGATTATCACATAAAGGAGAACTATCTGGAATTGGTGTTCTGTGAGGCTGCCATTCTGCATAGGTGTATGAATTTAAACGTAAAGAACGGATTGTTCAAACTGTGCTCAGACTGAGGGCTAGGTAACCGAACATCTAAGAATACATTTAAAAAGTGGTATGCAAATGGTCTAACAACTCCTGAATAAACAGCAATATTTCTAGCTCTGTCACAAATGGGAAGCATTACGTACGGCAAAAATAGATGTGTTCACTAAAAACAATTTGTCTGAAGGACAAAAAGCCCTTTGAACAAGGGCTGAACAACAGGACAGGCATTTAGGTCAGCTCTTCACAGTCCCATACGTATAACCAGAACTTTATAAATAATGCAAATTGAAAAACTTTGTATATATACTTCTATTTTTACAAGACGATGGAGTTTATTAGCCATCTGTTACCTCCAGGGCCCATGATTTTAAGAAGATACCTTGAAATTAACAAATAAAGGCATTCTGATTTCCTTACTATTTAACTAAACATAATGAATTTTCTACTTCACTTAGTCTGTGTTATGAGATAATTAATATAAATGCTGCAGATACCGTATCAGGGAACTGCAGCTGCTTAGTCCTACTGTCTCAAATTAATGTTCCATACAGACATTCTGTTCATGATTAATGTTTCATAAAATTTAAAATGATTTCAATTAAATTACATTTTCAAAAAATAAAACTTACATTTCTGATTCCTCACAGCTTTAAAGACTCCACAGATTGAAATATAATGACCACTTCACAGTGCAGGAAAAATAGTAGTAACATACAGAATTTACATATTAAGGTACTATTTTCCACTTAAAACATACAAGCTTTCTAAAGCATCAGAAATAAGACAATAGTACTTTCTTAATCTGTCACAAGTATCATAGTCCTGTTGCATTATCAATTTACTTTCTGAAGACAGTTGTTACATGTGTCCTCCTTTGCTAACTGCCACTAACCTGAAGTGTTGGCTATCATCATGCTCTGGTGTTTTGAACAAGCAATTTCTGAGGATGAAGACGATGTTATTAATCTGCAGTTTATGTAGCTATACAACAAAAAACCATCAGACAGCCAGGAGATGCTCCAGTATAACATGCTATATTCTAAGACCTTTTCATTCCCAAATCCAGTATTTTTCATCATTTAAGGCATAACAAGTTTCAAAGGATAGAATATCAATCATCTTAGTAGTGAAAGCTTTCTAGTCAACACTACTCTAACGGTAATGTAGTTTTTAAAATTTAGTTTCAAGTCTCTCTCAAAGCATTACACATCACTGGGAAGAAGTCAGGACATTTTCTTCCTTTCAAGGACAAGACTGACAGGGTCTTATAATGACATTTTTGTATTTGACATTAAGTCATTCCAATCAACAGACAAGGGTAAGAAATGACTGGACAACGACACTATATAGAGAAAACACAAATTCCTACACTGAAAAATCAGGATTTTTCTGAAATCAGATGCATTCTGTGCTTGAAGAGGCTTCAAAGGTCTACCACATTGGGTAGAAGGAGTGGATGGAAAATTGACTGTGTACTTTGATAGAACTGTCCACTGGTTTGCTCTATTCTTCTTGCAAGGAAAGACAGCACAAGTGAACATGAGGCTAAACAATAAACATTATCAACAATAGAAACCTTAACTAAATTCTGTTCTATCATAAAGGAATTTTATATCACATTGGACCTCACTAATGTCAGACAGATTAAGGCTACCATTGCAGCAATTTTGTTGTTTGAGGCCTTCAAAGGCAGATAAAACAAGCTCCTGCCCTAATACTAAAGGAATCCCTTATGCTGACAATATAACAGTAGGGCCAACTTCGTTCGTGCAACACAAGATGCAAGAATTACTACACTGTACCACCTCACTGAGAACAGAACTGTAGTTAAATAAACGTAATCTGCAGCTTTGACTTCACACAAACTTAGTACTCAAAAGTTGAAGGAGAAATGAAAAAAGCAATGATTTTTTAAAATATATGATTAGTGTACAAATATTCAAAAGGCTCACACATGCAGACATGAAAGACGTTAGCAGAGTGTAATTCCACTGCGGAACCAAATAAAGGACTATAAAACTATTGCTTTTCACCCAGCGTACAGAAAGCAGACCGTGGAGACAGCTATTCCCAGAGGCACACCTGAAAGTGGAATAGATAGTTCATGCAAACAGGGAGTCTGGCAATGAACCCACAGCAAACCAAGGAGAAAAGCAGAGGAGAAAACCAATGAGCTGCAATATCTGACAGTGAATATACATCCTTCTGTGACCTCCAGTGCTCCTCCACCTCAAGTCTGTGTCCCAGAAATGGAGACCACATTACATTCAGCCTAAGAAATGCTTACAGAGCAAACGAGGCATTCATAAAAGATATTCCCTATGGGTGCTCTCTGATTTTAAGGGACAAATTTAACATTCTTCAGAGGAGGTACTGATCTGAACTGGCTATCAAAATAAACTGCTTAATTATCTACCAGTTACAAAATAAATACATAGAAGCTTTCCCTTAGCAAAGCAAGCAATTTTCTACAGAACAGAAAACGAGACTTCCAGAGGCTGGAAACCTTTTTTTCAAAAGCAAAAGTTTTAAGAGGGAGTTAACAAAAAAGAAAAAAAATCCACCATTAAATGTTTCCTTCTTTCATTCATATATGTATTTTTTCCCAATCTGTTCTGCCTAGTAGGCTAAGAAACTATAGGTTTTGTCTGAGCACACTGGATTCTAACAACATTGCTGTTTTCCCATCACAGATCAGAGCCCATGCATGTACTTACAGTCAAGTTGAACCTAGCAACAGCACATGCTCTTAGGAAACTTTATATCCTGCCCTTACATATCCTGTCTGTAAGCAACAAAACAGGATGTTTATATAGCCTTTCCAGTCAAGCTGAATGAAGACTAGAAGGGAAGAAATAAGAAGACATTTGCCATTTGACCTGCAGTGTCGAATAAATCTCAACTCTTTTAAAGGGTGCTTCTTAAGCATTTACAGAGAGTAAAAATTTGTCACCTGAGACACTAAAAAGAGAAACTGACTTGTGTGTTGGCAGCAAAAGATCCCATGTAAATTTAACAAAATGCAAGCACACAATGAAGTTGATACACAAGGCCATTAAAGAGCTCATTGTTTGCAATGGCAAGGAGAACACTTCAAAGCTCCAAATGCACATACTTCTTTAACCTCTGCTTGCAGGGAGAAAAAGTTTTGTAGAAGCAGAAGAGAAATTCTGACTGCAGTAAAACAGCAGCTTTCCATCATTATGGATGCCAATTTTATGCCTGTAAGCACGAGTGGCTTCAGATCAGTTTCAGATCAAACTCTATCAAGTCTAATGTCTTGTCTCCAAGAGCAAATTATCACAACTGCTCTGGAAAGAGAGCAGAGCAATATTTTTGTGGATCAGGCAGGGGGATGAAAGCTTACAATGGCTCATAGACATATTGGGTTCACCTAACTTAAGTTAGTAGTGAAGAATCTGACTATTTATGACAATGAGCATGTTTCATGTTTTAAGCAAATACAGTCTTTATTTTCATGAAAGGGTAAGTGAAAAAAAAATATATATCTGTGCAATAAAAATCCTCCTGAAATCTATTCATTATTTACTCACTATTTTGTAAGGGTAAACTTGCTGTGTACAAGTTGCAAATCCCATTAAGCAAGTGTTTCGCTACTCAGTGATAAAACATCAGTATTTATAAGACACTGCTGTTTACCTGAACCCATCATTTTCCTCTTGTGAACTGGATATGGCCTATAAATATTGGAAACAACTTCTTTACAACTGACTAATTATGAAAGAATGCAATAGTACATCACAAAGGTTTATCTAGCTCAGTACAACATAGTGAGCACGTAACAACATTTGTCTTATCTCTAACCACTTGTGCATAAGGCCTTTCTTAAGCCAGATATGAATTTCTATAGCTAGCAAAAGTAATCTGGTTTCTTAGTCGAGGTGAAAACCTAGTTGAAGAACACAGCGTTCATTCTGTTGGCTCATCCCTGACAGCAGTAGTGGAAGGCAGACATATTCAGAACATTACCACTATTTCTGTGCTGTAGAACCGCAGCGTATGCAAAACCACTTATAGCCACTTTAAGGTTTTTGCCACCACTGACCTGTTAAAACATCAAAGAGATCTCAAAGTGTCATCTACTGATAACCACACATGAAAATGTGAAAAATGAGAAGGGAAGACTGAAGTCTGCTGCAGGACAAAATGCAGCATGGCCAACAGTTGCCATTAACACTGGAACAGCTGCCCAGAGAGGCTGTGGATGCCCCGTCCATCCCTGGAGGTGTTCAAGGCCAGGTTGGATGGGGCCCTGGGCAGCCTGGGCTGGTATTAAATGGGGAGGTTGGTGGCCCTGCATGTGGCAGGGGGGTTGGAGCTTCGTGATCCTTGAGGTCCCTTCTAACCCGGGCCATTCTGTGATTACCAGGACCTAGTATAACATCCTGTGTAAGAAAGCACAACAGAACTTTGACCTTTCATTTTTGAAGCTAGTCAGTTAACTTCACTTACAACTGATTTCCTTAAATTATACGTATGATGTTCTCAATCATAACAGTTCCAAGTTGAAATGAGAATTTACAGTAAGAATAAAGAACTGGAAACATTTCATTTGCAATTGTAAATAGTATAGTAATATAAAAATAAAACATACATTAAACTTCAAATATTACAATAATAGAGTTTCCTTTTAAAGACTGATTAAAAATATTTTTAAATCACAGAAAATAATATTGCTTTTCTTATCTCCCAAATGCTACAACTACAGGGTGGACTTTCCTAGGAACAGCATGTATTTTTGAGACAGGATTCTGATAAACAAACTGTGATTAAAATGGAGATACTGTTACTTTCCTCCAGTTGGTAAACAAGTATTGTTTCTTCGTAATCTTAAAAACAAGTTTTAAAAGCCTATTTATGAATATACTTTGCTTTATTCCACTACAGATCTAAAATCCTTCCATTATTCAGAGACGGTTACAAATCCAGTCCCTTTAAATGGATGCAATTGGGATTTTTGTATGAGAAATCCTCTAAGGAAGAGCTGCCCATGAATCATCTGATCTGGAAGGGACCTTAAAGACCATCTAGTCCAACTCCCAGCAAAGAACAGGGACACCTACAGCTACAAAAATGACTCCATTAATTCCCATAAGGCTACATGTAATCCTCTGAAAGTCACTCCTGGTAGGCTAGAAAGCCTGGAAAGACTTAAATGCCATAAATATCAAGCTTTCTAGGAAAGGTACAGATGCACATGACCATTTAAAAGATTACATGCAATTTTTCTGTGATAAATACATTCAGAGCTGTAAGTGACATTTTTACGATTATATTTTATGTTACATGCTAAGTCACACGCTTCTCGATTCATGACCACAAAAAGTAAGGCCAATGTATATTCTCACTCATGTGTTCTGGTCAAAGGAAGAATATACCATCCTTACAATTGCCAGATACAAAAATATTAGATGTCCTTATGCCATAGTTTGGAACTTTATTCTGATGCTCTTTCCCACTGCTTTCTTTGTTTTAAAATAAAAGAGTGGCATGTGTATTTGATTTTGTTTTTCTGAGCTACCACAATATCCTATTCACTTGCCAAACAACCTGCCTTTTGTCCTCTCACTTCTGAGGTTAACTCATCAGAAAGAGGTTAACTAAATAACAGTATGTTAATGGACTCTGAACTATCTTTTAGCATTCTTTTACTGCACGTGTCAAAGTACTGCAAGAGAACAACTTCAAATATTAACCTCAAAAGAAAATGCAGAGGAAAAAAGAATCCTTTAAGACACAGTAAACTGGGTTATAAACCTACTTTAAACTTTCATCTACATCTAGATGCAGGTAAGGGGACAGTGTCACTGAAAAGACAAAACAGAAAAAAACCAAACACCCTTCAGTAGTCAGTTTCACCAAAAGCAAGGTTTACATTTCTCTTTTTAAATCGCAGGAATTTACAACAGACCTCTACTACAAACACGATACAAACATGATAATGTTAACATTTTTGACAGATAACTACTCAGTATGTATAAATATCTGACCTCTTCTGACTTCTTAATTAATAATAAACACAAGGGTTGTTTTTTTTTCTTTAATAATTACTTTTTACAAACAATATTTCAGCACTGTTAACCGTGTTACAGCTGGAAAGGTTATTGTGGTGAAAATAGGAAAAGAAAAAAACAGGGCAGGAATGCTCACCTGTATCCAAAGATCCAGGTTCACAGAAAAGACTCCACAGAGGAGGGATCCCCAGAAACAGATCCTTCCTAATGGCAGTCAGCCCTTCAATGGGGTCTACAGCTTCACCTGTGCTCCCAGGGCTGACTCGGTCCTTGTCTCAGGTGATCAATCAGTGGTTCAGGCCGTGACTCAACAGTTCCCATACAAGCTCTAATAAATCCCAATACAAACCCTTTTTTCAAAGCCCCTTGCATTTAGGGGGTCGTTAGGATTTTAACACTGAGTCCTTCTTATTAGCATTCATCATACTAGTGGCATCGTAACAGTGTCACCATGTTAATGAGCCAGAGCTTACAGTTTGATACAACTGAGCAACTGCTGATGCTGCATACAAGGTGACTATAGCACTTGATCTTGCAGTATCAGCAGGAGCAACAGTTACAACAGACACTGCAGTTAATTACATGGATCTTTGTGCCTTCGGGGCTGAACTTGGCTTTTTTACTTTTCACGAAGACTTTTAATGTTTTATTGATTGGGTTTCTGATATGTGAGGTAGCCTCTGTCTGGGATATAAAATTAAGATAGCAAGAAAGAAAAATAAAACTAATGCTGTAATTCATGAAGCAGGAAAAAAGCATCACAGTTGGGCAATTACAATAATTGAGCCACAAAATACCTAATTATTTTACTAATGTATGTTTTCATAGTGCTGATTCATCAGAGCACACCTTGGGTTTTTTTTTCCCTCTTCTAAAAAGAAAATTTGCCTTCATGACAGTGAAACTCATGCAGATATAAAAAAATATATATCTCAAAGTAGATTTAGACGATGTCAAAATTAGTGCTACTAAAACAATCACTTCAGCAACTTAACAGCAAGCATGCATGATACAACTGAAGTTCTGAAGTAAGCAGGAAATGAAACTACTAAAGACTGAATTCCCCTTCCTGAGAACTATTTGCAAATAGAATGTCACACATTCTTTGAATAGTGGGTTTGCATCTGACTTGAAGACCACTCAGTGAACTCCACTGATCCAACCATCACTCAGAACACCTATCAATACATCACACCATGCCTGAGTTTCCTAACGCTCTCTTGATCACCCAATAAGCTTTGACATGAATGACAGCACAAAACAGCTTGGCAGAAGGTTGTACAATTGCTAGCCTAAGTTTTAGCTTCCAAAAATAAGCAGGAGGGATAAATAACCTAGTTTAAAATAATTATCTTATACAGAAAGCATTTTTCTGGCAGTTATTTCTCACTGATGTGCAATGAGTCACTTTTAAATGCAACTGCATATTGATGGTATAAAAATAGTATCGGTGAGAAAATGTTACAATCACATCAGTAATTGAGACAAACATAGCTGCACGTTGTTAGTTTATTCATGCGCTGCATGAACAGAAAGATAACGCTGATCCAGATGCTTAGCATATGATCTACATCTCTTTGGTTATTTATTCTCAACAGAATTATTGTGACACACTTCTAAAGCCTTTAATGTATCATAAGACCGTCACGGCCCCTTCATTTACATAATTAAGGCAATTATAGCCATTACAATTAAATGCAACACCATATTAATGGTCTGAGCCATATTTAAGCTTCTAGCTTCATAATCCATAAATGCTGGTTGGCCTAGAACAAAAGATAAGGAACATATCCTAAAAAAAGCATGCTCTTATGACTGCCTAACATAGTTTTATAGAGATTGTTGCACAGCACAGCCTGAACTTCTCTAACAATTTGGATGTTTGGGGGACCTCTAATACCAAGATCACTCATCAAATGTTATGACCTATATAAAAATTAAACAGCATTAATTATCTTCTTTCATTATGATGGTTTGCCTCTTTCTTAGAACTGCAGCAGCACACACAAGCAAGATACTTGGTTACAGCAGAATAACACACTGAAATTAAAACCTTTGCCTTCCTCAAAGCATTTTCCTCAAAGCATTCACTATGAGATTTCCCCTTTTAATTTATATAATGAAAAAAGAGGAAGGAAAGTTTTTAAAAAAAATTATCAACCAGACTTTATAGATGACTTTAAAGCAAGCTCTAGAGATGTTTTCCTTTGTGAAAAGTGTATAAACAGAGCATAGATTATTTTAAGTAAAGAAGAAACCAACTCTGAACAACTAATTACTCATATTGCACATAATCAGTCTTTACCTCAGAAGCAGCAGAGTGTCTAAATGGTCCTATCTGAACTGTCCACAAAAAGAAAACAAGGCAATAAATCCTAAGCCACAAGTGTACTGTCCACTCCAAGTGTATTAGCTCACTCTAACCTACTTTAAATCTCATTTGGAATAAGACAAGCATTTCAACTAAGACAAAGTTTAGGTCCAAAATTGCTCCCTAGGGTGGACAGGGCATAGAGTAACTCCAGCTATATTTATGTCGTCAAACACATGCATCTGTTGCCAAAGCCCCATTGATAGAGCACACACAAGCTGTTGGCACCTGGGAATTAAAACACCAACATAGTGAACAGAGATGCCACAAAAACTCTTTGAGGCACTCAGAAAGGAAAAAAAGCATACTATTCCAAAACCTTTATCAGAGCACCAGATCCAAAGTTATATCCTTTTGCTGTTAATGGAAGATGTATCTCAATGTGCAGCAAAGGACAGAGAGCCTTTCCCCAGGATTGCTCTCCACAGCTTCAACACCTGAGGAACTTTCTATTTAAAATGAATTGAGGGCCAATACCATCCTGGCCTGCATTAGAAATAGCGTGGCCATCAGAGCAGGGAGGTCATCATCTGCCTGTACTCAGCACTGGTGAGGCTGCGTCTGGATGAGGAGCTACGAGATATGGTTTAGTGCTTGTGGTAGCAATGCTGATGGCAGGATGGTTGGACTAGATGATCCTGTAGGTCCTTTCCAACCTTGTGATTCTGTATGTAAATTTAGAACCTGATGTATATGGAGTTGACAAAGCTGCGCAGGTTTTAGTATCAAGGGTTGCCAAAAGCAACCATAATGAGTGGAGGGACTCAAATAACAAAGCAGCTTAAGGAAAAGCAACAATGAAGTTGTTCTGAGAAGGCTGCTGCTGCAAAGACGGGTTGAACTGTGAGCAAATAATTATTTCAGTGGTAGGTGCGTGATATCTCAGCTTTCCCTTTAGTATTAGCTTGCTGAAATATTGACAACAAGCACTCAGCAAGCATTCTTTTCTAAGGATTTCACTTAATCCTGGCAACAATGAAGTATTCTTTTTCATAGCATTCTCACATTCTATAGTGCAATGGGGGTTATTTTCATAAATACAACAATAAACATCTTGGAACCTGGCTTGGTTTTTTGTTGTTGGGTTTTTGTTGTTCTTTTATACAAATTTTACTATTATTGGGACCATTACTGTTTAATATCTTTATCAATGATGCAGATAATGGGATTGAGTGCATCTTTGGAAAGTTTGCTGACAACACCAAGCTGAGCGGTGCGGTCAACACACCGGAGGGAAGGGATGTGATCTAGAAGGACCTTGACAGCCTTGAGAAGTGTGCACATTTGAACCTCATGAAGATAACAAAATCAAGTGCAAGGCCCTACAACTGGATTGAGGTAATCCACAATATAAGTATAGAGTGAGTGAGGAATTGATTGCGAGCAGCCTGATGCATGTTTGGAACCCAGAAAGCAAAGTGCATCCTTCTCTACATCAGAAGAAACACAGACAGCAGGTCAGAAGAGGTGAATACTCTGGAGTACTATATCTAGTTTTGGGGTCCCCAGTACAAGAAAGATGTGGACACGTTAGAGCAGGTCTGCAGTATGGCAGTCAAAATGATCAGAGTGATGGAATACTTCTTTATAAAGGCTGAGAGAGCTGGGGGTTTTCAGCTGGAAGAAAGAGAAAGCTGCAGGGAGACTACACTGCGGACTTGCAGTATATAAAGGGGGCCTATAAAGGAGACAGGATAAAGTCTTTTTACTCAGGACTGTACTGACATGACAAGGGGCAACAGTTTTACACTGAAAGAGATTTAGACTGGATATAAGAATTTTTTTTTTTATGTCACTAGTGCTGCCCAGAGAATTTGTGGATGCCTCATCAATAGTGTTCAAAGTGAGACTGGACAGAGCTCTGAGCAACGCTTACATAGTCTAAGAAGTCCCAGTGCAGGTTGTACTTTAGAAGTCTCTTCCAACCCAAACTGACAGTCTTCCCTTAATCCTTCACTTCTTTCTTCTAGCTGTCAGGTTTTAACATGTTACAGGGGAATTACAGGGGAAGGAACTTTGTGAAAGTGCTGTTCTCTGGCACAAGCTAGGTAAGGTGGTCAGGAGACTGTCAGCCTACAGACGAGAAACGCCTTTTCATTCCAAACAAATTCTCTCTCCTTCCACACAACACTGCTACTATTGACATTAAATTACATTACTACTAATTGGGATAGAAACACCTCTTTTTAAGAACTCTTAGTATCGAGTTAATAAAAGATATTGCTGACAATTTCAATTGGTTCCATGTCACTCAAGCAAAAACAAATGCTACTGAAAAAGCACCAAAAGATTCATGCAGAACATTCGTCTTAGCATTGAAGAAATAAAATCTGCACCAATAATTTTCTGTTACTACACAAATACAGTAATGAATATGAAATAAGTCTTTTACAGATGAAGTAATATAGTATTACAGTGCTAGGAAATTCCATTTATGTTATATCACAAATAAGTAAGTCATTTCTAGATACAAATGAATTCCTGCTAACATTATTACTCTGTTAAGAAAAAACTAAACGCTTATAATCTATGAAGATACTAACACAATAAAATCTGGTTAAACAATAACATCTCCTGTTACAGATCAAGTAAAAATTGTCTGCAATGCAGCTTATATACGTAAGAGTAAGGATATTCTTAACGAATTTGCATGACCCAGTGTATCAGCATAAAAATCTACAATGCCTCCATTTTCTCTTTACTTTCCAATGGCTGTGCTGTGTATATAATATACGCTTATAGCTCACAATTATTATTATGTATATGATGAAATAAGCAAAACAAAAAATAGTATTTTTGGTCACATGGCTGCTCAAATGTAGGTCTAAGATGAACCACTTAGAGATTTAAAAGTGAGTACTACACATAAAAAGCAATAAAAGCAAAATGAACATTTACTGCTAAGTCAATACTTTCTAGAGGACTAAAATGGATGTACAGTAACACGTTACTTCCGTAGTCTGTTTAAAATCACAAAAGATCTCAGAATCATTGGCACAGTAAGAATACTCACTCACAAATAATATATTCTCCAGTAAAAAGGAAACTGGGATACAGTGTAAGAACTTATTTACATTTAAATTAGTGGTAAGATTCACACTGGTGATAGTAGTTAAGACAAGAGCAGAAATAATAGCTCAGGACTCAATATATGTGGTTAGACTACAAAGCAACACGTCACTCTCTAACAGTGAATGCCCGCCTAGATGAGACAAATATCTGGTTTTCAGTACCTCCAATAATAGTTGTTCACTTGTCTTTCTGGATTCATTTAAAATCACTTTGAGAAAAATCAAAGTTTAATGAAAATTAAGTAACTAAAGAAGTATAGAGGTTTTCACTGATTTGATGTCGCATTCTAGGGAATTGCAGTAGCAATTAGGTAACAAAGCATTTTACTGAATTACACAAAAATGCAGTTAAAAAGGGTAGACTAGAAATCTGACCATTGCCTAAAACAAATTTAATCAACACGTATGTAATGCTTCCACAGTGTATACCCCAAAACCAGTAAGAAAACCTTCCATTTTTTGTGTATATGCTTCCGAGACAGTTAACAACTGAGAGTAGCTTGTCCATTATGAACAGCACACTTCTCTTAGTACTTCTTTTTATAAGGAATTAAATTTACCTTCTATTTTCTGAAACAGGTAAGGCGGTGTGAAGTATGATGCTGCGATTCGATGCTTTGTGAAATATTTTAAAACATACAAATTTATTTCTGAGTAAATGCCAAACACTACAACGTATCAGCAAAAAAGCATTGCAGTGCATTTTAACGTGCCAGCCATTTCTCAGGAAGGTTGTTTTTCTCACATTCGAAGTTTGAAAAGTTACATTTTAATCCTGACCACACAGCATGAACTTCTGCACCTTTCTGGAGACAATTTTGCTTATTGTCTTTTATAAATGGCTTCTGGCTACTCCATATCTGAGCGCCGATAATATGAGGCCTAACTGGTCCAATATACAGTGTTCTGGTTAAAGATATTACTCTATTGATAACCTGGAGTTAATCATGAAGAAAAAAAGCCAATTAAAAAAATTGCATTTTTAGCTTTCAAGGACAGCAAGTGAAAAGGAGAGGTGAAGAAGTTAACACAAATGTTATTTTTGGCCCTAAATCTCTGAATTTGTGAACACTGGAATGCAAACAGAACAAAAGCTCTTTTTGGCACCTACATCTGTTCAGCCTTGAGAAAAGGAGACTGAGAGGGGACCTGATCCGGGTCTATAAATATCTAAGGTGTGGGGGGCAGAATGGCGACGCCAGACTGTTTTCAGTGGTGAGTGGAGACAGGACGAGGGGAAACGTCCGGAAACTGCAGCACAGAAGTTCCGCACAAATGTGCGCAAGAACTTCTTTACAGTGAGGTGACAGAGCACTGGAACAGGCTGCCCAGGGAGGTGGTGGAGTCTCCTTCTCTGGAGATGTTCAAGACCTGCCTGGATGCCTACCTGTGCGACCTGCTGTAGGGAACCTGCTTTGGCAGGGGGGTTGGACTCGATGATCTCTGGAGGTCCCTTCCAACCCCTACAATTCTGTGATTATGTGATTCTGTGATCTTTACTATATGAAACCTGGCTGAGGTCATGTATCGAGAAGATGGTGGTATGTAAATAAAATAAGAGGATCTGGGGGGTGCAGTCTTGTTATTTGTTTTTCAAGCATTGGTGCACACAGAATGTTAACAGATTCTACGATGTCTTTAATCCTATTGCTACTTAACCTCATCTCATCACAGCAATTAACAATTCTGTGGTATTCAGCATAAAATAGGATGCAGCTGAGAAAGCAGCTACGTTCTAAGATTAAATTCTTTGAAATATGTTAAATGAAAAATATTTTCAGCATGCAGCACTGCCTTTTTTACTTCCTTCCAGCAAAAGTACAGACTTGAAGAGCATGGCATTTATAGCAGCTTCCTACATTAGCTATGTTGTACGCTTTAGATGGCCAGAAACAGAGAAGCCCACTCTTTCACATTTACGTCTACCTCTTTCACTTTAGTGAAAATAACAAGTAATCTCTTACTACAGGATTGATTTGAAAATCCCTCACAAAAAATTTTGAGAGCAAGTTCATCTATTTCAGTAAAAAATGGATACTGAATATATCACCCACAGCGTTGTAGCTTTTTCTGTCTAAACTGAAGGACCTTCAACTAATACCAAGCTTCTGGATGTATGTGTCTCATCTCTGGACTTTGTCTATTGGGACAGAACCCTACCCTGTTCCCAGAAAGAAGAAACCAGGAAGAACCTATAGCACACATCAGTCAAATTCTTAATATAGACTCTTTGGGAGTCCAGGATCCTGAGCATTCTGTGGCACATTTATCAGTGTTAGTGTAGCCTAACAGAGACATGGAAGATAGGCAGTCTGCCTAGGTCTCTGGTTTCCAAGCTTTTTGGATTTAAGGATTATTAAACCTTCCCCAGTATCTGTAGAGCAAATTCCAGTAGAGCAATTTCAAGCCAACTGACGACTGCTTTCATCTCTAAAGGCAATTTGCTCAGAGTTAGAGCTGTCATCCATATGCTTATCTGCTGTCCTTGGTATTCAAAACATGTTTAGTATTTAGCTATTTGGTCCAGGCAAGAAGAGAAGACCAGTAAGAAGTATGACCTCCTGTAGGCTTTTAATACTATTTTTGTATTCTTTTTCTTTTTGAGTTTATTTAACCAGTAGGCCTCCATATAATCTTCAAAAGAAGTAAAGGAGAAACAAGAAAATGTCTAACTGTATAAAAAAATTCCTACTGATGAAATGAGTGAGGTTTCATTTAATTCTGTGTAAACACTCCATACCTCAACTTTTGAACGAATACGAAACCATTTTCTTTCATGGACTCATATATTCTTTCTCTCTTTGCCAGACTAAAGGTCTAGCAAAAAAGCTCTTCGTCTTCCATGATGAGAATGGAAAGGCCTCATACTGCATCAGAGCAAAAGTAAGTAGCATCTTAAGCAAAAAAAAAAAAAAAAAAAAAAAGCCAAGAGGATAAGTCTCCTCAGCATTATAAAAAGCAGAGTGTCTGCTTTCTTCCTGTTTTCTAGTCCTGTTTAAATGCTGGGGAAAAAACTCTGAAGAGCTTGCAGAAACGAAGCCCAATAGATTCCAACTCAGTGAAATCCCTATCTGCCCATCTGCACAAGCCACTGTGACCTGATTGCCCCAAATCCTGGCACATATTTCAGTAGGATCAGGGTGAAAGTGGGACATGTGGCAATGGATCTACCGGGAAAAGAATGAGCCCTGCAAATGGTTCCTCACTTCTCTCAATTAACACCTCTGTCACTAGAGATGGAGCCTCATCCTTTCACTCCTTAGTTCTGGTTTACCTTTCTTTCTTGACTCCCTAACACACCCCACTATTCCACATCTCTCACCTACATGTCTGTGTGTAACCCTTCCAACACCACTTCACATTTTCCCCACTCTTATGGCCATAGACTAAGAGTCTTTTATTATTTTTTTTAAGCTTGTATCATACTCAGATTCCTTTCTCTAAAGTATAACCACAACAAAATAAAGATGAGCATGATGATATTTTCCGCCCTTTTCTATTGCTTGTTTTGTCATCAACTTGTACTTCTAAGCCAAGACGAAGTCTTCTGCCATTTTGTGTTTGGATTCAAGCTAACAATCCCTGCACACAGGGCAGGTTCACTGTAGCTGAATGCATCACTGGGTTGAGCAAGCTTTCAGAAAAGCTTGAACAGGGCACCCTCACTTGCCTCATACATTGAGCAGAGAGAGAGACTAGATAAGCTGGAGAGTTTTCTTCCAACTAAGAGTTTTGTGTGATTTTATGAATAGATTCGCATACACTCTGAAAAGCAAATCTTATTTTTTTTCCCCAAATACTGATTTCATTTTGCTTCCCAAAGGAGCATGGCATTTCATGCTGGAAATACTTTGGGTAAGTTCGTAGAGGTACTTGCTTTCTAGATACATGAAAAGGGAGGAAAAAATAATAAAGAAAATATTCAGAACCTTTGAATAGGAATAAATGATAAATGAAAAAATGTTTTGGATAGGAAATATGTTCTAGGAAGTCTTCATTTAAGTTATCGCTGAAAGTGGAGTGCTGATCTTCCTCTGTCTGGCTTTGTCAAATTTCTAAGCAATTCACAGATGCACATGCAGCTAACACTTAATGGAATTCAGTTTAAAGAAAATATCGGATTCTTTTTCAGCACTTAATACAAAATTTGTATTCAAGTCATAATAGTGGCTGAAATCTCAGCAGTGATAGTCAACTCACTTCAGTATTTCTCACGTCCCCTGGCCTTTGGCCTTGTAAGGAAATTGTATTCAAATTTCAATGTTCTGGTAAAATGTAGCATGTGGAAAAGCCCTGATTTTGCTTGCCCTGACAATCTGTCAGGACAGGATTAGTGCTAATTCCTGTACTCATATAGGCTCTTTCTGCCTTCTCTTTTACATAACTAAGCGTAAGTAATCTTGTTCCCTTGGCAGCACAAATCTTCAAGAGTTCATTCCTACCAGTACTAATTACAAACAATTCTAATTAAAAATAAAACAGGTTGCTTTCAACGTTTACGTAGAGCAGTACAAAAAATAGTTCACTTGAGAAAACACAGACTAAAATAAATTTAAAAAGAAAACAAAACTATCAGGTGAAACAATTTAAAGCAGAGACAATGCTATTTTTTTTTTTTTTCCTATTTTTTTAATGGAGGCAGTGATGTATTCAAAAACTAACATAGAAAATGGCAGGCCTATTACTCAGAGAGATGCTTCTCAACCAACTGTCTGAATTTCACTTCCTACCCACTGTTAGGCTAATATCCTTACATCTGTGCTGGAAAGCCAGAAATCACTGCTAGTGCAAACTTATGTTTGCTATATGTAGAGTTATGCTATACTCTATGGGATGGCATTAACCACGTATGACTGTCTCTTCCATTATGGTTTTAATTTGTGCTGGCAATGTGAGCAAATAACAGATGTGCTTTTTTTTTTTTTTACCATTGCCACATGAAATTTTATAATAGATGCTTTACAAAATCATTTACAAAATGTAATATTTAATTACATAATCAGTAGTATTACAGAATACCATGAGTGTCCTAAAGGGATGTTTCAGAGCAGTTTTTTGACTGGCTTGATGACTGCACACAGCCCAGTGTTCACAGTGCTCACACCTTCATTCCCTGTTCAAAGAATGTCCTTTTTTATTTTAAACTAGGAGAAAAAAAAAATTGATTTTTGGCAGCAGCCAGAGCTTGTAAAAGAAGTGATAACAATGAATTTCTCAATAAATTTACAATGCTGCATCAACCTTAATAAAAAAGCTTAAAAAAAACCCCCCAACAATGTTAACGCAAGTCAGAAATGTAGTTCTGGATTCTTTTGTATTCAAAAGACTGCCATAAGAAAAAAAAAACCAACACATCTTCAAACACTAATTCTGGTATTCATCCATTTACGATACAGAATACGTGTGCTTCACAAATTTAGCGTGAGCAAACATAAAGAGCAAAAAATAAACACACCTAGCGAAGTTCAGTGCTAACCTCCAGTTTTGCCCTTCCTGGCAAATCCAGGTCCATGGCTGCCTAACACACCATGCTACGATGGCTCTCCTTGCAGGATCACCAAATTTTGTTTTGTTTAACAACATTCCAAAGTCACCCGGGAGTCACTGAAATATAAATACGCTTAGCCACAAATTTTTTCATTAGCTGCATCAGTGGCTAAGCAGCAGCAGAGCAAAGCAACCAAACATTTCCGTACTCACACACAAACCAAAAAAGTTGATACATTTCAATCCACTTTCCAAAGAGCTCATTTTCACATGACAGTCTTTACCAGAAGTTCCACAGTTTAAGTGCAACTGCTTTTCCCCATGAGCTCTAATGAGGACTTTTAAAGTTTCTTCCCCTCTCCCCCCCCCAATCACACTACACTTTCTTGCAAATTCAGTTGAAAACATTAAGGAGCAGAGAACGATTTTTTCTTTGTCTTAAGTACTGCCATAGGTATCATGAGGAATATTAACAAGCAACAAAAGAACAATGACTCGCACTAAAATAAACGCATTTGAAAATTGCAGTGGCGCACTGAAGTCGGCACAATTTCAAAAGAAAAGATCCTTGAATAAAATAAGACTTTTTATTAAAAAATACACAATGTTTGTATTCATCTATGAACAAAACTTGATTTCCTTCTAGACATGAGTCATTACAAATGGTCATCACTCACCTCTCCTATCGCTTCTGCCTGCGTTTGTGGATTTGTCAGAAGGGCAAGGGCAACGTCCTTCACATTTCACTGAGATCTGTTTTCCTGAGACACAAGCTTGGTATTCTAATTTGCACTGCAAGAGGAGAGAATGACTGGCATTAATATGAGCATCTTTTACAGTAAAAAGTACAGCTCCTTAGATATTTTGAAGTGATTTTTTGTAAAGTACTTGAATTTTCGCAGACACAAGTGCAAGGAAAAATGTTTGCAGTATATGATAAAGAGTCTGAGTAGATAAATGTATAGGTTTTGCTCCTTAAGCTGCCTACAGTTTCGAACTCAATTCAGGCACTAATGCATTACTGGTTTTAGACTGATTTGAGCACCTGTACCAAACAGAATTAGGCTGCATTGGTTTTATTTATATTACATGAGCAAACAAACAAGGCATCAACATTCACTATCAATAGAAAGGAATTAAGAGAGCTCTATTATGGGATTTACAACTTTTTTTGCACTTTCAAAATGGCATTATTATGGTAAAAAAAACAAAACAACAAGTAACACAGAAAACTGTGGCTGATTTTCTAGTGGCAGTTTTTCTAATATAGAAACTGATTCACCTGTATGGTTCTGATCCATGGATTTAGAGTTCTGATTCACAAACCTTGCAAAAATTAACTAAATCTAACCAGGAAATGGAATTGTCAGAAATATATAAAACTAATATAGTTAAGATCACATACACAGAAAATAATATTTTGTCAGTCTACTCAAAAAACTGCACTTCTATTTCAAAACAAGTTCTTGACATAAAGATCTGTCTGTAAGATTACCAGCATACTATCAAGAAAAATGAAAACAAACAAAGTAGTATTTGAAAATGCACATAGATAAGGAAAGGAAAAGAGCAAAGTGCTTATGTAGAACACTTCATCCTTGAACAAAGGATTGAAGATGCCTCATTAGTCAGATAGAAGACAAATAACAAAAAATTGGAGGACTCAGAAAAACATTTCAAGTGACAAAAAAAAAAAAAAAAAAATTATTTTTTATGCACCACAAAATTTCAGGAAAAAATAATTTAAGAACTTGTGACCTATATTCCCTGTTCTGTTTAGGTATGTAACATCAGTTTAATGCAATCATAGCACACAGACAACAGGATTTCTGGCAAATCCTCAAGTCCAAGTTTCTCCTGCACAAAAATGAGGAAGGAGTTGGGGCACACACTGTAGCTATATAAAAGATGTTTCTGAAAGGTCCGATGAGGTTTCCACTAGTATGCAGACAGAATGACTTGAACACAGTTCATTCCTGAGATTTTATCAACTTTTAACACTGCTGCACTTCTAATTTTGTCACACTGCCATGCAGTTCTCCATCTGAACTTCACCACGCTGAAATATTTTTTTGCACCATTCCCAGTATCCAAGAGAGGACATATTAGAAGACTGAGAGTATCTCAAATGTTGTGCACCTACACAAAACCATAATTGCAGCCCAGTTCTGAATTTGCTACCTTTACTCAAAAAAAGGCACACCTGAAGACAACATGGCTAAAATAATCTTCAATTCGACAAAACAAAACACTAAAACAGATTTGTATGCTTTCATACAGACTTCTCTGTATGAGAAAGCCAAGGATAGGTTTGCTCTCAGCATCGAAAGATGCTGAGATGTGCAACTCTTCCAGTTGAAAGTACTTCTTTACAGAAGCTGACTGTGACTAAACTGGCTACTCTACTGTGTACCTGGAAGTACTGGAAGGTACCACGATGCTCCTTTCAGACAGCACATGATGTAAAACCCATATTTTAATACATGAAATAATCTGCAGTGTCAGTAGAACAGATCATAGTCTGAATTCAATATGTATTTCTGCTCCCTGCTTTAAGATCTGAGAATTTTACAGTCCTGTCTTAGTAGATAAGGAAGTCTATAAACACTTTGCTTTCAGGATGCTTACAAAAAAAAATGCATCAGGCACTCAGTCCGTTAGCAACTGAATTCAATGAGACCATTTAAAACTGGGCATACAAATTCTGTTTATTTAAAATACTGGCAATCAAACATGAGGAGTATAAAACAAAGAAATATATTTCGATGCTCCTTTGTTTAAGACTCCTGTATTTGCACTTTGTTTCACTCAAGTGTTGCTGAAGAAACTAATAAACACTTGAAAATCACCCCAGCCAACGTGATAGGTATGAAGTATGAGTTGAGTCCTCTGAATTAATTTTCTTTAAAGGTGCTTGCTTCATTTCATTTTGAAAATAACATCGCCCTCTTAAACGTAAAGAAAAATATTGCCTTGCACCTGTCATGGACACCGATACCTGAGTGAGTGTAAGGTCAATACACACCAGTTCTAACTCAGCATTCCCATTCACAGTTACACCAGAATTTCCATGCACTGGACTCTTTCTATGGACAGGTGGGCAGAGTTACACTCTCCATCTCCAATAACAAGGCAAAATCAAAGTGCTTGCACAAGCCAGAAATAAATCAATAGGCTTTTCCAACAATTTAACAGCAGCAGCTAACGACTGCAGGAGTATGATTCTAGCTCAAAATTCATGTCTTTGCTCACTAAACCAACAATGCACTGGGATATCACAAAGACAGCTCAGGAAACCAAAGGCAGGATAGATATCTCAATGTTCAGCTCAATCAATTGGCAGCAAAGCAGGTAACACACCTGAAAAAACTTCAGAGAAGAAGAAATTTATGACATAGAGAATATGAGCACACAGTGAAAAATAGATATGCACTACCAGCAGAGGAAATATTAGGAACACGACAAAATTTTTTTTAGATTTTGGGGAAAAATATCTGAATACATGAAACAGCAGAGAAACACAGGAACAAAACCATGAAGTATAACATCACAAACAGAATCAAAATGGTTTTCATTTATTCATCTTTAATATTGACTTTTTATACGGGGAAAATATATCACTGAGCATTTTTCAAGGAATTCATCTTTCGTAGAATTACTTAATTTGATTTCATGAACAGCTGACTATTTGTGCTATTTTCACCACAATCCATCACGTGCATGAAAAGAATCCGTTTTACATTGTAACACACCTAGCTTTTTATTTTTCTATCTTGATTCTCTGCACGGGAGTTTCAGTATGTCTCATCTGTATGTCTGATTTTAGGGCCATTTCAACTGTTCGAGTTCTTGCATGTCTTGTTTCAAGACAGAATAGCTAGCTATTTCCTACTCATAAGCACTATGCATCAGCACACAGCTTTGAAAACAGATGGAGTCTAAGTACCACGTCAGGGTCTCATAGCAGTGTATTTCAGGATGAAAAGTTCCTCATATCTGTACTCTTAAGTTTCCCATCTGATGATGCAATTTGTTTACTTATATTCTGTTTCAAAACCTGCTCAGTAGTAAATGGACCCAACATTCTTAGATTTACCTTAAGTAGTTGTTTGGTGAACTAGAGACAAGCAATTAAGATCCGTGGGAAGAACATCAAAGAATTTATGTCATCTCTAGACACGACTCATGCAGCTTTACTGTTATTACAGTAAAGATGAGAACAGTTATATTTCTGGAACAATTACTATGTACTTCATTTTGAAATACATCAGCTCTGTTGTTATAACTACTCTCATAGAGTTGGAAAGATTAAATGACAGTAATAGATTTCATTAAGCTGTGCTACCTTCCAATCCAAAGAGCTACCTGTCAACAGCTGCCAAACCAACCTCTGTATATTCTGTATAAAAAGACTACTTTTGCCTCAAGATGGAAAAAAGTATTTTCCATGGCAAAACTATAAAACCATGGATACATAGGGAAATTAAAAAACAGTAAAATAAAAAGCATGTATTTAGGGGTACATGCAATTGTTATGAATAGAAGAACAATACACATTTTCTTAACAGTGAGCTCACTGAAGAATCCCACCTTCTCTTGTATTTGTATGTCAAAGAAATTCCGGGTAGATATCACAGCTTCCATACATACTTACTTACCTTAGAATATCCCCAAATCAAGTTCCTCTGACCAACTGATGTAATTTTCAAATGTGAATGACAGTATGCATGCACACATATGTGGAAGACTGTGATCAAACCTGTGACTTGGGAAAACTTTTTGACTGAAAGATTGCAGTAAATCTCCACAGAAAGGAGCATTATGTCAATCAATATCAAATACGAACAGGTAAAACCTCTCTGCACAGTGAAAAACGAATATTCTGAGGATATTTTTGTGGTTTAGAACATTGAAACTTAGTAGAATTTGAACTAACTGAGCAAACCTGAAGCTGCTGAGAAACTGTTAAGGGTAGAAAATGCACGATCAGTGCAGAAATGAATGAAGAAAAAAAAGAAATAAGGAAAGATTATTTCAGAAATTACAATATGATTTCTGGGAAATACACTGAAATAAATACTCAAATAACTTGTAAGCACTCAGAAGATGAAAGGAGATGAACAATGCTACAGAGTTTTGTCAGAGAAATAGTAATTGATCTAGCTTCACTCTATGGAAGCATTTCTAGAAAACAAAGATAAAATAGAATTCAAGTAGTTTGATTTTGCCAGCGCTTGTCATGCTCTCTTGCACTGCAACCTTGTAAGCCACACCAGAAAGCACACTCACTATTTGTACAATCATGCTGAATGATGATGACAAAACTAGCTAAAAGTGATTTTTAGATAAAGCAATCAATGACTTGCAGTCATGAAAGGCTGCACTGGAAGCAGATTTTCACAAGAGTGTATCACAACCCTAGAACTATTTTGTCCCTTCTTTAATGGCTAAGGAGGCATAAACATGCAATACATTTTCATAACTTTGGAATACACAAATTTATTAAAAATATTCATAATATTGAAAAAGGCTGAAAATACAATGTAATTCAGAAAATTGCTGTTCCTCTTTCAAGCATACATAGTAATCAACTTGAACGTTCAAACTAAAGAGTAACTGGCTAGAATTCCATTCCAAAGGGAAAAAAAAAGAATCAAGTGATCACTGTCAACAATTGCACAGTCTTTAAGAAAAATGTCACACTATAATGTGTAAACAAGACCGTAGCCTACAAAATGTGAAACAATTCTGTACAGCTCTGGTAAAGACTGAAAGAATGCACCTTATTGCAGCTTCATGACAAGATTTCAAACAGGTCACGAGCCCACATGAAAAAGTCAGAAAAAACCCCCACAAACTAATAGTTATAACCAAAGGCCTAGGAAAAAACATAACTGGGAAACCAGCTCCAGCACTAAAGGTGTTCAGTCTTGAGAAAAGAGGACCCGTATAATAGCTGACAAATAAAAGGTATCTGAAAGGTATTCAAAAAGAGTAGCATGGTAAAAATGTTACAAGAAATAATTGCCTCAAATTGATGCAGTAGAGTTCTAGATTAGATACCAGGAAGACTTTCTGTTAATAAAGTAGTGAGACATTAAAATATTCTGTTGGAAAAGCTTATTGAATCTTAAGCATTGGAATCTTTACAACCATGATTAGATAAGTCTGTCACGAATGACACCTGTGTAGCTTACCTTGCTTTGAAAAAAATGGATCAACCAGGCAACGCAAAGCTTGCTGTATGAGAAAGCATAGGATAGGTTTGCTCTCAGCATCGAGAGACATACTTGCATGATGTGCAAAGAAAGAAGAAGCAGGGAGACTGCATTAAATTAGATTAAATCAGTATTTATTCTGGTCCAAGGATGTTTGATAATTTAATTCAGAAAAAACTGATTTGTTTAGTACTAAGCCAATATTTTTTGCTTTTCTGGACTCAAAATATGGAAAAATTTTCTCTGGAAACTCAAAATACGATTTGAGAACACAGTAGATATTTTTAGATCCAACTAGAAAAGATAGTAGTTGAATATACACATTCCTTTCGATGTGAAATGTGAAGAAAATGATCCTTAAATTGCACAGCCTAATCTTATGAATAATTGGCTTTAATTTATCTGCAACACAGTCTTCTGTCTGTAAGACAACACTCATATCACATAGAGGGACTATGATGAGACAGTGTATGCTGGTTGCTATTTGCAGACTCTCAAAAACCACAGAGAATAGAGATACATTACAAGGAATGTAGTTTAACTGTGCAACTACTACGTAATAAGAGATGTTAGACTGTGCTGAACAAAGCAGAGCTAACAAATGACTGATTAGATAATGAGACACAAGCCTACTCCTTGTTTTAAGTGAGGGAAAGACTTGAAAAAGAAACAATAACAACTTAAGCTAAGATTGCACTGTATGTCTATCCGAGAAGAAAAACAAGCAGTGCTTGCACATGAGCTTTGGCATTTCCCAGTCTGCCATCAAGCAGCTTTTTCTCATAGATTTAATCCTATCCATTTTGAGAATACTTCCTCAGTGACAAGATAATGTATTTTTCCACAACAACGTTGTTTACTTAAGAATATCTATCAGCTTTTAAACTAACTAATTAATGCCAACTATTGAAGATACATACAATTGCCCTGGAAAGCAAGGAACAGCAACTCATGCACTTGAGCGGTCTGCAAATACTCCCACCAACTCCTCCTTTTCTTCACCTTACACACTGGGCAACTAGAGACAGATCTGACACACTGGTAGCATGAGATCCAACTCATTGATGCCATCTGCCAGAGCTTTCACCTCTGTCACCTATACTTATTGCATCCATCACATGCTTCAAGCCATGGCAACACCATTAGTCCTTAGTACTGAAAGCCTGAAGTCAGGTTAGATATGTCAACACACCCTTCTCAAGTATACAAACATAAATTTGCAGTGTAGAATAAGATATAAAGTCTTTCTTGATGCAATGAGGCATATATAAATTAAAAAGAGGCTTTTTACAATACCCTTCCATTAAATGCCAAGCACTTAGTAAATTACCTTTTTGACAGCCTCTAACTCACACAACTGTAAAAACTGTTTCATCTTTGAAAGATAGCTGTCACTTGTAATTGTACCTTGTATGAATAATAAGAGCTCTTTAAAAGTCCACGACTCTTCTGTATGTGTAAAATTAAACAGGTTGTGCAATCTAAGAAAAAAATACACTGATGAATAATTAAATTCAAACTCATTCGATACTAGTCAGTTCATATGCTAGAAATACCTGAGTACATACACTCACAGAGGGAAAAAACAGTTGACAGATTTTTTTTGTTATTACTACCAATTACGGTCAGGGATTATTGCTCTGACACCAGCCACTGAGAGAACATAAGAGGCCCCACTTCTGACTCCTCGACTTTTCCACACTCTCATTCTCCCTCAGCTCTAACCAAGATTTTTAGAGCACAAGAGGAGAGAATAAGGGGAAACTAGGGTTATCAACAGGGACTGGAGAATTCCAGAACCTTAATACTGTAGTCTACAAGCTGTAGACCACAGCACTCAACACCCATCAACTGAACGTCCATGGGTCAAGCAGAGAAACTATCCGTTACAGTACAGACAAATTGAGTGGCTGAAAGAAGTGAATTTAGAATATCTACACATTCCTACAGTAAAAGCTTACAGTTCTTCTTTCCATATTTTCTAGATGAACATGAATGGGTGATAGGAAGGAGATTTTAGCATGATGCAGTCAACAGGATCTCTGAGAAAAGATCTCTTGCTGGAATACAACAAAGAAGGCTACTCAAGAATGAAATGTTAAATATTTCTTCCAGCATAATTATGTCTCGTACTAATAGAAATCTCTCCCACAGAACTGCACATTACTCCACCTTCAGAGATCTGTTTTCTCTCCATTTTTAGAACATGATGTCTCTGTCAGTTGAGCAGATAATTACTCCATACCACTAAGCAGTACTGATTATTTCAACTTCATTTTGTGCAATTTTTTCACCCCCAGAGTCCTATTTTCCGATTCTATCTCAATTTCAGGAAGACTACACTTGCCCAAAATTTTGCTTTTATTGCATTTTGTGCAAATTTCTATTGTGGAATTATGGCCTCAGATTTCAATGTCCTGAAGTAAAATAGGTAAGGAACTACAATGTACTGTAACTGGATTTGTCACTGCTATCTCAAATGGGGTGAGAAGGATAAAAAAGTGCTTATTAGTCTGGTAATGTTCCAGATCCATGAAGTGTTAATTGATATGAAATCCAGAAGAGGGGTAAAGTAATTCAATACTCAAATGGCAGATACAAAGCAATACTGCTGATACCACTCCTTTTCTTGTGTTATCACACATTAGGTTACCTGAGAATGTAAGTAAAAACATGTCCAGATTTTTTGATATAATGGTAGGTCCAATGTGGAAATTGTTATTATGCAAATCTGTAATTCCTTAGGAAAAGCAGCTGAGAAGACATAAGTAATTGCAACAGAGCTTCAAACTAAAAACAATCAGCTAGACTGATATGCTAAGATACAACATTTTCAAGTAATTCAAGAAACTAGAAACTAACCTGTAAACTTACTTGTGAAGTGTCACATACAGATCTACAAATGCTTTCAAATTGTTTTGCCAGCAACTGACCTTTCTATAACAAGACGTTAATTATGTGTGTTACTTACCCAAGTAATAGGAGTTTGGGTAAAAAAAAAACTTTTCCAGCCAATAAATTACTGTTTAAATGAAACTAACTGGAGAAGCACCAATTACGAAATCACGCAACTAGCGTTTTCGCCAGAGAACCAAAGGACCGATATTTGTTGAACCAAGACTCTGGGCAGAGGAAATCTTCTGTGTTTGAAAGAACTGTTGATGCACTGCTTCTGAAGCTACGAACTACAAAAAAGCCATTCAGATAACAAAATGAAAATCAGTATATAGTTTTCATTCTTTACTCTTCTATAGCATTTGCCTGTTTTCTACAGCACTATACAGTGCAACAGTGTAAAAACAAAAGCGTAAAATTAAGCCAACTAACCACTCAATCCTTTTTTGGACTCCTTAAAAATATTAACTCACAGAAAGAAGCAGACAGATGCCTAATGTGATTATTTAAAATTAGATACCTACCTGCCTTTGCTTTCATAGATGCTTCTGAGGCATATGCTGCTCAGGAGCATTTGAAAATCCTTCTATGCATCAATTTGCTATTTAAATGACACACCTTTGTTTTATACACAGTTCCATTTCAGACAGTCATTTTGGCAGACTGCCCCTCTGCTGCCATCTGTCACACAGCAGCAAAATGTAATGGGACGTTGTTGGGAAGGTTTTGCCTTTACTGCCATACCACCAACATCTGCCTCTCATCTTGTGGGCCAACTTAATAAAATAGGAGGCGTTACTTTCGGAGCAGCCCCTATACATACCTCACCACCTTGTTTTACATGTTTTGCAATCATTTTACATTTTGAAAAAAAGAACATGAAGTTTGCTTAATGCTAAACAGCAAAACCACATGATATCCCAATTTAAAACATGCTATTTCCAGTAAATATGCTTACAGGCTTTATTATAATTCCCAGAATCAGAATCACACGATTCATTACGATCATTTTCAGTCTAAAACAATATATTATCTAATTTTCACGTTAGCATTTCAATATTCCCTTGAGGACAAATTCTGCAAAAGACAAGATTCTTCAAATTTGTATTAGAACATACTTAGAGTAGGGGTTTTGTTTTTATTTATTTTTAACAAAAGGTGCAAAACCAGATAGCTATATTACTCCCACCTATATTTTCTTCTTCTGTTATTGGCTTAATCTCTATTATAATCTCTGAGAGCTTAAAAACAGACTAACAGCCTACTGTAAACACGCTTGAGATTAGAAATTTCACTTTCTGAATTATTTCTAACTATTATTTACTTCAATCTCTAATCTCAATTGCTTTCCTCCATATTACCTGTTCAAATTCCAACATCTAACGAGCTCCATTTTTGAAAATTCACCATAATTTCTAACAGACACAAGCTACAGATCCATGGAATCTCACTCAACTCACTCAACAAGTACAGAAGACTCTTGGTCTACCTTCTTTCTGGCATTCATAGTTTTGTGACTTGGAAAAAATCTCTGGAGAGACTGAAAAAATAAAATAATGCTTTGACAAAGCTAACCTTACAAGTTCCCACTTCAAATGAAAATGAATATTCAAAGAAAAGATAAAAGTGCAAGTTAATTCTCCCAAATCATCGTAGAAACAAATGAAAATTTGGGTTTAAAACCTACCAAGAAAGACCTTCAGCAATCCTCAGGTGACGTGCAGATTTCTGAGTAAAAGCAATAACTAAGTAAGAATACAGAGAAAGCATGGATTTTGCTTTTTGTTTTAAAAAATCTGCTCACAGTTCATTAGCATGCATAACCACTTCATTTTTAATATCATATATTTCCTACTATACTGGCTGATTACATTACTAATTAAACAAGTTGAATTTATCTAATTATATCTAAGTTGAAATATTTATAAAATTATATGTGAGCTAAAATATCATCTGAAGAGTATGCTCATTAGACTTCAATTACAGGAAATATAATTAAATTAACATGTACAGACTTGGTTAGTCCATGTTAGGCTATACTGCCCAAGTCTAAGACATTTAAACTATACTGGGTCAACAGAAAAAAAACCTGTGTACTTATATTCTGGCAAAATCCTGAGCATTATAGTATCATCCCCTTTCAATCATACCTTTCAATTAGACATTCTCAGATTTTTTGTTGTCATATTGCCACCTCAAATCTCCATTCTCTACATTTTGACCACGTAAGAATGTACGCTAAAATTCATACTACTTATTTCAGCCTGAAATATTAGGCTGCAAATGCTTTCATTAAAGGAAATTCCTTCATAAAATTCCATAATGGTTCATTATTATTTTTCATCCAGTCCAGGAAGAAATAGCCTTGTTGTATAGGTGGCAGTTGATTGTCCAGAACACAGCAGCTTTGCTCTAGATGACATGCATCTGCATTTCAACTGAAGGAGATATTTCTTGCATACAGCCACACAAAACTGTACTTAAATCTTTCTATTTCTTGCTGTCAGTACTTCATTTATAAAATACGGAACGTTTTCCATGTTCTAACCTCATCAAATACACTAATTAAAATTAGGACACAAAGCCTGAAGTCATGATCCAAATGAAGAGACAGAGCAGCAAGTCTTTCTAAGCCAACACACTCTCCCAATCAGTCCATGGTGATCTATGGATTTTCCATTCTCTCCTTTGATACAGAGGATATGCTACTGATATTCAGTCACATTCTGCAGATCCCCATTTCTCAGTTTCACGTGGTGTTCAAATCTGTTCTTCGATTTTTTAAAATTATTTTACTTGCATATTTTCCTTCTGATTTACTTGGGATTTCACCCAAGAGTGCATTTGTTTAGTAAGAAATACTTGGTCTCTCTAGGATCAAGATTAATGTAGAAAAACAAACAAGGGAATAGAAACATAGGTTTGTGTCTGCAGTATTTCACGGTGTGCTTTCCAAAATTACAAATACAAAAATAGTGATCCTTAAAAGTAGGCTATTGCTGATACTGTACTTCACTGAGATGCACTAACTTGGCAGGACTAAGTCTTTTCTCTGACACAGCACAACTCGTAGACAGCACTGCTGGTCTAAATTTTACTTACGCTGTCTGATGTTATTGCTTTACACACAGTTATTTCAGTTTCTTGCTAAGTGTTAGAATGACCTACATGAAGAGTGTGTATAATTACTTTTGATAGAAGCTGAACACTTTGTTCTGTTTGATTACTAAATTTAATTAGAAGTCCTAGTAAATTTTCATTTGAACAATTCCACTTTCTCCTGTCATTTTCACTTTTCAGTTCTGCAGCTTTGCGAATGCTTGCTGTTCTGATAATTGTCAGAGAAAAATCAATACAACTAAGTTAGCATAACTTCTTTTGGGCCTGCTACTCACACATGGCTACAAAACCACTCTTACAGGGAAAAACGGAATTAATTTTTAAGAAAATTAAAGATTGCTCAAAAGAGAGAAATAAATTGCAGCCAATCAACACTTACTAGACTTCATATAAGACAGTTTTTTTTTAATGATTCTACTCTGTGTCTGCAAGATAGTATTTGGAAAATGACACCTTCTAAACCCTAGACTTAGTTATTTCTGTAACACATAGCAAACTGATAAATGTCTTTGTTGATACAATCTCTTCCATTTCATTGCATATTTGCAGCACCTGCATTATCTCAGAGGACAATTTCCACCAGTGATAACAGTGAAAGACAAGCCACGTTTTGGATGGCCATGCAGATATTCACAAGCATGGCATGCAGGTTCTTGTTCACCACTAGCAAAAACGCATAGTTACCGGCTGACTATGTTGAAAGATGTTTTTTGTAGCTGAGAAGTTGCTCTATCAAATGGTGTTATTGTGCTTTTTGCATCTGTTGTGGTTTCCACGTAAACAAAGAGGAGGCTACCCTTCCGGAGCGACTTACGTATCCTCTACTACGCTGGGCACACTGTTTGAGATTTTCTTTCAAAGAATTATCGCTGTAATACCTAAACTATTTCACTGGGCCGAGACCTATGATGGTTTTCTGATTTGTCATTTGCGACTTCCCATCTCATTTACTTTAATCCCATTCTTATCACAGATTGTCTGCCATTAATGCTCAAAATTTGTGCCCTAGGTTGACACCATCTTGCTTGATCCTCAGTGCCCTGAAGTGCTCCCTCTTTTCCCTTAAGAAAAAAAAGAAAGCAGTCCCAAGATCACAAAAATCCCCTAAATCCCCCCTCTCCAGTTATAATTCTATACCCTTCTCTCCACTGAATCTAAGCCCACTAATGAGCTGTTGCTTGGTAAACTGGAGACAATCCCCTCTTTCCATTCCCTTCTTGTAACTGACAATTCACCACCGCCATCTCCACTCCTTTTCCAGGTGCATGAATGTTTCAAATGGCCATATAAACACTATTTACTGTACCTTCATGCTCCAGATCCATCCTTCCACTGGTCTGCTTTCCAAACTGTTATCTGCTCCACACCATCACATACCACACCAGTGTAACAACACCAAGGGCAGTTCCTACATTCAGCCTCTATTCACATATTTCTGTAAGATGTATAGATTCTCTTCCAATTAGGTCTTGGAGCACAATTATCCTGTTTATTTCAGCTGTAATTCCAACTGCACCATTTTCAATCTTATTTTCCAATGATGAACTGCTGCTGGTTAAAAGCTGCTCAGAACGTTTCCAATGCAATCTAGCAGATTCAGAAAACTGAACTATCATTTAATCTTCACTTGATCTGCTTGTTCTTGTTTTGATGGTGGTCTTTTTGTCAGTTTACACAGAAATGTAAAAATTCAGATTTCCATGAATAATTTCTGAATCTGAGCTCCTTCTGTATTCATTATTTTTATCAGTATACTGGTGCTGTGATATGAAAAATATTTAACACTCACAGAGGTTTCACTTCCCCCTGTCAACTTAACCTACTCTTTCACTATTTTGTGCTTATAGCCTAGATTGTTTCTGTAGTAGAGAAAACAATATTGTTTTTAAAAATAACTTCAAGGCATTACATAGGTCAAGGCTTAAACTTTTTTTTTTCAGTCCATAAAGCAGAATTTCTTTTTTAGCTGAAGTATTAATGTTTATGTACACTGTAATGTACGTGCAGTACATAGTTCTATATTAAACTAACATAATACCCTGGAAGTGAAAAAAAGAGCCCAAATTCAATTACTGGCAGTATAAACATGTCATCCTCATCTAAGAAATACTGAGCTACTCAGAATTTCAGAACACTGAATGTTCTATTAAGTATCTTATCATCTAAGGTGTCATTTAAGGTGTCACCTCAATTTCTTACAGCTTTGGCAGCTATTTATTTTGAAAGCAGTTGATAAGAAGATATCAGTTAAAGTATAATTTGGGATTATTAGTACACAAACCTATTTGGAAAAACTGACTAAATGAAGTGAGCAAACCCTTCTAACACTTCTCTGACTGACTTTTTAAAATATCATATCCTATCACTTCTGGTTCCAAACAAAACTTCAAGCATTACTGGCAAAAGGCACTGATTACAAAGACTGGAACACCACACAATCTCCATCTGGTTTGTTAGCATTAGTCTTTCTTTTTAAACATTTAAAAAATAAACATGGAGCTTCCAGCATTTCTGTGAAAATCAGTCTAACCTCATAAAGTTTACTTGATGCATCAATCAGACAATATACCTTTTATCATGCTGACTAATAGTGAATCGTATTCAAGAAATTGTCTTTTTCTCTCTTTCCAGCTGCAAGTCTGTGGACCAGTATGTTATAGAGAGATTTATTTCAGATTACATTTTGTTTCTAAGGATAGTAGGTAAACCTTAAAACTTATTTATTTTGGCTATGTTTCATTTAGGTCTACAGCTGAGTAACAACGCACATAAGAAATAACCAGTGTATTAGATTAGCTCTGTACACTAACTGACAAACACGCAGGTTTGTGAATATTACTTCCATTTACCATAACAAATTAGATCAGTCATTAAAATATCTGATCACTCCTAAGATAACATTCTGATCACGTAAGATAACAACTGGGAGTAATTTGAATAAAATATTCATAGACAAGTCATCGACAAAGAGTACCTACGGTTTTAGAATAACTGTTTCTGAAGCAGAAAGGAATTGCCAGTAGTGCAGGCATGTGTCCTGAAAACTCAGGAAAAGCTAACAAATAAATCAATCGATTTAACATTCCTAACAGGGTAATGATTGAAGTAAAAGCAAGGATTTGAAATGTTGATACTTTTACGTTCTCTCCAAACAAGCTCTTGTATCTAACACACAGCTTCAATGTGCAGATCAAGTGAAGTCTTAAACACATCTGAAGTCAATATAAACAGCACCAATTTAAAAAAAGAAATAAAAAATGGGATGTCCCTAGAATTTAGGCTTATGAAAAACAATGAACAAACAAACAAGCATTAAGTAAGGAACCAGCACTAAACTCCCTCTTTTGCAGACCATCTGTTTCTCATCCACTTTCGCCCCTCTAAAAGACAGAAGGACCATAATTTGAGGGTCTGCAGTACTTGAATAAAACATCCACAACTTTGTCAAGTTAAGGATTCGTATCCTTTTGCTTGCTCTTCTGTATCTTCTCTATCTTAGTCTGAGAACAAAGATTAGATTCATTATTTTTGTGAAATAACATTTTTTATGCTACTTACACCCACAACATTGTCGTCAATATTACGAAGTGTTCACATAAAGCAGAGAAAATACTTCATAAAAAATTCATTGTGAACATGAAAACAACTGAAGCAAATCATTGACAGAAGACCTAGAACTTACTGCCAAGATGATTCCATAATAAAATCATAGGGAAACTAGCATATTCCAATGAAATGACTTACATGATATTTTCCTTTCAAAATGCTCCAATCATTGCTCACAGATCTTCTTTAAGGATATGTTTTGTTACAGTGGGGCTACGTGCAAATCACCATTAGCCTAAGAAATACAGGTTCAGCCTATTATTCTGATGTGTGATCTTTATTTTTTTTTTCCTTGTGGTATTTTCCAAAGTCCTGCTTATAATATGCTACAGCATTAGTGAATTGCTTCAAGCATCTCAGCCATCACCTTATCCACAGATACACCAGCTTCATTCAGTCCATGAATAGAGAAACTCAGAATGTAAAACTAGACTAAGGAAACTTAAAACACACATATTCTTTAAAAGCTATTAACCACAAGCTGTGTAATAATGCCACCCTGGCAAGAAAACTGTCGGGTCTCTTTATGCTGAATTTCTTTGCACGTAATAATTAATGTTCACTTTGATAACTCAACATGTTAGCCTGCAAGTTTTATTTCAACATTCCTGTACTGTTAATAATTAGTATTTCCTAAGTGCTCTTTTTTCTCTATATTGACTACTGGTGAATAACTGTGGTCTGAAAGCACGGAAAGCCTTAATACGGCCTGTTAAAGACCAGTATGAAACACAGCAACCTTAACTGACCTCTGATAAGCTCAATTCACAAGTTAACCTTACTCATGTCTACTCATTATAGTCTCTTTTTTCCATTCCAAAGCAAAAAAAACCCCAAGATTCATGAAATATCCATAGTTGTATAATTTTATAAAATCATTTGCATGGGTTCGGCCTGAAAAGGGAGATTATAAGAACATGGTGTCCCACTCGGATAAATGCAAGTTGCTGGCTGACTTACCATTTACTGACTTATTTTCAGAAAATATATTGCACATTTTGACACGGTCATTGACAAATGCATTATAAGCAAAAGAAAATTACTATATAAACTCCTGCTGGAGTTTGATGACAGACACCATGAAAATAGACTTTGCCTGGAGTAAAACATTCATATTAACATCAACTTTAAAAATGACTGCCCTTGAAATAACCTTGCAGAGACCTCTACTTAGATGCAACTCCACCCCTGGATTTCAGAACATAACACCACCGAAAAAAACCATGTAATCTTTACAATAATGCATAGCTGCTGTCATTAACTTTTTAATTTTTTTCTTCAGGCTTTCTCCTGCTGTAAATTTAGACTCTACCATTATGTGGTAGTGAAATATGAAAGGAAGAGCCCTGCAAACACACTCTGATGCCATGTTCCCTTTGTCTGACATCCATTCAATGGGCACAGAGATTGAATAATATGTACTACTAGAATGACTGCAGCTCTGACAATGCACTGGAAGGGAAGCAGGGTACATCTACTTATTCCATTCTTTTCTCACCATTCTGTTTAAGCAACACATCCCCACCTTATCTTTAGTATATTAATTGAGTAAAAATGTCTGCAACTCATCATTATTTATAGACTTCTGTGTATCTCCTTCAGACAAGACACAGAGAAGCCATTAAGGTTACTTTTCACTCACAGGACTGTTCAGAATGCAACATTAATGAAGTTACCTGATTCTAAATGGATCAATTATTCCTGATTAGTTCAGTGGGCTTCAGATACCTGGTATTGAGAGTTTTTAGTTTAATTTTTAGAGAATTTTCAGTTTAAATTAAGATTCATGCACACTGTTCTTTAAGTGTTGTTGTTGTTAAAGAAAAATATGAGGTTCAAGATAAAAGCACAAGAACTGTCAAGGTGGAGAAAATATTAGTTATACCCTGATTTTTTCTTTCTTCTACTGAAAGTTTTAAGGAAGATGCTAAAACAATCCATTTGTTTCCAGCATTTTGAAGTCTCCCAATTTCCTAGTGACATCTGTAAGTTTGAGCTGAGCGCTGTACAAAAGCAGGCTCATGGCTTTTTGAGCTTCAGTGTGACCAAAATCTTTTCTCTACAAAAAACAAGTTAGACTGACCAAAGCGTTTTTGAATTATTATTCTGTCTCCAGATAGGTATGACAGAAAACTCCTAAAATCGGAAAAGTGCTGATGAAAGAAGTGACGACAGACAACAATTACTTAAATTACTACTTTTTTTTCCTCTGCATATTGTACATCTATGCCTTTGGGCTTGGAATAGGAAGCATCCTGTCAGTGGCCAACAGGAATATCTGATTTATGAGGTTTACCTGACCACAGACTGAGGACACACAAGACATTTCTTCCTCTTCAAAAACCATGCCTTGGTGTCTGTAACAAACACATTTCAGTGGAGCTCTGCTACGCTGCAGAGCACTGCTGCACTGCGCTTCCTTGGGCACTGCTGTTCTGTACTGCTTGGGATTTGCCACCATTTTGACTTTTTGTCTTAAGATGCACTAGTGTTGCTGAAGGAAGTGAGGAATATATTTAAAACAAATAAACGTAGATTTGTTTTACTATACAGTATTTTACATTCCAAGAGCTGGAATTGAAGTGAACATTGAAAGTATAATTCAGTTCTGTATTTAATTCTTACCTGAGAAGAATATGTGTGACCATCTGATCCACAAACAGGATTGGTATAAACTACTGGACACTGCTTGCAGTTTGATGAAATGGGACCACCCCTCCACTGTTTATGGCCTAAACCAGCCTCTTTCATACTGTAAGTAAACAAAAAGTATGTAATTCTGATAAGCAGCAGTAGAAATAGAACATAAGCAGTGTATTTTAACGAGCCTTCATAAACAATAAGCCATATATTATTTCAGCCATTAAGTAAAGTGCTGGCAGTCTTTACTGTTTGCTACATGCTTTTTTGCTATCATACCATACTCACTGTAGCTATACTTGGTACCTGCATGTAATTTCTAAGACATCTTGGTAAAAAAAGATAATTTATATGATGCTTGACTTGTATTGTATTTGCTCATTTTTTTCTTATTGAATAGTATGAAGAGAGCTATTATTTTATCTAGAGTTTAAAGAGTTAGCATTTACATACGATTAGATGTTACTACAAGAAATTCAATAGAAGCAAGTGGTCCTTCAGAATACTGTTTAGCTTACTTTGACAACTGTCTTTCACAGATCGCATTTCTCAAAATTCAGATTCCACCAAAGGTAGAGTTCAAAGTTAAATAGAAGCAGCTTGCTGGAACACAGATTTGAACTGCACGTGTTTGTATATACGTGCTTGCATGCATGTATCCAACCATATGCAAACATACAAAACCAGATTTTAACACAGACAAAAAGCTATACTGGCCAGTTTAAAGACTGAAATACGAACTAAGTTTTGACACTTCATCAAAATACTCTCCCAGCCTTCAGTAGCTCCTATCATACAGCTACTCTCTAAGAAAAATGTTTTCTTCTGGTTGCTCTAAATTAACAGTTATTTCACTATGTTTCCGTATGCTTTTTGCACCTGTGAAAGCATATAACAACCACTCTGCCCTGAAACACTTGTTTTATGAGAGCTGCCTAATTCACAGACTGACCTACAATACACCTTATACACTAATGGCTTCCATATAAATAAGAAAACAGAACAATAATTATTTTCATTCTGTTTCCTGCTTGGAATCTTCGTCAAAAATCTAAAAATGATCATGCTTAGGACTCAGCAGTAACTTACCAGGATACAACAAAGCAGTTAAGTGTTCACACTCAAAAAATTCAAATCAAATCTTTAATGGAGCAGAACTCTTTCAGTTCAGTTCACCTACAGATCATCAGCAACTGTTCTGCTAATTAGTCATGAACCACCTCCGGAGAAGAACTTGTCAAGAGTAATAAAATGAAATGGAATGAGAAAAAAAAAAAAAAACTTGTCCTCTGTTGTTATGATGTGCAGAGTAAACGTAAGCAAATAGCTTGATGGTAAACTGGTAATGATCAAAAACAAAATGCCATTTGTTGGTTACGCTGATGTTTTTACGCTATCCTTAATTATGTCTGCAAACACAGTCTTTAAAAAGAAAAAGATCAGGTGATTTACATATACATGTTTACATTTGGATTTTGTAGTGACTATATTCCAAGCCGATTCAATTACATGTAGCATAATGAGTGGAAAAAATCTGTATAGGAAGTACAAAAAAAGGAAAGAACTCAAAGACATTGCTAATTCGTAATAACTACCAATACTTTCTGCTGGATTGCTTTGTTTGAAGGCTAAACACACACCATTTCATTTCAATTAAAGAAAGGTACAGGTGAACAGCGCTTTTGGTTATATAGAATGTGTGGCAATCATCTTATTACTGGGGCTCCTCTCACTTGACTTTTTCCAGCCTAATGAGATGGCTGCATCTTCCCCTTACTGCTTGTTTCTTCTGTAAGTTACAAATTTCCACAATCGTCTCAGAAGCCTGAGATAACTGACAGGGTTAGGGAGTCCCAGCTATCAACCCACTGTAATTTCTGTTCATCTGAGCCAAGGTAACTGTAAAACACTGCATAAATCAATCGCAAAAATTCCACACATCAATAGAAAGAATTTTGATCTAAGTAAGAACCAGCAATTGGAAACAGGACTTCTGAGCTACACAGAGGCTGCTGTTGTGCGTGGTTTCTCAAGACCAGTACAGATGACAGATTTTTAGCTTATCTGTCCTCACAATCATATCAATACCCTCAGTGGAATTTACAGAACAAATAAAGATGGCAATAGAGTGGGAGAAAGGCACTTCCAACTGAGGAAAAGGGATGAGTAAAATCATCAAAAGGAAGAAAAGAGTTTGATGTCTCAGAAAGGATCACAACAGTGCTGGACACCGGAACGAGCAGAGAAAACAAATCACAGGTCTGTGAAGACAAGCAGAGTGGTGAGCAGAACATAGCCAGAAAGATCACCTTCTCTCAACCAGCCTCAGACATAAGATTTTAAATGCGAGCTATCCCAGGCCATTCACTCAAGGCTGTAAAGTTTCCTCTTCTACAAACAGCTCTCCTGAGACCTTCAGCAAATCACTCCCAAGATCTTAGCTTCCACGTAACTAGTATAATTTCCCTATAAAACAGAAGCATCTGTGTTTTCCAAACTCTAGATAAATAATTTCAATATAAATAAACTATAAATCATGTTAGTCTGGAGATTCTGAGTCATGCAAATGCTCTAGACAGACATATGTTCAGAAGCTTTAGTAAGAAAAAAGGTTTTGTACTATAGCTGCTCAGCTATCGGACCATCAGTAGATAACCTGGCAAGAAAATAAGAAAGTCAGTACAAAACACTTTGAGTACCAGGTACGGTGTTCAAAACACTTCATAAAATCTATCAGTACTGACTTAAACTTACATATCCTAACATTTCATTTCTCCCTTATGTAATTCCATCAAGTTTGTTTCCCTTGACTATTCGTTAGTGCTCTCACAGGTTGTTGGTTTTTTTGTGTGGGCTTTTTTTCCCCCACATAGGCAATGACCATACATACAAATTGCTTACATGCAAATAATTAAGAAATGATTATAATGATAAAAATCATCTTGAATTATAAAGCACTGTTGCATGAATGTGATATAAGGATACAGGAAAACAGCTTAAAGAGAACATAAACAATTTCAGTTACAACTATGCATTTAAAGCAATATATTTTTATGCTTTAATATGTTAGAGGAAAATGACCAGTAAACAAATCAGTTACGTCACTGTAAGAAAACACTTCTTTCTTCCTTGTATTTGTTGTTGTTTTCTGTTTTTTGTTTTTTTTTTTGTTTTTTTTCCATTTGATAAGCAAGGACATCCAGATCATCACAACTTGAAGTTACTTAAATTCTGCCATTTAATTTTGTGATTCCACTGCACTCACTAAAAAACTACCTGCCCCTGTTAGTTAGTTGCCACAATAAAAATAAGAAGCCATATACAAGACAATCTCTTCCACTCACACATTTTGTACTTCTTGATTTCCTGAAAAACCACTTGGGGATCTCTCTAGCAATGAAGTACTAAATACAGAAGCTCTGCCCCCTCTGATACTGCTGACACCTAGTGATTATATTCAATTTATGGGTTTTAGTTCACCAACAACACTTCTGATTACATTAACTTGCATCAACCAAATTGCACATATGCTTTTAGACTGCATATGCAACTGCATGTCTGGAAACATAATTAGGCAATCTGCTCAATTACTGAAGCCTATGTACCTGTTTGCATACATAAACTTACCTTTCCGTTTATACATTGATCACTCCTCCAAATATTTCAAGAATGCTAAAAATAACACTGAATATTTTGCTGCATGCTACTAACATAAAATGCATTGCTGTCCAATTCACTTGAATGAACGTGATAGCTTAAAGCTAGATTTGAGAATCCTCAGATACAGATCTTCAAATGCAGACTGATAGAAACAAATTCGGGTTAGTAAAGAATTCACGTTTCAAGGAACTCTTGCAATTTTCCTCTGACAGCTATATTTGAATTTCTTAGATATTCTTAGAATTACTCTGATTTAGAGACTGATTATGTTTTGCGGTGGCCTTTGAGAGACACAATCAGGCTGTGTCACATTAACATAATTAGAAAAAGCACTTGCGTTGCCAAATCCAATTTGTTTTTGTTAGACCTGACTGAATTTCCTTCAAAATTCCTTTTTCATGGGGAAGCATCCTAAAATAAAACTACAGCTCTCAGTGTTTCTCTCCAGTGACAAAAGCTGATGAGCTGCAGGCAGCTCAGTACCACACTGATATTCAATCATTCCCCTCAGAGGGACGACGGAGAGAACTGGGAAACAAGTAAAACTCACAGGCTAAGATAAAGACATGGGACATAAAAGGAAGGGGAAATAACAACAATGATAAAACAACACAGAAAGTAAGTGCTGCACAACACAATCGCTCGTCACCCAGCAACTGATTCCTAAACAGTCCCAACCAGCAGTAGTGGTCCCAGCCAACACCCCCAGTTTCATCACACCACATGATGCCATATGGTATGGAATATCCCTTTGTCCAGTTTGGATCAGCATTGTTCTGTCCCCTCCCAGCTCTCTGTGTACCTCCAACACTGCACTGGCTGAAATATCCTTAGCTCTGTGCAGCACCTGCTCAGCAACAACTAAAACATCAGTGTGTTACCAACACTGTTTTCCTCTCAAGTCCAAAACACAACATGGTAGCAAATGCAGTACACAAAATTAACTCAACGGCAGCTAAAATTACAACACATAGTCATTTCTTGAGTGTTTGTCTCTACACTATTTTCACTTTTTCATTACTTTGCATTATTTGTAACGCATTCAAGAAGAATTTGTCTCAACTCTTACTATCTCCTTCCATCTACTTGTAATAACAAAATATGTTCTTACTTAATACAGTTTCTTGCCTTGTTACATAGTTTCACTACTTTCAGCAGTATTCTGTATACTTTTGCAAAGCAAAGACATCATTATTTTATTCTAAATATCTATGTAGGTCACTCCGGAAGTAATGACCTCTATTTGTTTTCTTGGAAACTACAACAGATAGAAAGAAGACAATATTACTATTTGACAGAGCAAATTCTCAGCTACAAAACACTATTTTTCAACACAGTCAACATGATTAGCTATGCATTTTTGCCAGTAGTGAACAAGAGCCTGCATGCTGAGCAATGCAAAAAACCTGCACCAGCATCGCTGCTAAGGAAGTGTTATTTATTCAGTCCATCTTTCATTAGTCTGAATAGACAGAAGTCAGAAGGTGCCAAATCCAGACTATCTGGTGGGTGTGATCAGATAACCCAGCCAGGATAGCCAGTGTGCTCCATGAACTTGAAACTGATATAGAGCCAGATGCTACTGCGTTTCAAGAGAAATGCTGTTGTCTTCTCTGGCCTGACTCTGTAAGTTCTAGCCTTCAGCTCAGCCAGCATCATGATGTAGTGATCAGAGTTGAAGTTTTATCCGTGTTCCAGAAGGATCATGCCTTTCCTATCCCAAAAGACAGTGCACATCACTTTATCTGCTGAGTTCAGCGTCTTGAACATTCCCTTCAATGGGGAATTCACACGCTGTCACTTCAGGGACTGCCATTTTGACTCTGGCCCATAGTAGCACCACCACGTCTCATCACTAGTAGTGATGTGACCCAGGAAGCTATTACTTTCAGCCTCCTACTGGTTATTACCTGCAATAGGTACTCACAAACTTGCACACAGTCTTCCTTCTGTTCCTGTATCAACATCCGTGGGACCCACCTGGCACAAACTCTGTGATATTTCAGTGTTGCTACCATGGTTCCCAATGCACTGAAGCCAACGTGCAGCTCTGTGCACAGTATCCTGGTCACAACCTGCTGATTTTTGTGGATGAGCTGATCAACTTCCTCTTCATCTCATGGTGTCACAGCTGTGTGTGGCTGTCTGGAACATGGCTTGGCACCCCTGTCACTCTGCTGAAATGCACCACTGTCTCACTGTGCTCACATCCACTGTTTGGTCTCCACCAACATCTATTAAGCACCAATGAATGTCAATGGGTGCCATTTTTTCTGCATGGAGAAATTCAGTGATACACCTTCGTTTCAGACACACTTCCACATCAGATGCCATTTGTCACACGGCAACAAAAAGCAACGGAAACGCTTAACTTAAACTGCTGTACCACCAACATCTGGTATTGTGAGCCAGTATAATAAAATAGGAGGCATTCCTTTTGGAGCAGCCCTCGTATAAAAAAGAAAATTAAAACCTTAAAAACGTTCATGTGTATTTTTTAAAAAGTTATAAGTAACACTGCTGAAATTTGCCCTCTATCTGTGCCACTTGGACTGTCTGAAGTTAGCTAGTATAGCATTTTAATGAGAGGGAAAAGCATTGAATGCATAGCAACACAGAAATGAGTTTTCATTATTTAACTTACCTGTTAAATAATAGTTGCATGAGAAGTGAAAGGAATTTTAATATACAAATACCTGAATGAAGAATTTTGCACCAACCTTTTTTCCTTTTTTTTTTTTAATCAAACAATACAGGCATTTCTAGAAGCAATGTGTTGCACATGATTATGTAAACTACTAAAAGCTTAGATGCTTTTTTTCATGGCTTTTTTGCTAAGAAAAAAAATATGATTTCAGATGTTGAAGCACGCAAAGATCCTATTTACAGATAGTACTGTACATGTTTCTCTTTAATCTCCCCAACTACCCCACTTGTCATTTACATATCCAAGCACTGATGAGCATGTATTTTCCTACCTCTCCATTACAATATGATTTACAAAGAAATAATATTAAAAGACTTGAATCATAGTCATTACACGTTATGCTAGTTTTCTGTTCACCACTGTCACACAGCCAGATTTTTCAGGAGACATGCATGTACAAATATTACAATGAACATCTAATATATCAAAATGAGGACAAAAAACCAAGACTTAAGGTAATGAGCAAATAATGGGAAAATAAAGAGAAAGAGGCCTGACTTAGAGACTAAGACTTATAAAGACCTTAATTTCCAGATGGTAGGCTGCATGCATATGCTGCATTAAAAAAGCCATTCCTTAGTGAGAGAATTGTGTTGCAATCTCAAGGAAGAATTGACCTCTTTAAAAATTTCTTAGTATTCCTTCCAATCTGTAACAGATGGTAACTCTTCTGAGCTTAATATCTCCCAGTCTCCCATCCCAGGTGCAGCTAGTCTTTTAAAAGTTATGCTTAACTTTCTTTTTTTAGTTAAAGATCAAAGACACAAAAGAGATGTTCAAATATTACCTAGAGACAACAGTAGAATGTAGCTTTGTTAAAGGATTAAGATAGTTGTGTGACACATTTTTCTACATGGTATAAAACACCATCACCCCAGAAGACATTTAAATTACGTATTGGTTAATCTGAAGAATATTTTTTATAGTTCTTTTGATGTTTTTTTTTTTTTTTTTTTTTTTTTTTTTAAACACCCCTCACTTCTTCCAACTTCCCTCTTAAGTACTGTTAGCACTGCAGTAACAGTATTGATGCCACTTACAGACTTCACACGCAGCTGATGTAAAGCAATAATCTTACTTCCCATTGCAGGTGATAGAATATGCAGACACACATTTAAAGTACAAAAAGAATATTTTTCTGAATGCCCCAGGTTTAAAGGTTCTTGTTTCCTAAATGCAATAATTTGCATCTATGGAACACTGCAATATGTATGACATAAAAGTACAAAATGCTAGTTATTAAAAACCTCCTGCTGCAAACTCTCTGTAACTGAGCAAAGCATGAACCACAACTACATTACAGCAACTTGCAATCCTAAAAAGTCTGCTTGCAAAGAGCATACCATTTAAACATACTGAACTACATGATTTAACCATAACTACACAGCTCTGTACCAGTCCATTCTCAAATGGTCAGATCTATTCCTTAAACTCCAAAAATGATAACAACAACAAAAAAATAAATTAAAACTTTTGGAACAGAAGAGCTAGTCATAGCTGTAAGTCTAATAAGTTTGTTTTGCATGAAACATCAGATTTTCCTTTTCTTTTTTACAGAAAGGATCTCATTTCTCTAAAAGCTATTTTCCATTCAGGCATCCCTTTGACACCTTAGGAATTTTCAGTATGTCCAAATCATTCTGCCATCTAGAGGCCACAATAAGAAATCTTATCCCAGACCATTATTAAGCAAAGACTATTACACAAACACACGCACAAAACATGTTGGCAGATAAGCTGATTTCCTGATTTCCAAGGTGCTAACACCAAAAGCAGCATGGCCAGCAGGGCCTCCATTCTGCTCTGCATTCAGCCCTAGTGCCCTAATCTCAAGAAGTTCATAAACCTACTAGAGTGGGTCCAAAGAAGGGCCATAAGGGTGACCAGAGGGCTGCAGCATCTCTCCTACAAAGATAAGATGAGAGTTCAGGTAGATCAGTCTGAAAAAGAGAATGATCTGGGGAGACCTCACTGTGGCCTTCTAAAGCAGAGCCTGCAGTAAAGATGGGGAGAGACTCCTTACCAAGGTCTGTATGATATGAAAAGGGAGATGATTTAAAACTAAACAAGAGATTCTGAAGTTAAATACTAGGAGCAAATTTTTCACTGCAAGGATGGTGAAGCACTGCAACAGACCGCCCAGAGAAGTTGTGGGCATCACACACCTGGAGGTGTTAGAACCAAATGATCTTTGAGGTTGCTTCCAACTCAAGCCATTCTGTGATCACACACACATTTCTTATTGCACCACTTCTACAGTGCAGCAATCAAAGACTTCTCCTTGAACAAATACGTCACATATTGAATATCTTAAGTTTTAAAGACCAGATGAAATAATTTTGTCATCGAGTTTCATTAAGAAAACTGTTGACTGCCAACAAATAACAGTTTGTTATTTTTGTGTTAGACTTCACATGTCACAACTGCAGTTCAGAATGCCACATTTCTATAGCAACTAGGGAAAGATTTCTGAAGTTTATTAAGACACTTGGTGGTAAATCAGCAGTATTAAACATAGACCTTGACCATAGCACACTACAGAATTGTTCTAATTAGCACAACAGATTTTTTCTTTCTTTGTAACTAGAAAATAGCTAAAAATAGGTTCAAAACTGCTACAAAACTGATCTTTACCATCACAGTCCACTCCTAACATTCAGAATCTACAGACAGAGATTGCCATGCAGTCTATCTTTCTCACTGCCTTCTAAGAGCAAGTTTCACTGTTGCTGACCAAGCTCCATGCTCTCATTCTTCTTTGTAAACTAACTGGTGTCAACATGCAGGTATGCCACACGCATCTCATCTCACTTCCAGGTGATCTTAAGATATTTCAGCAAATTTCCACTGACTCCTCTTGCACAGCCCATTTAAATGCAAGGACAAATGATGATACTCTAAAAATCTAGCAGCATCCTCTAGTCATCCTTTTTCAAAGGTTTTAACAGATTTTCAGCTCTAATACTTCCTAGGTTTCACTGTAGGTCAAATAAAGGGATTTTGTTCCCCTCTCTCAAAAACTTTTTTTTTTTTTCTGGAACAAAAGTAAAAAAAAAAAAACAAGCCCTTAGAATTTGTGCCCACTGAATTTTGTTATCCTACAGCAGATATTTCAGAATCTTTGTCTTCTGCTCTTAGAGAACTTAGAATACTTAATGCAGTTCTAAGAGGCAGCTTTACATTTAAATAGTGACAAACTGTGGAAAAATTTGTAAAAGCTCATCTACATGACTGAGGATTTCTTTTTGCAGTGGTTAATGTACACTACATTCTAATCACATATTCAAAAACAGCAACTATATCAAAAATTAAGATATTCCTATAAGCTTTTACCAATTTTCATGGAATTTATATTAATTTTTTCCCCACATATTCCCAAGATTTGTAGGCTAAAAAAGCTCTCCACTATCTCTACACATATTGTTGTGCTTTCATCATATACTACGTGTTAAAACACACGAATCACACTGCTAACCTAAACTTTATCATGAGCTGGTCAGAGCTGGTACAGGTTAGAAGCGTCTACTGACAGGAGGATGGTCTGCTTTGTTTTCAGCTCTTGGAATAAGAAAAAACCTGTAATATTACCCAAAATCTATATAAAACTCAGTTTTGAAAGGAAATCAAAACAGAATACTGAATGCTATCCAATATTCTGAGTAGTCAGTGAGAAATTAAAATAGTAAACATAGAACACAAGTACACTCCAATGTAAATAATATTTTAACCTTCTTTTAGATTCATTAATTCATCTCTTTGTTATTTGTGGCTTTACAATACCAGCCCGAGCCATTTAAAATACTCTTAAATTTATTAAATACAAATTCATTTATTAGCACAGAATGTAACAGGATGAAACATATTCTGGCACAAGCCAGGATACGTAAAGTACTACAGCTCTCTAGAAAGTCAGACTAATATTTTCCAGCCTGAAGTGAACTGTGGTACAGATAGATATAAGGTATAAGTATGGTGGTTTTTGTTGTTGCTGTTTTTACTTTAAAAGAGCAAAGACAATTCAGGAATAACAGCCATTACGTGTCAGCATGGTTAGCCATACTTTTACACAATACTATGAGTCCTAGGTACAGGAATGAGACACGAACGTAGACTATCATTTGCAGTTGTGTTCACTTCTAATAAAAAAATTAAAAAATTTAACAAATTAAAATCCAACCCTATTAGTTTCAGCACAATGTACTTAAGTGGGTACAACTACACATCAAACATTTGTGTAGGGAACCTGCTTTGGCAGGGAGGTTGCACTCGATGATCTCTGGAGGTCCCTTCCAACCCCTACAATTCTGTGATTCTTCTAGTTTTGCTGGTATCAAGATGCACTGTTCATATGTTATCTGAACTACATGCATCTACATCTGCCAGAGAGAAACTGTACTGCAGAGCTAAAAAAACAATCCTATGGCAATATTTAATTCAGATTTCATGATCAATGTATGCATGCAGTACATCGTGTATTAAAGTGTATCGATAGAACTGATGATATGTCCTGTTCAAAGCAAGTACAGAAAAAAGGTGTGACATTACTTACAGAAGACTACTTCCGTATCTGACTGAACTGATACCATTTCTATCATCACTTCTTTTGTAACAAGGAAGGGTTTTGCAAAACATACTAGGAAGCACATATTAAAAAGCTGGAAGAAAGTACCCTTACACCATCCAGTTTAGATTCCTATTCTAAATATTAATGCTACTTTGCAAGCCTGTTGAAAGTATCTCTCCAAATGAATACTCAAACAGTGACTACAGAGCCTACCTGCCTTTTCTCCACGGTAAACAAATATAAATGATTCTCCCCTGCCTTTCATGAGAAAATACGTTTTTAAACATACAACTGTTCTTGTAGCTCTTTTCTGAATCTTAACTCTCAATATTTTGCCTGATTTGTGGATATTCTAACAGCACAGTACTGTGATAGAGTTGTAATAAGACAACTGTTGTACGCTTAATTCAAGATTACTGCATTCCCCCACTAGCCAGCAGTCTTTAAAGTCACAGCCAACTCAAGGCTGACTGTAATACTATAAGCAATATTTAGATATAGAACAAGACCATTGCATCAGCCCCATGATTTCATTAATTCAGCTTTCTGCCAAACAGGAGCTCTAAAACAACCAGGAACAGACTGGGTTACTTCAATGTGACTACATTACTGCAACAACTCTCAAAATCATGACCATTCATTTTTACTAATACTCACAAATCCTTAACTTGTCCAATGATGTACCTGGCATTAACAATGCAGACCCCAGTGTCACACTGCAAACTTATTTAAGTAGTTTTTAAGCACTGCCCAATGTGGCAATTTGCTCCTCTCTGACACAGCACATTTCTTTTTTATCTTTACAATGTGAATCATATATGCCAATGTTTATATTAATATGCATTTTGAGATACAAGCACATGGACACATCCACTGTAAACCTGCTCGAGTTCCGTAGCCTTGATTTATGAGTGAGTAGCTAGTGACAATTTCTGACATTAAAAGCTGAATACACTACGTCTGTATATCCAGCATAAATGACAGGTCAATGATTTATGATCAAGTAGAAGCTTACTGTTTTCTATCATATTTCATATTTAACTGACAAAATCATACTACTAAAGGAAAATAAATGAAAACAAATATAGAACGTCTGATACTAATGGATGCAGTTTGTTTGAGCCTTCTGTTTCTATTCTGTTGCCAGAAGCCACCAAAAAATTTCTTCAGTTGTCTTCATGTAGAAAGGAAAAAAAAAAAAAGGAAGGCAATACAGAACACATTTTAATAGTTCGACTGGCAAAGTGATTCACTGCACAGCTTATCTTTGGATGTTTTCCTGCATATATACGCTCTGACGTGTTTTTACTGGTTTTAACTGAATCAGCTTTAATTTCAGCACTTCAACAGAAAATGGGGAAAGCACAATATGACTTTTGGAAGAACCCAGAAACCAACAGGCTCCATTAGAGCCTCATAGTTCTGAACTTAAATGTATTTCTACTACATTCTCTACAGCTGTTTGTGTATCTCTGTCTCTCTTGTTCTTTAAATTGATGATATTTATGCAATTGCCACGTCCTTTCTCACATCAACCCAGACACAACAGAAAAAAGAAAATAACCCATTTTTAGAGGGCAAATTTTTTTATGAAATTCTTTTCTAACACCACCTACAGCAGTGTTTTTCAAGCTTAGTAGCTTATTTTCTAAACCCTACAATTCTGTTTTTCTGTCATCTTCTTATGATGCGTATGTAGCTACCATTTTGAGCAAACTGCAAAATGCAAGGAGAGCGCTCACTCTAGATTGTTTTCAGCAGCTCCATTACATCTGCGAGGAGTGAAAAAACAACTTTTCTAAAGAAGAAATCCAGAACAGTCATGTTCATGGGTCTGAATATCCCTTGAACACAAGTGGATTGGGATTCCTTTAGAATCTTTACAGCACGCTGCATTGCCAACCATTTCTTTTATTGGATGTTCTTTACTCTGAAACAGCTTTAAAGCAATCCTTCCTCTTTTTTTGCTCCTAACCTGCTTTGCTTCTAATTCTATGATACTTAAGTCCATTCATCGCTGTGTTCCACTGCCAGGCTGGTGCTGCTCCCACTACTTGACAGCTCTACTACCTCACGTGGCAGTTTTAATTACCTGATCTCCTACCACAAGAAATATCATACCTGCTTTACTTAAACAGTGATCACGTTTTTTTACGTTAACCTGCTATATTACAAATACTCTGTTAACCAGTTCTACGTACCCCGGGCACCTGCTCTAATTAAACACCTTTGAACTCGATTCTACTCTCATTCTAGTTTAAATCGGAAGTAATTCCACTGAACAAGAAAATCATGTAATAAAGAGAACTAAGCCTCTACACATACATTATTTGCTGTCTGGTGCTGAGGAGCAATAGGGCTTGAAATGAACCAGCTGTCTTGGTAATTCCTGCACAAGCATTACTTGTACTGAAATCTACTGCCAAAATGCTTCACCTTCGTAAGATAATTTCAAAAATACCAAAATATCATGCTTGTAGTTATAAATTACAAGAAGCTGCACACACTCAGAGAGAGAACTGCCTTATGTAATGGCCCTCAGGGTTACAGATAGTAACTCTATCATATTTAAACAAAAAACGGAACGGTATCGATTTGAACTGGTTTTGCTAGCATGATTAGATGAACTCATCTGTGCCAAAGCCTATGATGTTTTCAGACGATGCCGTTAACAAGATGTTAAAGAACAGCTGCAAGCTCCAAACATGAACACTTCACAAGTTTCTGTAAGTATAATGCACAACAGAGCTTCACAAAAACTAAACTTCTACAGTCTGACGCTCATTGGCAGCCACGGGATTCCCACGAAAGGCAGAATTCCCTAAGATGATCTAGCTAATTGTCAGCTTACTGCACTGCCATCTTTAAGTGCTCTCTATATAGATGGAGGGTCACATGTCAACACCTCTTTTCTTCTCAACTTCCTATCATCCTGATGTCCGTATGGTATTTTGAAATTTACAAATGGTGTCAGATAACACCAGAAAATCCTGTTACTTCTATGAGTATCTATACATCAAGATACTTTTAAAACATGTAATATTATTAGCGCTGCTGCTTTTGGTGAGGAAATGAAACGGATTAGGAGTACGACATTTTCTTGTCTGCTAATTCACCTGTATACATAAAATAGGTAATTTTAAAGATGAAGGTTAGAAATAATCAGAAAAACAGACCTGTGATAAAATTTCTGTGCTAGAATATGAAAGAGAAACTGTTTATCACTGTGACTGCCAAAATATGTTTTATAAACTGTAACGTCTCACATTCTGTTTAAGATGACAGAGATTCTCTTACGTATGCTGGTGTTACATTCCTCACTATACCTTAGGGGAAGAGAAAATTCCACCAAGCATGTTGGTAGCCACATCCATTGCTAAGAAAGCTAAGGCTTCTATTTTATTTTGATTTTTATTCCATTAGAGCACGAATGCATCCTCAGTCATCACTCTTGTTTTTTTTCTTCCTTCCCTACTGTCATAAAGTTGGGTCAATAAAGTGGTACCTACAGGACAATACATAACCTACTAGGCTCCATAAACTATTTCATATCAGGTCTTACTTTAGATATGAAAGTGTGACAACGTGATCTAATTTATCCATGCTATAAGCGAAAGCACTGTTAAAGAAAAGGACACAGTAATAGATAAAAACAAAGAAGAATAATTTTCAATGAGATAAAAACATTAAGGACAACCAGAAGAAAAATGTCTAGGGATCAAACTCAGGAAGAAACAAAACCATAGAACTGCAGTTTACATATTAGTGTTTTCTTTCAAGCTGGACTGTAGTTCCAAGCCATATTTCATTCTGCATCATCTGGGATTTGGAAAACTCTCCATAAAAATTTTGAAAATTGTTTTAAGCTCTTGAAGGAAAATAAAATACCTTAGGCCTCAACTTTTTCTCTGCTCTGCTGTTCACAGAGACTCTACCTCTGCCTTGAGCCCCTGCTGGTGTCCCAGCTGTGGGGCCCTGGTATTATGCATACCAAAGCATAACACGTATCCTATGTTATCTCCCTAATTTCACCTTCAAAGGCATGACTGTGCAAAACAATAAATTCACTCTCATCTTCAAAGTTAAATGTATTTCCTAATATATTCCTTTAAAAGGAAAACCAGAAATCCAACTTTCAAGTATAAAGACTGCAGCATAGCAAGAATTAGTAAAAGGCCATGGTTACACTGCAAAAGGCAAACAGATCTATTAAAAGATGACAAATGCAAACAGTAGTATGGGAAAGGAACGATTTTATAATTTCTTTGGTAAACATCTATTGTCATTAAAAAAATCCTAATTGTTTTATTCTCTTAAAACTTCTGAGAACAGTGGTACTTTCTAGTTCAATTTCTATTTTTACTGCTGTTGTTCTAGCCTCAAGCATATAAAGATACAGATTCATTTGTATATCTAGGTGGCTTTAGAAAGAAAGTATTTTGCAGTATTTAATTAAACTGCTACACAGCGCAGCATGCTGACGACATGAAGCAGTTATCTCCTTTCAGACAGCAGAAAGTGACCGCAAGCCATGGGAAAATTTCAACACCTCTTTATTGCCAAGAGGTGGCTGCAGAAAAATCAGTTGTCTCACATGCGCAGTAGCTTAAAGGCCTAAAGGCCTGTTCCAGCTATCTACACTAATATCTAAACCTTTCTTTCAACCACAGTGCCGACCAAGAGCTCTGGTGGGAGCAATGCCATGTCAAAATTGAACAGGTTCCTAAAATTTGTTTTGAATCTGCTGCAATTGAGTGGGTAAATGAAAGCAACCGAGCAGCAGTTCCAGAAATAAAATGCCATCATAGTCTTATTAAATTATCTTTCCACTCGATGCCAATTTTTTCAGTGCCTTTTCATCCAGAAGTCTCTCCAGCTCTTTGACCATATTTTTAACAGCTCTGCAGTGTTTCCATTGCTGCTATGTGCTGTTTGTCAACATGGCCAGTAATGACCAGAAGTAGTTAAAAAAGCTCTGGATTTGTACTGTGAAGTAATTGGTTATATGATGTTAGTAAATTTCTAAAATATAAAAGGCAATTCAAGTTTCCTCACATCTGTGAGAGACAGGAGAGACTTGAGAGCCATCTCAGAACTGTTCACATTGTCGTTTCTCTACAAAAGAGGACTTGACCAGTTGAGGGGTCAGAACTACACGGAACCTCAGCTTTAGCTTTAAGAACAATCAATAAAGGGAGAGGACAGCAAGCCTTTATATCCTAATTCACAGCACCAATCTTCGTTTTAAAACCACTACGAAAAAGGGACTTAGCTCTGATCCAAACCATCCTACCTGTATATTCATGCCTTTTACCGACTTCATTAGCAGGCCCGAAAGATTTATAATCAACAATTCCTCATATATCCAATATCCTCAGGATATGTTTCCTGGAGCAGTACGCTTATTCCTCTCTTCTCCAGCTTAATTAACTCTTCTCAGATAATCTTTCCTCTTCTTTGCCTCATCCTTCCATCTCACCTTACAGTAGAAGATGTTGTTTGGATGTTCAACCATAACACCGAAGGTCTGTCTTTGAGAGCCTTCCTCAAAGGAACTGAAACAGAGCACTGTGGAGTCAAGGCTCCTACGAGTGCAGGTTTCCTAAGCCGTAACTTCCTTTTTCTCCTTTCACCCAGAAGGTTCATCTATATGGAATTTCAGCATTTTTTTCTGAGATTTCCAGGGACATGCATCGGTTCATGCATCGTGTGGATGGTCTGTATGCATGCAGTATACTCACAGCTCCACTGAAATAATCACATACTGGGAATACAAAGAAGTTATTATTATTACTACTACTATTAAGAGATTTTGCAGAGTGGTGTTAGGAAAAGTCATAGTGCCAGTGTTCCAACATTTTGGTAAAATGTATAAAATGGCAAACAAAATTTACGGGCAACAATTATCTGGTACCAAATGTGCTGTCATTTGTGCGAGGAGACATCTGTGAGTTTAATACTATTGTTCCCTACTTTAAGACTACAGCATTTTTACAAAAAGAGCATAGTTTTCATAGAATCATAGAATTACAAGGTTGGAAACGACCTATAAGATCATCTAGTCCAACCGTCTCCTCATCACCATTGCCACCAATTTTGATTATATGGACACATGAAATAGTTCTTAATATTTTAATTAAAAAAAATACATAAAAAACTGAACATAAACATTTAGTAACTCATGACATGCCTTTATTTATCATAAAGTATGAATTATTTGGTTTCCAAAAGCAGCAGTATACTTTTCAATGAATAACCTCAATATATGTACAGACACCATGATGACAAACACTTCCAGCTGTAATTTATTTTTAACCACTGGGCATCTCAGAAGCACTGTTTTACTCAAATGGAAATTAGTGGAATGACTTCTGTTATCAGAACACAGCTTTCCCTACTCTATTTCAAACATTTAGCAGCTTTTTCACCACAGGTTTATAAACACACAACCTATGAAGAAAGACCTTCACATGAAATGAAATGCATTATTACTGATGCTAGTCAATAATAAGAACACCTAAGTATAATCAGTTCCAAATCCACAAGAAAATATTTAAGCCTCTCACAGAACCATTCACAATCATCCCCATTTTATTATTTTCTATTATAGCAAGATAAGCAGTAACACCAAAGGACAAAAAAAAATCCCAAATTAGGCACTAACTGATTATAAAATATTTACTGCAGACATTTTACAGTTGATTACGTATTTTATTACAGCAAGCTCAAAACTAATACTGACAACTACTCCATAAACCACTACACACACACACAGAAAAAGTGCTTTTCTTTAGCTAGGTAAAAGAAGGAATACTGACAAGTTCTTCAATCCATTTTACGTGTATTTTCTGATGAAGTTGAAAGATTTTACTTCTATTACTTTCTGTTATTTCCATGTTTACATGGAAGTCTACAGTGAATCTTATTGCTATGAAGTAAAATTATGATTTCATTTCTAAAGAAAAAACCTTTTATAAGCACTAGTTTCCCTAACTATTCTTATCAAAAAAGGCAATCTCTTGACTGGTTAGATTTTCAGGAATTTTGTGAAGGAAAATTAAAACAGAAGATCAGAAACCATTCCTGATTAATGGGACTCTGCACTGGTAGCAAGCTCTACGCTCTTCTAGCACTAATGCTTTTCCAGATCAGATTTCACATTCCTCTATTTTGAAGAAAAGAGTCTTTATTTATCACCATTTAGGAAGTAGTTCAGCTGAGTGTGCCTTCAATGATTGTCACTAGGATGTCAGCAAAAAAATTAAATTCCTATGTTATAAACTCATTGCATAAGTGGAAAGTGGGATACTCCTGATCGCTGAAAACCTCATAATTCTGACCAGTTATCCAATGCCCCCATAGGCTGCTGAGAAACTGAACAAGATTAAAGGAGGAGGTACAACATGAATAGGCTTAGGACTTACTAAATTGAAGTCCATCTGCATAATTGTGGAGTCAGATCTGTATTTCTCTTAAAAACAGGCGTATTACAGATTTTGAAAGGGAAAAGTGTTCTGAGAAGGTGGAGTTCTACGAGTAAAGAGAATAAGTTCTGCCTACATCTCCTTTATTTTAAGTTCCCTTCGATCTCCTACAAAGCATGTTTTATTTCACATTTCTAGAGAGCTGTTTTGTTTATTCTTAAGCACAACAATTTTTGAGTTTAGAAGTCTGGCTCATGAAGGCATAAATAGTTTATGGCTTAGTAGCAACCTTAGTAAACAGTAATGCTATTGTGGTAAACACAGGTAAGGCAGCGTACATCCTTGAAATCCCCAAGCAGATCTTTTGTTCTTGTTAACAGAAGTTACTTATAAATGGAGAATAACATCAGAGGGTACTGTTTTTCTCTATGTATCCCTGAGTCCCATCAAAATCAACGGACAAAAGAGAAGTCTCTCACAACACATGCAAAACATCACACACAGTGTTAGAGCATCTTTTTCTGTTCCAAAGCAAAGAAGCAGCTAGCAACTAAGCAGCTTTCTTCCTTTAATGAATTAAATGACGGAGCACATAAAAATGTCCAAAATACAAATATTTTTACCTCTTGTTTAAGATCACAAAACCCAAATTATTTTCTCAGCAAGTTTAATTAACCTACAGCTAAGAAAATTTCCTTTTCAGTACTTCACAGTGTCGGTATGATCACAATGGCAGAGCTGCACAGTTACTGAACCAATCAAAGCTACATAATGTGAGCATGAGCACTGTGAATGAAGCAGTGCTGCTCATTAACCCATTACAAAAGAATTACTGTAAATTCATCCTACGTACAGCATCACTTCCTGAGCAAACAAACACAGATAACGCAACAAGCTTGAAACACTGCCAAGCTGGCAGACTGGCAACTCAAATTATGCAAAGAAACAGAAAACCTTCAGTAGATTCAACAGAGCTTGGAGCATAAGAATGATTAAGTGTTTCTTTGTACAACCACAAATCACAGTAATGAATCAGACTAAAATTTCCAATAAGAGACTTAACTACACCAGCTGGCTTTCTTCAGCAACATTATAATGTAAAATGATGACATCCTAAAAGTGTTGCAGCTTTTGCACAATGTGCCCAAAGCAAATCCTTTGCTTTGCTTCAGGTTTTTTTTAGACCTTTTTTGTAGTTACAAAAAAATGCTGCAGCTATAAGGCTGTACTGTTCCTTATACTATGTTGTATTGTTTTTTGTGATTTACTTTTTTCTATTTTTTTCTGATTTAAAAGAGACCTGAATTGCTCTAATTCGTAGTTTGAAAAAATAAAAATAAAAATAAAAACCCTCCTCATCATTACCTTTCCCATCCTAACACACTCTTTCACAACTGCTTGAAACAACTACAGATTTGAATTGCAGCTATTGTTTTAAAATCCCAAACTTTGTAAATCCAAATTCAAACCTCCCTTCTTTGGAATTCATATCTAACAGGAACTGTTGGGGCTAACAAAGGCATCAGCACATATGAATCAAACAGCAAAAACTATTACTTCTTCAGGGTAGCTCTGAATATAACAATTGTTTTCTTCACCATTTAATTCACTTTCAGCTATAATGAGGGGACAGAAAACATCTCTAGGGCGTACTGCAAGAATTCCAGTGTCATTACACACGACTCAAATACTGCAAGTGTTATATAAAAAAATGGTGTATTGATCTTCAGGAGCACCTAGTATTTTGCAAAAAGATGGATTCTCACCTGCCAAATTTAGCCTTTAAAGAATTCTTTTTCTTTAAAAATCAGTACTTGTGAACAACTATTATCTCCAGATCCGTAAAATGAGACTTGTCGTAAAACAAATCCCAAGCATGGTGCTCTGAAAACCTGAGATATGTGCACATGGCACAAAGAGAAAAACGTGAGTGCAGATTTACTAATATGCACATGCACGTACACATGCATATGCATGTCTGTGGACATATGCATGTCTGGAGGCATGTGCATTCTTCTTACAAACTGGGTATCTCTCCTTGGACTAGCTCATTTTTTATGACTGGGACAGAATCTTCTCAGCCATGCAGCTCCACAGTGTGGCAACAGAAGTTCCGCTTCCACTTTTGCAACAGAATCAGTGTCACAGTTCTGCAGCGCTTGAAATTTACACTGGGCTTCTGTCACATCATTCATCACAGGGAAAGGTTAACCAATCTCATGCTTCAGGGCCCAACACTCATCACTTCTAAGTTGAGAAAGAACATTTTCCTCATGTTATAACATTAAGGTGAACACAGGCAGGGAAGATGAACTTCTGGTGATCCAACTCGCATAAAGAAGTAGTTAGATTCAATTTTCATCATCCCCATTTCCAATATTCTTCAAAAATACTATAAGAGGGCAGGAGTCCAAGGAAAGATAATGGACTTGAACTGAATTTGCAGTTGGAAATGTCATTTACATCAAAAGCCTAAAGGAAGTTGTAATAAGATTAAGCATTAGCACAAAACCTATCAGACTGTCCAACTGCTTTGATTTAGCAAATTAGATTTAGTGATAATTTTTTTTTTTTTAAACACCATTGACTTCTGTGAGTCTCTAATGAAGTGATGTTTTTTTAATGGGCATTAATAGTGAAAGCATGTGGAAAGACAGGTATATTAGAAACCTTCTGCTAATCACGACATGCATTCTTTCAGAAGCTTGGGAATAGGGAATAATTCTCCCTAAAGCTAACCTTCCTTTGTAGAATTCTTATTTAACACTAGGAGAAGCGTTTGACCACAATAGCACCCATCACTTTCTCCTTAATTTTTGAAACAATTAATTCTGTATCATCAGGCCCTGCATACCACTCATCTCCTATCAAGATCCAAATTATACAGAGGCCCAGTCTGCAGATTTCTCTGAAACATGCCTAGAGGAAAGCTATAATTCAAGAGGAGCAATTAAAAATTTTTTGGCTAACCTTTTATGAAATGCTTACTTATTATGACTCCCTATCCATTTCTAGTGAATTGCCACAATTCTTGACTATAAACCAGTCAAGCTTTAAAAACAACCTAAATTGAAAGACTAGAATCTATCACTACGCTAGTATTTGTTGGTTATCTGTTACTCACAAAAAAAACCTGCATTCCCTTATGATAAGGCAATCCTAGTTGTCTTATGCACATCTTCCCTATTCTATTAAAATGACATACATAAAAGCTGCTATCATATAGAAGTAAACTAAGGAAAAAAAGAAAAAAAAAAAGAAAAACAAGACAAAGAAGGAATTACATAAGGCATAATATGCAAACAGAGAGAAAGTCAATCATAAACAAATGTGCTACTCAGGGAAAGATCCCTTATTTTTAAGTATTTCTCTAGAGATTTCTTATGTGTAACAAGTAGAATTAAAAAAAACCTGATAGATTAAATGTATCCAGCCGATTTTACACAGCACATTCCTTATATAGGAAGAGAAAGATACTGTTTTACCAGATTCTATTCGGATCACTCAGTGCAAAGACAGTCACCAGGTTCCAACACATCAAAGACACTCAATTACTAGAAACACATTTTTGTACTAAAACCATCTTGCAATTCTCCGCATTTCCAAAGCCACACAAATTGCATTTCTAAATATTATTGAGCTGTACTAAGCAGTGAAATCTCGGAAAGGGCTGTGCAATGATTAGGTTTCAAGTGAACTAAACACACCTGTAAATTGACTAAAAAGCAGAGAAACGTTTGAAGAAAACAGGTATTTCCTCTCCTCTTTCTCTCATCAGGCTTAAACATTCTGACAGACAGTACCAAAAACGAATTTCAGCAGAAGATTTTCAGTAAAATTTGAGACCACAGGTGCTACAGTCTTGGTCTTTACCTGCCACTAACTTGTTTGCTTAGAACTTGACTTATACACTGCTTAGTTTAGTACAATAGCCTATGATTCACAGGATTCCTATTCTTGAAGAAAATTACATGATGTTACAAATGTCTTTTTCAAATCTAAGATGAAGTTCACAGACTATTTATCAGAACCAGCAAAGCTATGACAGGTGCTGCCAGATTAGCTTTACAGCTTTTCTGAGCCAGTCAGGTAAGAGCTTTCCAAGGTCTTAATGCACTCCTATACGTTGCAATATCACTGCAAACTCTTTTGCTCAATGGGGCAACCTCAAGTACATGAAGACTTAAGGATTTATCTTTACCACCTGTTTCTCTGAGTAAATAGAGAACAATATTCCACTATAGGTGTTCTGAAATATCCATTACCACATAACCTGCCCTCCTACTTTGGCTCGTTCCTTTTTATTTCCTGCTCAACCCTCTTCAGGTTGAATGTTTAAGCAACTTGTTTCTTCTCCCCTAAGGTCACAGTGCTTAACTCATAGTTTCCAGCCATTCTCACTACAGCAGATTTAAATCATTAAATCTCCTTAAATTGAAGTAATTGAAGACCAGAATGAGCAGGCAAATTTATACTAGCATTATGAATATCCTGCTTGTAACCATAAAATTCACATCATCATATTCACAGTACTGGCAATATTGCATTCTGATATTCTACAAGCTGGATTTCTAACTGAATGAGGTACATTCCAGAGCATTTCATTAATGCAAACATTTTATTTTTTCACTCCCACAAAGCTTATCATTTAACCAATAAAGAGAAGTGTGAAAGTAAAAAGAGATGGTAAAGCATCACTTAAGCAAAAAGACAGAAGTTAATGTCAATCCCCAGCAATTCAAAGAATGAATGAAAAACACTCAATTGCACATCAGATTTTGAATTATTTGCTTATCAGGCATTCTAGGGCAGGCAGCTACTCCCTTTCCCCAGCAATTCACATGGAAGTATTCGAATGAATAATATTAACATATACCCTGCATGTTTCCCCCTTTGAAATATTCTCCCTTTTTTTTCCCCATAGTACACAGCTAAGAGCATAGAATACCACTTCCAATACAGTTCTGACTGGCTGACAGGCAAATAGAATTAAAAGCTATCAGCAAACACCTGACAACTCTAATCACGCCTCGACAATTTCTAAAGCTTTGATATTTCAAGCTACTCTCATAATGAATGATATACAAAACTTATTTTGACCTTTTTGCCACAACTGTTCAGTCTTCACAGTAGAGTACGTACAGTTTTTGCATCAAATGATGCTATACTGCAGAATCTCACTAGAAGGGGATTTGCCACATTCATGGAAACAAGACCTACATGCAGTAACTCAGAACTGAGGGAAAACAACAATCTCTGCTGCCATGGAATGAACAGTAAACCTGGGCTTGACCAATACACAACACCATGAAAAGGACAGTGAGATGCAGTGGCTAGTTTTGGAAGCCTACAAAAGCAATCACATCTCAACAAACATCATCTACCCCTCACAACAGTTAAGGAAAGTGAGTTCTATAGACCCATATGGAGGCTTTTCTGTAACACTTCCAATTACATAACCAAGAAAGTAGAGGAAGAAAGCCTGTAGAAAAATCCTCCTGTGATCAGCAAGGTCAGAGCCAGCATGTTTCTGAACTTTGTGAAGAAGATTATTCAGTTCCAGTTTGCCTATCAAAACTTCACTGATCTGTAATATCTTCTCTTCAAACATTTGCCCTTTTGCTAAGTTTGTGAGCAAAAATCATTTCTTCTCCCAGCCTTCTCCCCCCTCACTGCAAGAATGACATTGAGGCCCTGGAACGTGTTCAAAGGAGGGCAACAAAGCTGGTGAGGGGTCTGGAACACAGGCCGTATGAGGGGAGGCTGAAGGAGCTGGGAATGTTCAGCCTGGAGAAGAGGAGGCTCAGGGGGGACCTCATTGCTCTCTATAACTTCCTGAAGGGAGGTTGTAGTGAGCTGGGGGTCGGCCTCTTCTCTCGTGTCATCAGTGATAGGACCAGGGGGAATGGTTTCAAGCTACGGCAAGGGAGATTCAGGCTGGACACGAGGAAGTATTACTTTTCAGAAAGGGTGGTCAGGCACTGGAACGGATGCCCAGGGAGGTGGTGGAGTCACCGACCCTGGGGGTGTTCAAGGAAAGGCTGGATGTTGTGTTGAGGGACATGGTTTAGTGGGAGCTATTGGGAATAGGTGAACGGTTGGACTGGATGAGCTTTTAAGTCTTTTCCAACCTTGGTGATTCTATGATTCTATGATTATTATAAATACTATATTTAACATCTTGATTTGTCATTAAGAATAATTAAACTTCATTTACAAATGAGTTAAAATATGGAACTGTAATACCTGTACTTAATTTTTGTGGCATTTCATTAAAATGATTATTAAATATTTAACAATATGTTTTAAGTATTCTTCCCTCTTCTCAATGAAATATAAGTGAAGATTACATAAAGCGTAAAGAGGAGCAATTTTTGACGTAAAACATTGGCACTTGATTTAAAAACAGCTTTCCCAAAACTCACTGTGTGATGAAATGCTCATCACAGCAAGAACTATACAGCAGAACATTTTCTTTTATAATAATCAAATAATAAGGAATTTAAAAGAACTCTTCAGCAGAAAAAGAGTAAGCCTTATTTGTCTGGCACATGGTCTCAGTGTTCTCCTGAGTGCCTCATTCCCTCAGAGATATTGTAGCAATAAAAGCACTGTCATGTCAAGCAGGTAACGTTCAACCTTCTCTACCAGACAAAAGCCTTTCAACACCCCATATATATCACTCCTAAAATTTCTCAGGCAGTTTAAACAGGATCAGCACACAAGTCGAATACTCTGGCACTGCAGAAAGAAAAGTATCTCGCCTTAGGCATCTTCAAGAAACAAACTTCTCTTTTTTAAAACACCTTGTAGAAATCAGTGCTGTAAGACATCCTTATTAATTCAGTAAATCTGATAAAAACATTGAAAAAAATGTAACCGACAGCTGAAATGGACAAACTTTGCAGCACAACCATGTAATTCAGAATGCCATGGTAATCTCCAGATCTTACCAAAGCTTGTGTATTCAAAAGACACTTTTTGAAGAGGTTCTGGACTAACACCACTAACTCAGCCATAACAAATATTCACTGAAAAAATCACGTAGCACCAACTAAGAGAGTGGGGAGGAAACACTAAGTTTCAGCACGTCCTAAAAGATGGTTTGCATGAAGAGCACAAGCAAGGACACGTAGCCTGGGGAGAATACAGAGAAATTGTCCAAGCAGCCAGGAAAGTGAAAGCTTTGTAGAAATAAATCTGGACAGGGATGTGGAGGGCGACATGAAATGCTTATCAGTAAATGTCAGTGCGACGAATGGAAGAGCAGGGAGAAGGTGAGCCCTCTTCAGAAGGGAGATCTGACTGGTCAGGACATGGAAAAGGCTGAGGAACTCAGCAAATTTTTTTGCCTTGGTTTTCACCAGCAAACGCTCTAGCCACACTGTAGTATGCTAAAGCAGGGACTGGGGAAAAAAATGAAAAACTATCCACTGTAGAAGATCAGGTTTAAGACCACCTAAGGAACTGGAAAATGCACAAGTCCACGGAATCTGATGAGATGAATTCATGGATCCCAAGAGTACAGCAGATGTCTTTGCCTATGTAATTACCTCAAAGAGTGACAAAACTTTAATACATGAAGTTAACAAGGTAACATTGCTGCTTGGAAGCAGTGCTTCTAATAATAGGAAAGTCAGAGAGTTTCAACTAGATAACTTTCCACAGTAATATATTCTGCTATACCAGCACATCTCAGGCCCAAAGGTGCTTATAAATCTTTCATTTGTCTTGGAGGTATGCAGTCTCCACTGACTGCCTCTTGAACATAACCTTTGCCACTCCATTAGCTCGCACGCTTAAAACTAATTTTCATGTGCAGATGTCTTGAGAATAATCTTTGGAGTATCTACAACCTACACAACAAATATAGCTAAGTACATCCAATCGGCTCATTTTTTTTGAAGAGTTCTCTACAATCCATAAAAAATATTTCAATTATTTTCTAGAAGATGTCTCCAGCTGCCTCTTTTTTTTTTTTTTTTTTTTTTTCTTCTTAATTGAAAAAAAATAAAAATCAGAATAGTGGAATTACCAAATCTTTGAAGAATAGCACAAGCACATACACACGGAGAAAGCGAAAGAGGGAGATAATTGAGATGAAATGTGGTCAATGTTTAACCACATAACAACAACCACAAACAGCTGATATATCAGAAATTAATACAAGTAGATAATGCAAACTGATAGCTTTGGTGATACATTGTTTTCTCATTTAATATTTTACCAAAGCACATAGCTGTGTAGACCAGTTCTTTGGGAAAACTTGGAAAAACAGACAATGAAAATCAATATGCAAGTTATAGGTTTTAGTGAAGGAGTATCACCTTGGGCTAAAGAAGTTAACAGACTAAGAGACCAGCAGACAAGACTGCCTGTGAATACGCTGCTCATACACTTATCTCACTACACCACATAAAGGTCAAAGACTGCAGGAAGAAAACCTCATTAGAAGGAAAGCACAAAGCAACTGATTTCTCCTTGAGCTTAATAACCTGTGGTGACAGATATCTACACCTGTAGATCTGTGTCCTGGCTCAGGACAAGTAGGTGGTGAATTGCTTCATCTAGCTTACAAGACTCCATCTGCAGAGCCTATGTTTCCTGTTACGGCTCTGTATAATCAATGAATATTAAGATGTCATAATTACAAAATGAAGTAGAGAGTTGGACGAAGCAGATTATGATAACAAAAAGAGAACAGATAGGAAGCTTACCCATATCCTGGGCTCACTCACAAAACACCAGCAGAGCAGATCTCCAGAAGAGAACCTTCCCCACTGGTAGCCAGCTCTCAAATAGGCCTAGGAGGCAGCACAGCTGAATTGCCTTCACCTGTGCTCCTATGGCTGACTCACGGCTCGCCTCAGGAGATCAATCAGAGGTTCAGGCCGTGATTCAGCAGTGCCCATACACACCCAGTACTATATTCAGACAGGCTTTGCCAGTTAAGATATTAAGATACCTTTCAAAATGAGTGCCGGGAACTGTGGGAGGAATAATATGGGTATGAAGGCAGATGTCAATATATCTATTCATTCAACCATCATATCCAGTTTCATCTAATCTGAAGGGTAGATTCATCTATTTTTCATGTAACATTCATCTAATATTTCATCTAAAACAAAGGCACATCTTCAAGTATTCATAAAATTAAGATATCACCTTTTCCACTGCTTTCAACAGTGTGTGTAAAGCCCCAGAAATGCTGAACTACCAATGCTGACATACTGCCAAATGTTCATATGTAGTTGAAACTAACGTACCTGCCTTTGTCTGAAAATATTTCTTTCAACTTCTTATATGTAACATTTTATTAAACCAAAATGATTAGCTGTAGTCTGAGATTATTTGATATGAACAGCAAACCTCTACAAATAAAGTTTTGTTAATTAACTGCAGCTGCAGATCTAGATAGTTTAAACTTTTCCTTTCACTGTGTACTACTCTGCTTGTTTAAAAAGACACAGATGGATGTATTTAAATGTAACTAGATGCTATGGAAGAACATTCTCTATATCATTCATTACACAGTACTGGCTTTCTAAAAAGCTTGAAATTATCTTTTTACGTTACAGAAGACTGTTTTTCTTACCCTTTTCAGCGTTTAATGATTAAGAAACTTTATCAAATCCTGAACTCAATCATGTTACTGAAGTTTAGTGGGGCTCTATTCTTTCTACCATGCTAAGCTTCCCACAACGAAGAGCAGCAAACTGACCAACTCCAAGTCAAAAATTCAATCTCACTCCAACTCTTGAGCAGACAATAATCTCACAATTCAACTAAGAGTAAGCTTCATGCCCCCTACCTACATATTGTCTTCCCCAAATAAAGCCACAACAGTGCATTAACATTTTGCCACACCGAGACATACATAAATAGAGGACCTGGAATTGTTTGCTACAAAAAATAAAATACAATGCAATAAAAGAAATCTGCATTCCGATCCTGAATAACTTTTTCATATGTTTGCTCCTTATATTTAATTAATCCAATGCAAGAAAAAGAAAAAAAAAACAAAGAAAAAAAAAAGGAAAACAAAGAAGCCTAAAAGAAAAAAGATACACCACATAACGTGCAGCTTTGAAGACCTCTTGTTTCATATAAGCAGTGATGAATGCATAGCAGCAGGACATTATCACAATCATTAGATTGGTTTGGTACTAGTATGGTTGGTATTTGCTTAAATGCAGATGATCATCAGCTTGTGTTTTTTAAATATGTACACCCTCCAGCTTAACGGCCCATTAAAAAAATCAAATATTAAACAGTCTAATCAAATTATGCATGCATAATTACTTCTAAAATCCACTGCTTATATGTTATTACATAACTAATTATAGCATACTTATGGTTTACAGTCAGTCATGAACACTACTGAAAAAGTCTATAGGATTAACTTTTGAAGTATTTACCTGTGTGTAAGCCTTCGGTGGCTAATGCAAACAGCAGTTTGTTGATCCTGTGCAACACAGACCTTATGACGACTACATTTCATCTTTAAACACGGGTCTTTAGCCGGATCTAAAGCTAAAAACAATTTTAGAAAATTGTTAATGATTACCTAGAAGCAGGCACTTAAATAAAGAAAAGAAACACACCGCACACAAAACCCACCAAGTATGGGGGGAGGGTTGGCCTGTTGTTTTTACAGCTCACCGAAATGAAAGGCTCTGATTTCCATCAGCATAAAAGGCAGGATATTCAATAATAAGGTCAAAGAAAGTTAGTTGTGTGAAGTTCCTTACCAAGGAAAATGGATCGTCACAAAACACGTGTATTCATGTATGCTTTCACATGTTACCACCATCACTTATTTATAAAAACACTGAGTGCCCCATCCAACTCTCTCCTGGTCAGCATTCGTAACAAAGGCAATTGCAAGTAAAACACTCTTGCATTTATCATCCTCAGTAGATCCTGATGGTTTATTAATTGCCACACATGTGCACACACATCACTTTTAATGAGCTGACAATAATCCTCATACACCAATCATAGTGCTTATAAAATCTGCAACGTTCCCATTGTACAGATGGGGAACGAGCAGCAGGCCCAAAGCCACACTGGGCATCAGTCAAAAACAGCATTAGAAGGCTGATTCCCTCTTCCCATTTGTCTCCTTCTACAAAGATTTCTTCATTTATGACGTTCAGTGTGTTTGATGAAACTCATCTCAAAATGACATTAGTGCACATTGTTTCAGATAGAGAACAATCACACCAGGACGGGCGCGAGATCTTAGCCATTTTTCTTGGCCTCCAACCTGCTGTTCCCAGTGAATAATCCTGGTTTCTTAAATGAGTACCTTTCAAACTAGTAACAAAACAGATAAATATCACTGTCAGCAAATGATAATTTCATTGACTGTTATTAAATTGTGACAGGACACGAGCATCCCAGAAATCCAGGCAACAAAAGCAAAAATCGTCACCAAAAGCAATCACCAATTACTGTAACATTTGCAACCTATTCCAGATGATTCAGAAAAACAGTTTCAAATCCAGATAGTTCATGCATTGATCCTAATTTCATCTTCTAAGTTTCAAGTAAAGAGTTGTAAATCAGGACAGTGAAACTTTAAAATGTAATCTGTATCAAGTAAACAGCACACCAACTAGAATGTTACACCTGAATTCTATTCTGCGTTTCCAGAACACGATTTTACTTCTATCTTTTAAAAGACTGCTAACTATGAGAGTAAATCTGATAAATGCGTTCTGTGGGCAAATTTGTGTCTTTACATGCGCATAGGCTTGGGCGTCTTTGCATTTAATTCTTTTTTCCTGATGGCTAGGAACCTCCATTTTTTGTTGTGCTCCTCTTGGCATACGCATCCAGTAACAGCTCACGGTAATTAGAATTTTGTTGATAAATAAAAACATAGGTTTCCAAGTATCTTTCATGCTTTCACACCAGTAACAGTTGCAGGGAAAGGGCTACTTTTTTGTTGGTAGATCAACCAATGTTGTTAAATAAATATAGGAAACAAATACATTGTAGCTACTTTTTTGAAAGCACTTCTATTACAAGAAGTTGTCTAGATTGTCTGGTAACACACATCCTAAAAACAAATTCATTTCTGGAACACTACCAACAATTGGCAGGGACATGGAACCACATTCTACATATATTCTGCATTTGAAAAATGTAAGTAACTTCAAGTTCAAGTAGTTCACCTTCAGGTCCTTTAAAACAAGCATCCTCCTACCATCTATGGAAATACATATGTACACATACAGATATCAGATTGTATCAGACATATAATCAGAGAATGAATACTTTATTTTGAAGAATACATAATTAAAATGTTTAAATCTTTTTTCCTTAGCTTTCTCCTTTTGTATATTTTTATACATTGTTCCATTTTGAACAGAAATGTATTTCTGCATACATGGATTGCTGAGAAATTAATGCTGCTGAAAGTAACATTTGGTCTCTGTAAACTTTTAGCAAATGCCGATGAATGTCAACGTGTTCCTTTTTTTCCCCATGTGGAAGAATTCATTGACACAGCTTTGCCTCATACACGCTTCCACATCAAACATCATTTTGTCAGACTGCCCCTGTGCTGCCATCCGTCTCACAGCAACAAAAGGAACGGAACATTGGTGGGGAGATTCAGCCTCTTTGGCCATAACATCGACGTCCAGCTCTGGTGCTGTGGGCCAACATAAAATCACAGGCACTGCTTTCAGCCCTCATATTTTTCTAATGTTTCTTCATGACTTTTTACCTTTAGAACTCCATCACACACCTCAACTAGATGTATAAATAATACAGTGAAAGTCTTTCACTCCCTCCCTCTTCTTCCCTCCCCCCTCCTTCCCCCCTCCCCCCCATACCAGTTTAAAGCTTTTCATGCTCTGGAGGAACTAGACTCTCCTTACACCTTAGAGACATATCTGACTGACTCCTGTTTCCATGCAAAGTATTATTGATACCATGTAAGTCTATAACTCAAACAAGCTAATTGAAGAAAGATACAGAATAGAGTCTAATTCTTCACTGCATCTTCTGGTAAACACTGATCAAAAATGCTGGCATTACTCCCACTTTGAGCGTGCAGTCTTTCATTGGCAACTAATCACACTGCTATCATTTTCTGATAAAACAGACACCTACAAAACAGTATGATGTTCACACTGGAAACCTGCCCACAAGACATCATTTATCAGTGCCTCTAATATAGGCACTGACTTCCAAGGAAGTCAGATTCAACCAATTTTTAAAGACACAGGTCTGACTGACCTTAGCTTTGTTAATTTGATAATACCCAACTCTATCTAGCTCCTAATAAACAGAAAAAAAGAAAAAGTGCTTGCCATGTGTTCTTTAGGCCAGGCTGATGGGGCTGTGAGCACCCTGGTCCCTGCCTATAGCAGGAGGGTTGGAATTAGATGATCTTAAAGTGCCCTTCCAACCCAAACCATTCTGTGATGTTACACACATATTTAATATGCATTTCCCTAACGTAACACTAAATGTAGCCTTACTTAAATTTCAGTAAGTAGAAAAATTGAAATAGGGGTTACAAAAAGAATTATTAAATAAAAAAATGATGTGTATCATCTAATCTTTCTCTAAGAACTCGCATTATTAATTAAAAATAATTTGCACATTTGGAATGGAATTAGGCTCGCTTGGTGACTTTTTACAGACGGATATGGATTTGTTATCCTCACATCCTGAGGAAGCAATTAATACTCATAAAAATTGATTCAATTATTACTAATGGATCTATTTATTTTTCAGATTTGGAACAGCAATGCAGGAAAGCTCATAATCTGTTCTATAAGTCAATTTACAGCTAGCACTGCCAGAAACTGACATTAGCCAGATCATTTTTACTGGGAATACAAAAGAAAATCAAGTGAAAGCAAGACAACACAGTAATCCTCTTGACAGAAGCTCTGAGGTAGAAATCACAGTAAAGGACCATTATTTTCCAATCAGACAGATGGAGCTTTCATACCCGGCAAAAACAAATAGGGAAGAAAGGTTAAAGGGCAGAGTTTTCACATATGAATTCTACTTTTCCCCTCTAAAGTTCTAGATTCATTTCTGAGGGGTAGGAAAAAAAAACCTGCACTTTTTGATCAACTACATCTGCCAAAACCTAAGACATATTTTGAGCATCCACTGAGTGATTTAATTCCTCTAGTTTAAGAGGTAGGGGAGAAAACTGTAAATCAACTAGAATACCAATAATTAGTCACATGTCTAAGCTACAACCCTAAGCAAACAAACACCTCAACTGAGCTATTCATATTACTTATGAACACCTGAACTTATAGTCATATTACTTGCTTTGATAAACTACCTAATTCTTGAAGAAACCTAATCAGTGCTTTTATTTCTGGTAAAAGAGGTGGTCTGTGGGGGCAGGACAAGGTGAAACAGACATAAATCAGAGCATAGGAAGATCTGCACCAATACGTGAAATAACTTCTTCAAGGTGAGGGTGATGGAGCACTGGAACAGGCTGCCCAGAGAGGTTGTGGATTCTCCTTCTCTGCAGATGTGTTCAAGACCCATCTGGACGCCCACCTGTGCAGCCACCCTCCAAGAGAGATCCCAGTCTTGATATGCAATATACTTGAGAGTAATCATGTTTCCATATGAAGAGGAACCACTGGACATAAACAGTCTCAGATTCATAAATAAACTTAAGGAAATAATAAGAAACAGTCTTCCTCAGTAACTTGATAGGAACGGTCTGAAAAGAAGAACCTACAATTTTTGTTTCCTCTTCCTGGGATTGCACTTCGCATCACACACTAGGTAACGTGAAAAGCAGAATGGGCAGCTATCACTGAACCTTCAATGCAAAGAATCTTACTATGTACTTTTTTCATTTGATCCAATGAATGTGCAACTTCAGTAAGAAGCGTAGAGAGAAGGTGTTTCTGTTGGTGGTTAAGTAATTAACAGCTTGGATTAGAACCCCTGGAGGTTACAAATACTTTAGAAGTTTCAGCTCATGAACAAATGATTCAATAAGTAGTTGTCTGCATGTATGAAGGTTGCATCCACTCAAGAAGCATCTTCTCATAAGAGTGCTCAGGAAAACTCCAGCCTGATTAAGCAGGCTCAACTGTGTAGAACCTTTCATCAGGAATATGCTCAGGTGCACTACTGTTTATGGCATTCTATACCACTAAGCTCAGTTTAGCATTGAGAACTGAGACGCTCTGAAGCATCTCTTTCTGAAGAAAGGCTTTAAAAGACAAATCTTCCTCAGAGGAGGCATACCAGACTAGAAGTTATGCAGGTTTGCCAAATAAAATGATCCAGTTCCATATATCCTTTTCAACATATACTGCCAGTTCGAAAGTTCTGCTCTCTCCCTCTAGCAAGTCACCACAGCCGTCTGTCACATTTTCACTTCCATATAAGCATTTTGTGGGTCTGAATGGTTACCTGAATGCCTGATTTAGCTGTGCTAAGATGAAATGTAAATAATACACTTTTAAAATTTGTTTTATGATTATTCAGGATTTGGTGGCACTATGGACTCTGCATCAGGACATAAAGCAGGTCGGCAGGAAAACAGGACTAAGTTGGCACTGCAATCGAAGGCAAGATCTCGTTACAAGTTAGGTACTAAAAATCTATCATGTAGCCTTTCTTAAAACAGCTGTAAGAATTCAGACTCCATTCAATCACAGAACGGTTTCGGTCAGAAGGGACCTTCAAGATCACCTAGTTCTAACTTCCCCGCTACAGGCAGGGACACCTGAAATTAGGAACTCTTCACCAGACCAAAATGATGGCTCATAGAAAGGAACACTGTCTTTTTTGGAGAACCTTATGAATTTCAAAAAAGCAGAGGACCGAGAAACTGTTAAAAATATTTTGTGCTCATCTATTATTAAGACAAAAGTAGATATGTGATACAATTTAATTGAGAGTATGACAATTTGTCTTGAAAGTTGTGGATGAATATTTCTAGCTTTAAAACATCAGTAACTTTGCTATACGTGCTGATGTTTCAGTTTTTATAGCAAAATAAGTTAGATCAACATAATTGTTGTCACAGTATTCAACTAATGGATCTCCATTAAAATCCATTATGATTTCCCAGGGCTTGCAAATGAGCTAAATCAAACAATTTTATTGAACATGATTCTAAATGAATTCACTGTACAGAAATGTATTCACGAATTACACAGATGTGTGTGCATGCATTTGCATATCCCTGGTTACCCAAATTGCTACAAAACTAGGTAGACGAAATAGCTAAAAGGTAAAGACACAACTAAAAATACCTGGCTGAAATCGCTTCAAAATCTTTTCTGTTGTACTACTGTATACACAATACTTCTGTAAATAGGTAAACAATATAAACTAACACAATAAAAGCCAAAAATTAATCAGCGAAATGGTCTGTAAGAAATGTTACAGTTGTTGCAAACAAAACAACCTTCAGGGTCTTCATCCTCCATGGAAATGTCATTTCAAGTTTCCTCCGTTACATGAAAATTCTCCACTGTTCCCACCAAATACTTCTATTGAGCAAAGGAAAACATCCTCTGCACTTAAAAAAAAAAAAAATAATATATATATACACACACAAACCAGTGTCTATGAGTATGCAACTTTACTCAACAACCACAGCCTCTAAGCTACTTATATCTGCAGTCTGAAAATGAAATGTACTACAGTACGTTCATTTTTATCTGATGTAAGGGCAGAATATGAAGAAAATATGGTTTATTTATTTTGATAAAACATACGTAAAGCTACTAAAAATACTAAGCTTCAAGTAGTCCAAAGAACTGCTAACTGCTTGTTTCTAAAATAATTGTAAGGACAAAATGCACCTTTTAGCAGCAACCCAATTAATAAAATACTTTCATTGTTTTCGAAGATAATACCTGTTCCGAATTATTTTCTAAACTAGTGTTACATTTTTATACTCATGCAAATACATAAATATGAGATTCAGAATTGAAACACTTAATTAAACACATCTACATGCATACGTGTATAATCAAAAGAGTTCAGTGGGAACAAGTACTCTTTGGATAAGTGTCAAATAATGTTTTAAGGAAAGGTATTGGTGGATTGAAATACAGCTAATAACATTCTTCCCATCTTTTATGGTAACTTAGACTTTGCAGCAACACAAGTTGAGTATCACTGCACATTTTCAGAGCAAGAGGTCCTGGAATACTTGGTTATTTCCAATAACCAGTTATCAATACCCATAAAATTACACATTTGTCTACCTGAACAATTCTGACATCTTAGATTAACGTAAGAACGCCTTTCAACATATACCAAACAATAAAGGAACGAATCCCAGCGCTGTTACGGCAGCCATTCCATTATCATACGCAGGACTGTATTGATTCCTTTAACTGCATCCTTTTCAACATCATAACACACTAACACTGAAATCTGGGATCAGATTAAGGATGAGTTTTGCAAAAAACTCCGTACACCAGAAGTCCAGGAGAATATTAGAAAAGCTTAGGATGGCTTTTCCGAACATGATGCCTCCTGTGTTATCATGTTGGTGCACGACACCAGAGGCAGATGATGATGGCAGTAGAGGCTGAACCTTCCCACCAACATTCTGACCCATTTTGTTGCTGTGTAACAGGCTGCAGCAGAAGGGCAGTCTGACAGAGGCATTACTTTCAGAGCACCTAGGAATGTATGCACAAAAAGCACTATTTCCTAAAAAAATATATTGGTAGCAAATTAATGAATGTTGGCTGAATATCATTTGCAAAGGGTCCCAGTATACTGTTGCTTTGGGTAAGAACACAGACGCAGAACACAGTAAGTGATTAATGAGAAGACATTGGTATGATGAGTGGTGACTCTGACAAGGAGGCACATGAGTACCAAGAACTTACACCAAAGCCTGAAAGACAAGGGTGGGGTTGAGAGATAACAGATCAAATGACTTTTAAAATTAACAGGTAACAATTTGAAAACACAGATACAAAGCTGAATATTCCACCGCTGCCCCTCTTACATACGAGCAGCAGGGGTTTATGCAGCTTGAAAGTATTCATACTTCTGCAGGCTAGATTTTTCAATTACTAAATCTGACTTGTAATTTCATTGTGTAAAACTGCTAAAACTTAATGCAGCCAAAAAATAAAAATAAAAATCTGTAGAAGCATCAGTAGTTCCTATAATCCATTTTTTTTCCCCACAGAAAATAGAAAGCAGAGCTGGAGTTCAGAGCTTGAATTTCAAGATCTGCTTATTCAATGCTTTCACAGACTTATAGCTAAGCTTCGGAAAAGCCAGATACTGACTCAATACAATGAAAAGAAGCAAAAGCCAACAGAGAAGGTTAGGAAACTATTTCTAACCTCAGAGAACCTGTCTGCCCATAACACGTTGACACACTGCCTGTATCATCATCTCTATCATTATTATTTCAAACTGCGATGCAGCAGACTTTTAGAGGAGTTGTTAATGCTCCTGTTTCAACGTGGTTTTTTATTGCAATTCTACTCTCTCACTGTAAGTTTGCATTTGAAAAAATGAAAAGGCCCTGCACTCATGAGCTTTCACTTGGGAGAATACTTTTCCCACGGAATACTCCCACTTGATGGAGAGTAGCAAAAAATGGCACAGCTGTAACAAAATCAAGGGGAAACCCCTTGTGAAGATTCTGTACCATGAACTGCAGAGCTTGCAGACTGCCCCAGCAGAGCACACAACTCCACAGCCAGGCACTCATGATGCCCCATTCAAAAGATGGAAAAATCCCAAGTCTACATGCATGGTTCTCGAGGTGAAAAACGGAATTTATAGTTAGATCTTATTTGACTTCAAACTTTGTCAACTTTAAACTTTAGACAAGTGAAGTCTTGCTTACGGCACAGCCTTCGAATAATACTTAGGAAGAAGCGAGTATTGGTAGACTACAAAAACTTCTCATTATGACAGTCTCCCTACCTCACGACACAAGTCAAAGAGAAGATGTGTGCCGAGAATCACTGTTGTATTTCCTTTATTGGCAAACACAGGGAATCCCGAGAGACATGATTTCTTTAGCCATCACATTACATTCACTCCTAAGCCACTGACTCATAAGGTTCCCTCACTTACAAAATACGTATAACTCTTCCCACAAAACACCACACAGTCATTTTTCTCATCTAAACAGAGAGAGCTTCAGACATATAAACACGTACATAGTAACTGCATACTTGGTTTTATGTGTTTTGTTATGTTTCCAAGAATAACTTCTGAAAGTACAGGGAAGCCAATTCTGACAACGTGGACAACAAGATACTGACTGGGAAACCCTCTATCTTTCAGTACTATTCCCAGTTCTACTCAAGGGCATAATGTCACCCTCATAACCAACAACCAACCACCACCGCCACACAAGCCACTGATCATAAAGAATATCTGTGTGACAATCAGAGTATAGGAAAGTGGGAGAAACTGCAGATCTTTTAACATATAGCTCAGTTCAGTATAATTGCTAAATTCAGGCTAAGCGTTTCCTGCTGAGGTTAATTCACTGACAAAAACTGTGGGAGAACTATTATGTTATTAAAACTGAAAAGGTCTGCGCCGGCAGGTAAAAATACCTGATAATCTTTTTGCAAAAGGTTGAAAAATTAAGACAAAACTGCTTATATATCAGAATTGTGGCACACCTATTAGTATTAAAAACAGTGCCCAGCTAGCGCTGCTTGTTATTCAGTTGTAAATCAGGCAGTACAAGAACAAAGCAGCACTTGCATTTTGTTCTTCAGTGTTAATTTTCAGTTAACAAGTCTATGAAAATAGACATCTGAAACCTGTAGGCACACTTTTGAAATATTCACCACCCAATAGACAATGCGTTTTGCTACCGAAGTTTAGAAAGTAACCTTAACGTGTTCTCCTGGTTGGCCTGTTGCTCAATTCAGGCAAGTATTCTACAAACATTAGCATCAGGATTCCCAAATAACTCAGAGTAATGTAACAAGCCTGAGCATGTAGAAGCTTCTATCTTCAGTATCTTCAGCAAAACCAGCAGCCAGTTGGGAAAAAAAAAAGAAAATAGTAGGTATGTGATAACTAAATAAATCACTAGCAAAATTTACAGTGCATTCTACTCAGTATCTTCAGATCAAGAGCATTACTACCATTAAATCATTAATCCAAGTATTATTACTGTTCTTACACAAAAAGCAAATCCACATACCACACCTCCCTGTCAAAAGCCAAAGAAGAAAAAAGCCCTAAGGTACTTTCTAGTGAAATGAAAAGCCTGCTTCTGAGATCAATGTCCTTCAATGAAAAGAAGTCACTGATCAAGTGAAAGCAAATCTTTCTTTGAGGAGTCGGAGGACCAAAATCAAGAACTTTCCTAATGTATTAGCATACAACGAAGAAAGAACTATGGTTTGGGAAATCAGCACTGTCAGTCTGCCATAGATCTGAACTAACACTTGTAAATTTCCACCAATCCACACAAAAATCACCATAATTCAGAGAGCAGTGACAAATAACACAAACTTGTCCTCCCTTCCTCTCTTACCTCTCCCACACAGGCTGTCAAAACAAGCCTGCTGTATTCAAATGGTAAACCTCAATTAAAGTGACAAATTCAAAGTGACAAACCTGGTGGGAAGTCCTACTCTAAGAGACATGGTCATAATTTACCAAACAAATAACATAAATAAATAAATAGATAAATGAAATATGCCAACCACAAAAGATGAGAACTATTCAACAAGTCAAACAATACATTTCCAAGGTTTTATTTTCTCTCACCATATTGGCACTATCTCAACAAAAGAGTACTGCCACTCCAATTAGGATCTGACAAGCAAAGTCTGTGCAGTAATAACACTCTCTTATTCTCATACAGTCAAAATTTAACTTCCTTTTCTAAGTCACCTTGTGGAAAGTCAGCTTTGGGCTTCATTTCCTTACTATGGTTGTTCACTACTGGGCAATGCTACGACCACTTCTACTAGGATTTAGTTAAACATGGACGAAGAGTACTTACAGTTTGCTACTACGCCGTTTCTTTACAATACCTGCTATTACATATCATAACTGTAGTTCTTCTCATTTTAGAAAGGCTTCCAAATTTTTCAGTTGTTTTGATTTCATTGTTGGCTTCTTGGTTTTAAAGGGACATGGAGCAGGCTAGGAAAACCCAGGTAATGAGTAAGTGGCTGAGAGGCTGGTGCCACCACAGGAACTTTGGGTTTTTTGACCACAGGACAATTTGGCACTGGTCTAATGGCTGCAGGCAGGCATCACTCGTCTCTAAGAGAGAAATGGATCCTAGCTCTAAGAGCTAACAGAGCACATTGAGAAGGCTTTAAGACAAGACAAGAAGGGAAAAAGGGATACAATGAGGCTCACTAGAGTTGAGAGAGTAGTCCAGGGCTTTATATTAGATCCAACAGGGGAAGAGAGTCGAGCAGGACACACGAAGGCTTGGGTTACTGTCACACCAGGAGATTATGGGGAAAAACCTCTGAACTATCCTGTGGGATCTTGTAGAGACTCCTCAGAGGAAGCAATGTTGCCAACCCCCCATCTGAAATCTTCTCTTGCTCCTCTAGGAAGCAGCGGGGGGAAATCTCAGATTCCTCCCAGAAGTTTGAGGGAAGGCCCTCTAGAAAGGCAGCATGTCAGAAAGCCCAGCTGAAGTGTCTTTACACTAATGCATGCAGCATGGGAAATAAGCAGGATGAGTTGGAAACCATGATGTGCTTGGAAAATTACAATCCGGTTGCTACCATAGAAGCATGGTGTGACTACTCCCTTAAATGGAATACCACTGTAGAGGGTATGCCTTTTTAGGGGAGTATTGCCTTTTTAGAAAGGATAGGCTAGGTAAGAAAGGTGGGGGAGTTGCCCTCTGTGTTAAACAAGTGGATAGATTGTGAGGAGCTCTCAGTGAAAAACGGTGAGGAAAAGATTGAGCGTCTGTGGGTCAGAATTAGGGAGAGGACTAACGTAGGGATTGGACTGATCAAGGTGAGCCTGCTGACAAGGCCTTCTTCCTTCAGCGGCAGGAGGGATCCCACTCCCAGGTACTTGTCCTGATGGGGAGATTTAAACCATCCAGATATCTACTGGGAAAACCATATGGCAAGCTGCAATAAATTCAGGAAATTACTGGAGTCCATGGATGATAACTTTCTGGTTCAAGTACTGGATAGACTGACCAGAGGTGAAGTGCTGCTGGATCTAGTACTCACTAATGCAGAGGAGATCACTGAAGGCAATAAAGATTGGAGGCAGCCTAGGCTACAGCCACTATGTCCTAGTTGAGTTTGTGATCTCAAGAAACGTGGGCCTGGCAAAGAGTGGGTCAGGACCCTGAACTTTGGGAGAGTGAACTTTAGGCTGCTGAAGGAATTGCTGGATGAGAGCTCCTGGGAAGCTGTCCTTAGAGACAAAGGAGACGAAGAACGCCGGCCACTCTTTACAGATGCCTTTTTGAGAGCACTCTCCCCCTCTGAATAAGAAAGCAGGCAAGGGAAGCAGAAAACTAGTAGGGCTTGGCAAAGATCTGCTGGTCAGGCTGAGGGAAAAAAGGGGTTGTACTGACTATGGGAACAAGGGCATGCCACCTGGGGAGAACACAGGATGCTTTCCAGACGTGCAGAGAGAGAATTAGGAAAGCCGAGGGGAAGATGGAAGTGAACTTGGCTAGGGATGTTAAAAACAACAAGAAAGAGTTCTATAAGTACATTGGGCAGTAGAAGCAGAGAGCCTTTGGTACCTCCTTTGGTAAATGAGAAAGGAGAACTGGCTATGGCAGATACGGAGAAGGTTGAGGTACTAAATGAGTTTTTTGCCTTGGTCTTCACTAGCAGCCAGGATTCTCATATATGTCTCATGTCCCTGAAGCTCACATCCCTGAGCCTCTAGGTTGGAACTGGGGGAACAAATCCCCCTTGCTGTAAGGGCAGAGCAAGTCTGAGACTGCCTCATGAGACTGAATGTGTACAAGTTTATTGGTGTGGATGACATGCATCATCCCAGATTCCTAAAGCAGCTGGCTGATGTTGTGGCAGAGCTGCTCTCCATCGTATTTGAAAAGTCACAGCAGTTGGGTGGAGTTGTTCCCCCCCCCCCCCCCCCCCCAAAAAAAAAAGGTAACATCATTCCCATTTGCAAGAAAGGAGAATCCAGATAACTACAGGCTGGGGAGCCTCACCACGGGTGATCTGAGACAGCCAGCATGGTTTTACCAATGGAAACTCGTGCCTGACCAGTCTGGTGACCGGGAAGGCAATCGATATCATCTACCTGGACTTGTGCAAAGCACTTTACATGGTCCCCCACCATATCCTTATCTCCAAACTGGAGAGATAGAGATCTGAGGGGTGGACTATTCAGTGGATAAGGAATAGGTTGTAAGGCCCGTAGACAGAGGGTTGTGGTGAATGGCACTATGTCCAGATGGCAGCCGGTGATGAGTGGTGTCTCCCAGGGTGTCTCGGGAGCAGTGCTCTTCAACATCTCCATCAATTACATTGACAATTGTCTCAAGTGCACCCTAAGCAATTCTGCCAGTGATACCAAGCTGAGTGGTGCAGCTGACATGTTAGAAGGAAGGGATGCCATCCAGAGGGACCTCAACAAACTCAAATGGTGGGCCTGTGTAAACCTAATGGCATTCAACATAGCAAAGAGCAAGGTTTTGCACTTGGGTCAGAGTAATCCCAGATACATACACAGACTAGGAGAAGGAACTCTTTGAAAGCAGTCCTGGGGAGATGGACCCGGGGGTCCTGGTGGATGAAAAACTGAACATGAGCCAGCAGTGTGCTCTTGCATCTCAGAAGGCCAACAGTATCCTGGGCTCCATGAGACAAGGGGTGGCTGGCTTTAATTATATGTGTAAAACAAAACAAGACCCAAACCCCATTAACTGGTTTAGATAAGAAAAACTTTAAGCAAGTCTGCTACTGCCCTCTTTCAGCCTCTAATCAATAAAAGCTTGCAAAAGTCATAGATGTAAAACACTTAGGCTACAAATCAACTTCTGGTCCCTTTTCATAACAATCATTTGAAGAGTGAGAAGATAACAAACTCATAGTTTCAGAGTTATTCTAGAATAGGAACACCTAAGTATTTTAATCTTAAACCAAACAAAAAAAAAAAACAGTAGCAGAGTCTTACCTTGATCAAACGGTTTACCCGGACTCCATGTGCGAAAATAATCATCCTGGAGAGGGAGAAACAACCTACATTTAGTAAGATATAATAAATCAGCATGTACATCCAAAAGTCATTTGATTGTAGAAGACAAGATATATACCAACCTCTACTTCCTAGAAAAGGCAAGCAGTGAAAAACAAATGAGAAAAGATTACAGTCATCATAATGGGACAAATTACACACATAGAATAAAACAGTGTTTTTCAGAGGTCATTTGTACTCATCAAGTAAAAAGGCTACACAAGCAATATTACTTGTTAACACTGAAAATAGTTATTTCTCAAAGCACTTATATATGTTTCTAGTTCTGCTTATAAATTATTACAGTAGCTTTATTGTACACTGAGATATTGAATATCTTAATTACATCTTCCATGATTATTTTTTCAAACCTAAAGCATCAACGTCACTGTTAATTCAATGCAATGACATTCTAAACAATCATAAATGAATTTGAGAAAGATATTGTTTTAAAGTTTTCGACTGTAAAATCTGCCATTAAATAATTCTAATTAACTCGATTTCCCACAAATCGTTTTCCTAAACATCAAATATCCTTCTAATTACGTGAGACTGTACTCATTTGAATTTATGAATAAATTTGAGTTCACTAACTACAGTGAATCGCTTAAGTGTTTCATCCAGGAGTTTTATCCAACTGGCTGAAAGATCACCAAGAAACCTCAATTTAGAAAAATTAGAACCACTGAGATAATGTGAGCTCACACAGTTGTCGAAACCACATAATCACAGCCAAAACAATGATCAAACAGCAAGCACATTTACAGGAACAAAAAGCTCTTTGGTTTTTAGTAGGACAATAATTTTACTTCAAAGAGGGAAAAAAAAGTGGTTGCATCCTAAGCTGTCTTTCACTGATTATGTTTTATTAGTAAAAACTGTTTTTATGGGAACGCCTCCTTTGAAACGCAAAGAGACAAATGAGCAGCATCTGGAAGTACCGAGTAGAATCAAAGATATGAGTGCATACTTGTGCATTCTTTTACTCAATGCTGCATAGATGAACAATGATAACTGCCTTTTTAATTACTATGTAAATAAATACTGCGAATAAAATGAGTTTAAAACACTGGAAGAGATGAGGAGAAATCACAATTAAGACAGTGTTTTCCACTTTTATTCATTCTAGTAATAAACTACAGAGGTAGTTTGAACAGCTTTGAGGCATCTCCTCCATGAATCAGATCGCATTGGTAAAGCTTCCAATTCTTGCAAAAAGAATTTGTGAATGTCTTCACTGGCTACTGTTCTATTTTTTTTTTCACTTAATTTAAAATACATACATTACATTTAATTGCATTATACAGGAATATCGGGTAGGAACAGAAAATCCTCAGTTTCCTGTTACCTTCCTTCTGTGTTTTTCCAAAGCATCTAATAATTGTTTTCACTTCATCATTTATTCTCTGGAGCTCACATTTTTCTCAAAATGGCCACATGTAGTCCCCTCTCTGTCACATCAAATATATTGGGATTTTCTACATAGAAAAGGTTTTCTTCCTACAATTGTTATCTACGTACAATCTAGCTGAATACTGAAGAAATAAGAAGACATTTTTATTTTGTGTATCTTAAAGAAAGAAGTTAGGATGGAAATGCCATTGAAACAGTAAAACACATCATTTTCATCATCTTTTCTTCATAGACTTTATTTAGACTAAAGAGTGCTACTGTAAGATTTATTCAGAAAGAGCTAGATCCTCCATCCATTTCTGCTAAAGCAGTAACGTTTGCCCAAAATTAACCTATTCAGATATTACTTGCAATTAGAAAGCTGAAAAGTTATCATAAGTAGAACATAAGACTAAAAGGACAGAGGTTCCACCCATGGTTTGGAACACACTCAGATCATTTTACTAGCCTTTTTACTAGCCTTCATTTTGTATTGGAAAAGACAATAAATCAATTCTTGTTAACCTTCTTCATACTACAGGCAAATTCACAAACCCCAAACATAATCTCAGATATTTCTAGAACCAAGAGACCACCTGACACATTTCTGTTTATAAAAGCATTCTATACTATTCCTGTTATCCCACTTTCCTGACTTGTTCCCCCCCGACTTTTTCCATTACTCCTGCTGCTACAGAATTTTCAGCAACAATAAAATAAAAAACATGAAGAGTAATAAAGAAAACTTGACAAATCCAATATGTGTATCCAAGCACTTCTTTATTGTACAAGTGAATTAAGCATGTCATTCAAGTGTGTCACTCTGCCCTGTATCAACCGACAGAACTCAAGCCTTCAGAAAAATGGCTTCTACTTGAAAATTTGAGGTCCTTCCTAATACATCGAATTAAATGTCAACACAAATCTATTTTCATATACTACACACAAATATCACATACCTCCACTGATTTTCCTGAAGACTTAAAATTTTCACATCACCCATTACTTGAAGTCCACTACTTTGTTTACTACAGTAAAACAAAACCTTCACACACCTCTATAAACAGGGAGAATAGTCAATTGACTCTCATTCTTGAGTAAGGCACTAGGTTCAACAACTTTCACAGTTTGATGCTTTTACAAATATTCCTAACGCTTCTTAACCCACTGAAAAAGTGGTGTCCTGTTACATTCCAACCTTTCCTGACCTTGAGTAAATAAAATGGAGACTACTGAAACGTTCAATATTCTTTTTAGGGTATCATCAAAGGAATAATATGAATTTACAAAGCCTCATTTTTCATTATTGTAATGTAAGATTAGTATTAAAAACTGAATGAACAAATACACAGCAGTGAAAGGCAAATAGCGTGACAGTATCTAGCCAATCCTTGAGCCTTGAATAAACGCAAAAAGAAACCTCTCTGGAAAGAATCTAACATCTTATGATCTTCAGGGACTTTCCTAGGCTTGTCCTGGGCACATTCAAGGCCCTGAAGGTACTGAAGCAATATGCAACAAAGTCACAAATTTGTCACAATATCCATAATGCTTTTCCAATGTTACCTACGTAAAGATAGCTAGGTATTTTAAATAGAAAATTCATCCTTAGTGCTCTTCTTGAAACTATATGAAATTAATTAAAGTCTCTATCTAAAGCATACACACTGCACTAATATTAGCTATGTATCATGGGGCTAATAGCCATGTCTAAAAATTATGCACTTTTAAGCATTATGCTAAGTCAGGGTCATAATGATAGAGCTACAACATTTAAAGAAAAATGTATGTGTTGCTTGGATTTATCTTAGGTTTTCATACAAACTGGGAGAAAAAACCCTTGAGAGCAGACCTGAGGAGAAGGACTGGGGGTCCTGGTAGGCGAGAAGCTGGACATGAGCCAGCAGTGCATGCTTGCAGCCCGAAGGCCAACTGTGTTCTGGGCTGCATTACAAAAGGAGCGGCCAGCAGGGAGAGGGAGGGAGATACACATTAGATATTAGGAGGAATTTTTTCACACAGAGAGTGGTGAGGCACTGGAACAGGTTGCCAAGGAGGCTGTGGATGCCCCATCCCTGCAGGCATTCAAGGCCAGGCTGGATGTGGCTCTGGGCAGCCTGGTCTGCTGGTTGGTAACCTACACACAGCAGGGGGCTGGAACTAAATAAGCATTGTGCTCCTTTTCAACCCAGTCCATTCTATGATTCTTTGACTTAACAAAACAACAGTTTTTAAGATTTCTACAAGGTGGCATCGAAAGCTGACTATTGTCAGATTTGACATTTTTTCTGTAGCTTATGTCTCCCATGAGAAATACAGTTTGTTTATCTAAAAGAAGCAGCTTAGTGCACAAAACACCTCAGACACAGAAAATTAGCAATGCAATTCATATCCAGTATTTATACCTCGGAATCAGGTAATCCTAAGGATCAGCCCCATGTATGAAAGAATCAGCATGAGAACTATTTCCAAAACAACGATGAACCACAACCCTGCTCCTCTGGAACAAACTCTGAATGCCATTAGGTGACACTGAGCCTTGTTATACGTTCCCTTCCTATTTTTCTGGCATCTAGCCTCTAGTAGAGCACAGGAATGACAAGTGAAAGGATGTTAGTTTGTCGTTCAGTGCCAGCCTCCAGGGAGGCTGCTGTCAGCTTCCTTTGCTGCTCATGGCTTGAGGGCCATGCCACCCGCAAGGCCTGCATTCATGGGGCTGGCACAACACAATTAGAATCAGAAACTGCTTCTAGCAACTCTGGCACCAACCTCCCTGTGCTCAAAGTGCATCCCACTCCCTTTTCTTTGCCTCACATTTCTCGTACTGTTGATGAGGCTGGGCTAAGAGCCACCACTTTTCATCCCCCTCTGTTTCACTGATCTCATTCACAAAGATTTCTGTGGAGGCTGTCTATTTGCTACTATCAGCATTAATAACAGCAGGTTTCAACAGCACAGCTTTGCAATCATTTGCCAGGAAATACCAAATGCTCACTAAAGCTTGTATTCACAGATACTGAGAGAATATTGGACAACTTTTTGAAGAGGAGTGAATTAATACTAAAGCTGAATCTGCCAGATTCCTATAAAAATTAGAAAGCATTGTTTCTTTACAAGTGCATACCCTAGAGATTACTATGCATAAAAATTAAATAAACAAGAATTGCCTTTTCCTTACAAACAAATAAAAAATTTTGGTCGCACTCGTCCTGCTATGCTGTCAAGATTCAATATGTGAGGAGGACGCTAAATTAATTGTACTACACGAATAAAGTCCAGAGTTGAGACAATAGATGAAAATAGATGACACAGATGCCTATTCATTAACGTACAAACCATTGGAAACAAGAGCAAAAACTTATTTCCTGAGTTCTGTATACAGTGGCATAGTCTGGAGAAGAGATGGGCAGATGATAGTGGTATAAAATAAAGAACAGACTACACAGAGTGTTCACATCAGTTCTTTTAGGGTGAAGACAATGGACCCACTGTTCTGCAAGAAATGGCCAAGATTACGGTGAGGCTATCACCTATGGTGAACTACATCAGGGTGTTCTTAAGAAAACAAAATCTAGCTTATTAAAAAATAAAACTTAAGAAGGCAGATCCAGGGAGCCACAAGCCACAAACAATCTCACCTCAATGCCTGTAAAGATCAATGAAAAACATTTGCTTGGAATGCATTTCCAGGCACTTGACTTTCAAGACGAAATGCTCAGTGTAGACCTGCCTACCTACCTATATATATACACATATGTACAGTTGTTTTTGTACTTCAAGGTTATTCACAGTATTTGCAAACAGTTCTCTGATTCAAAACAGGGACTCTCAGGAGTTACGATTTCAACTTATCAATAAAACCATCAAGTTCAAAGCCTTTCTGTGCCCTCTTGCCCCTACGGGTCCTTTTCCAATTATGCTATGTGAAGACACCTCAATGATACAAAAGCTTAAAAATACCACGAATCAGCATGTCTCACGAATATATGATGCTAATTTACATACAAACAAAAAAGTGTAGAAAAAAGCAGTCACAACTGACTATGAAAAATGGTATGAACATTAAACATGCCTTGTTTTTCAACAGTCATTACATGGCTTTGTTTGTATGCAATCAAACTAATAATAGAGAAATGATGTATTTTCTGATGGAAGCTATTAGCATGCTTCACCGATTCTACTGGCAATACATTTATAAGATGTATAAGAACAGAATTTTACGTTAGATAAAACATTAAGAAGGTATTTTTTAATAAACAGAAAAGAAAAAAAAAGCAATGTCTGCAAGTGCACTGGGAATTTTAGGGAGAGAAATAAACTTATTTCACAAGATTATCAGATACGTAACAATAAATTTTGATCATTGACATAGTGCAACATGATTTTGATGGTTGAAATACTATTATAATCCTTAAACTATCTAATTCCAGTTATTGAAAAATGTTACCATAGGTATTCTAAGGGTAATTGTAAGGTAATCTAAATAAGATTCTGATATATCTTATTTAAAAGACAAATACTTTCTCCAAGTGTTTAGGAAAATCATTTTGTCTTCCAATATGTAGCTGTAAAAAATTACCCAATCACTCTAATAGAAAATGAGGTATCTGAGCACCTCTTTATCATTTTTAACTTTTGACAACTATATTCAGTCAGGTCCCAAAGTTTGTACTGTGGGTAAAAAAGAAAGAACAAGATGGCATTTACAGTATGCTAGTATTGCTTTGTAATTCTTTACAAAATTCACCTGTCAAAGGCTACTGCTTTCCCCCATCCTGTGTGGGACCTGTGAAATGTGAGGTAAAAGAACACAGCCCTGTCTGCAGGCCACTGCATATCCTGAGATGCTAGGGCTGAGGTCACATCCTTACATACAAAATTAGTACATTCCACTTCTGCATCCCCGAAGTTGAGCTACAGATGCCAAAGGAAACTGAACAATAGTATTAGCTTCTTGATGTATGTACATACTTAAGAGTTGCTGGTAGACAGAATCCAACTGTTACAAGAAATAAGGTTCCAACGTTAAGGACTAACTAAGGAATATCATTATCTTCTCTATTTTTTCCTTCACTCGTTAACAGAGCTTAGAATTCACAATACAAAGAAGTTTTTGTTCATTAATGTATTTGTTCCTCTCTTTCTGGAACCATCTCCCTCATTAATTTTAGTGCATTATCTTGTTACTGAAGAAACAAATTTATTTTTAAATTAAATAAGAGAAACTGCTCCTGACAGGCGTAGCTGTATATGTAAAACAAGGAATTCAAGAGGATCAGATAATAGAGCTCTAGAATACGTGGAAAGACATTTTGCACCATTAACACCTTTGAGCTAATATTCCCACCAACAGTCCCACGATCAAGAAACTCTGAATACCACAGTTTCAGTGTAGTCATTAAGTACAGTAAAGCAAGAAAAATTTCAATGTGAAGAAGCAATCCTCAAAGAAGCCATCGTATCCTCACCATTACATTTCTTCTTCTTATTTACACAGCATCTACAGAAGGAATCAGTAAGACAAATAAGCCATACTACCCAAATGGCTGAGAACTCCTAAAGAGAAGAGATCTGATCCCACAGCATGACTCTAGTTCTGAGTAACATACATGCACTGCTTTACAGATGAGCAGAATATAAACATTTTTTCACTGTCTGCAAATGCTGCTTTTCTCAGACAGAAATGCAAACTTAATAGTTGTCAATGAAAACGCAAGAGGAACCCACTTTAGCAAGTTTCACTTGGGATGTCATTGCTATCTTTGCCCACTACAGGAAGAATTTATTTATGTATAATGCAAATATTTTACACCTAATGCAGCAGTTTGTAGCTCATTTGTTACAAAGCCTATTACTGAGCTCTGGGGAAATTACAAATCTAGGAATAAAGCATATAAAATACTTTACACATGTGAATGAATAACCTGGTAGCTGTGTTTTGCCTTTGGTCAGTCTTGCATAAAAATAGAGGCAGATATTCAAATTTTCCTAATTCCTAGCCACAGCACAAACATGATAACAAGGCATCATACTGGAAATATTATTCATTCATGTGAAATCACAAGATAGTTTAAATACAGAATAATACTAACATACAAAATTGTTCAAAATTTCACTGTAAGACTGAGGGAAGATACTTGCTACGACATTCTAAACTACTAGCACACATGGCATTTCTCAACGCCACGTTGAGTTACTTAGCTGAAACATCTGTAGCTGGAAAAACATCCTGCCATCCCAGGACATGCTGGGAAGGGCTTAAACTAATGGTGTATTCTCTGTGAATCCCTTCTACAGCCATTTCACAACTTCCTAAAATCTTCTGCTCCACCAATCTGGCACAAACCCAGAGTAACAGACACTGCATGACATAACAGGATGCTGTACACATGTCTACATACATAACATTCAGAGAGAATTGTAAGTTAAACATAAGGATTCAATTATTTAACAGTGAAACATATGTACATTGCTGAAACCACAACTAACAAAACAGAGCTTTGTTGGTACTTGCTTATTCAAAACATGCTATTTGACATTTTCTCACTCCTATTTTATCCACAGATCAGTATTAATAAAATATTTACCTCTAATATTTTGCTGGTTTTAGAAATAATCTCTACCTATATCTGCATGAACGCTAAGCGCATAATATTTTACTTGTGCATTTTAGAAATGATTTCTTAATTTCCATACAAAGACAACAGGATACTAATTTGGCAACAGGGCAAGAACAACTGTAAGATTATCTCCACTCTACAGCTTTAACCAAAAACTTGAGTTTGTAATTCATATTTACATAGAGTAAGAACGCTGAACTGGAGCATTTTTACATTGAATTGCTTTAGCTACAACGTCAAGCATGCTGCTACTCCAAACCTTTAAAAAATACTACTAAAAATTTAAAAGCTTCCTCAAAACTGTTTTGGCAGTATCTGTTCAAGGGAAGATCACACATTCCTTGATAGAACCTAATCTTTGGTTCCTTGTAGGTTTACTTATGGATTGGATTATCTGAAATAAAACATCCCCAATGACAAGAACCTGTGTTATTTCATCTTACTCTGGGAATTAAACAAGATGCATCATTATCCAACAGAACTAAGAAATATCAGTGAAACAGATTGAACACACTGATACAATAAACAACCATTTGCAGAATGAAAGAGACCATTTGCCCTGTTTTAATTGATTAACAGATCCCACAATGAAAGGAAATCAAAAGAGCCAGACAGTTTTGTTGGAACTGAATGACTCCAACTGCTAGTCAACTGAAACTTGTCAGCGACTCACAGGGTTGATAACTACAGTCCAGAGAAACAGGTTCAAAGAAGAGTATTTAAAAGATGGACTAAAATGGCTTAGCATTTAGAAATTTAAATTTATTTTTCTCCTGCAGCACTCAAATCAAGACAGAATGTAATCACATTAGGCATTACTCAAACATCACAACACTCTGCCTAATCAAAACATTTAGGCTTAAGAGAGTATAGAACGTGCAAGTATAATGCAAAGCACAAGGAACTGTGAAGACATGGCTTGCATTGAAACAAAATAAACAGATAAATGCCTCTGTTGTACATGTCTGAAAGTATTGCTCTGAAGACTTTTGGAGCTTTTGGCTGCCTAAGCTTGTATGAGGAACACCAGAAGTCAAAAGAAAATATGCAGTAGTTGAACTAAGAAATTCCCCCAGACAGAACTGCTTACACGAAGTACATTCATTTCAGTAGCATGAGACTAAGTTTTGTATAGTTGATGAGTAACTGTTTTCTTCTGGGCTGAAAAGTGATTTTTCTCGCAGTAGCAGAACAGCATTACCAGAAAGAGGCCAGAACAGGGAGAAATACATCCCCTGTAGTGAGTCATAAAATAATGTTTAACGTGGTGAGCAACAACCATACTCATTAAGGAACAGCCACTGTTCCCAGATGATACAGAAAATGAAGAATACCCTAAACAGGTTGAAAAATGGGCTAAAGGCTGTATCTGTATCAATAACCGCAGTCAGCATTAAGATCTCCCTTATTAAGTCCACTGGCTCAAACACCGAGATCTTTTGAGCTCTCAGTGAGGAAGATGGGCTGCCTCCAAGGTACACAGTGCTGTAATGTAGTTAGGAACTGACCTTGACAGCTGGAATACAAGCATAAAGCTCCTGGATTAATATTTGTTTGGTTTCCTGCTAAGTAGTCAACACCATCAGGCAGCAAAAGAAGGTGGAAAAAAAAACAACAAAAAAAACCCACCCTACTGTTTCGCTTCCTTCTCTCTGCAAATAAACCCCTACGCTCCTCTGAAAACCAACTCTATAGACTGCTTTTCCAATATCCGAAGCTGTCAGAGATCTGAGTAGAAACTAGAGTCAGTTCTACATCTTCTACATTCTGGTTCAGATGTACCACAGAAGACTTGGAGAGTGTGTGTTCCACCCCAAAGAAAACTGATTGTCACTATTTAGATGAATCTGAAAAATTAAGTAATCTTACTGCTTATGACAAAGTAAAAACGCATCATATAAGCAACTTAATAGTGAGACTGCTATCACTTTTAAGTCCAGAAAAACTGAAACAATTAACAAGTCCCCTTTTTTTATTTGTTCCCATTTTTAAATTTGCTAAAAAATTAGCAAATTTAGATATTATCATGAGATCTGCATGAGCTGCATCTTATTCAGTACAATCTGAATGATGTAAGATGTGGCTTAAGAAAACTGAATTTGAGCAGCATGCATTCTACAGCAGTATTCTAACCTTGCACGACACCACTGGAATTGGGTTCCATCATTTGGGTAGCTAAGTTTGAAGACCACCGGCTTCATGGAAAAGAAGTAGTTACCCTGCAACTAGAAAAGGAATTCCTACCTGCCTTGGTCTGTTTGTTTGTTTAAAGAAAATTTAGCCAGAGATCATTTCTTAGGAAAATATTTGCAAACTTAACTATGTCCCCTGTGCCAAACAAGAAATGTAGGCTTCAGTTTTAATCAGGAAATGCACTTCACAGCTACAGCATTGAAAACGTGCCACTCTTTCAACAAGTACCAGTGAGATTTCGATTTTTTCATTCAACTTATATTTAAAGGGAAAATGAAATACAGAATTCACAATACCACTAATTACTTGCCCTACAATAAACTTTGCCTAATCAGTTTTCTTCCCAATAAAAGTTCTGTATTAGCTAATAAACTACTATAGTATTATGATATTTTTCTCTATCTCAAAAATCTCTTTGGCTTTTCCGTTTCTCAGATGCTAGTTGTAGCATGACTTTCATTTAATTGCTTTTACTCATCCCTTAAGAAACACTTGTCTTCTGACTTTCCTTCATCCTACTTGCAGGTATTAAATAAATAGCATTGACATCACGGTCTAATTACTTTTTGCATTGACAGTAACTATTCAAAATGAAATTAAATATAAATTATATAGTTTCAGACAGAATGAATTGTGATGATACCACTTCAATAAACAAGACAAGAAGTTTAAACTGAACCCACACGAAACAACCAGAGATCAAAGACAAATGATATCCCAAGAGAAAGAAAATTGATTTTTAAGAAACTCCGGATCTTTTCTTCTCTAATACACCATTAAAGCACCAAACAAAATTAAGGTGCTCAGGCTATCCTAAACACTTGCGGATTTCTTTTTTATGTAGACATAACAGACAACACTGAAAATAAAACCTCACATTAAGTAAATATTGCCCATGACACATTATACCCTGAACTTCTAAGATTTTTTTTTTTTTAATTTCATTAATTAGCTTTTTTTTAGTTATTTCCTAAGAAAACCTGGATGTCACAGTGAAACATAAAGGAATGGAAACACTCTTCACCTAAGACACATAAGCAGGAACTATAAAACTGCTGAGATACAGTGGCTTTACTTGATCTTTCAAATGATAGGAGTAGATTTACTAATACCAGAAAAAGCTCAAATCCAGCTTCCTCTTTTCTCTATTAATACTTCCAGGCACAGCTTACAGTCTTCATTACGCCATGTATGCAGATTCCCCTTATGTCCTTTCATTTCCATAGCAGCTAATCTAGCCCATATTCTAGCTGCATTTTAGAATAGCCCTAAAGCAGCTTCTGTATGTCAGCCAGGTATCGGTTTTGGCCCCTTCATTCCTCTGTTTATTTATACACATCCTATTTTCTTCTCTCTGTTTGCTCAGATGTTTCTTTTTCTTATGCGTAATACAGCTCCTACCCTTAACTTCATTCTTCATGTCTCTATTGAGTAGAGGTGACTGGGCAAAAACACACTTTGGTATCATGTACTTTTTACTAATCTCTTTCATCATCGCATATTGATTGTCAATGCTGCTGCACATGGATAGCCTTCTTCAGGGAAAGTAACGAAGAACTTTCTCCAAAAAGGCTGTGTCTTCCAATGTTTCTTAAGAAAATAAGAGCAAACGGTCATTTCTGATAAGAGCAAAGACTGTAGCCTCAGTGTCATTGCTGGGAAAAGCAGCTATTCAGAAGAAGAGCAACCCAGCATGCAGCTCTCACTAAGAGAATATAATCTGTCAACCCCTTAAAGTACAAACTTTCACCAATGAAGCCTGAAGAAAAAGAGAACTGAATGTGTTCAAAGGCAGCTCAGCAAGGAATTTCAAGCACAAAACAAAGTTTGAAATACGTGTACCTCATCAATTCGTAATGCACAAGCATGTCACCAAGTGCTGAATTTCTTGAAGAAATTGCTCTTACATGCAATTAAACTCAAACTAATTGGCCACTTTCTTCTAGATCATTAGTGACTGCATTGTTCTGAAAGAGTATATGACATCTGCACATGCAGCCTGATATGAAGCTCCTGCTTTGTATGGCAACCTCCAATCAACTTTGACTGCTTGTACCGTAAGATGCCTCACAATGCATCCCTTGCAAAACAGCAAGAGGGAGCAAGAAAGAGCCTACTTCTAAATGGCTCCCTGAAAGTTGTAATGGATTCTCTCCCATTTCAGACATTCTTAATGTGCAACAGGACGAAGTTCTGCAGTGAGAAATCTCAGCAGACCAGGTGCGAGCAAAGAAAATCCCCTTCCCTTTGTTAGCATAATACTGCTAAGGAAAAAATATTACAAATTTGAGACTGACATCCAGTCTTCTGAAAGACAAAAAGTCTATTAACACTGCTTCAGCAGCATCTTAACACTAAATGGACTCTATCACATTCTCAGAATTTACTGTACTAATCACCTAGTCTCTGAGTTATTATTCATTTAATGTATTTTCCTTGACATTTTTATTTTTTTATCTGAAAAACACATTTTGCTGATTTCACTTTTATGACATACTACCCCATTAATCTTATGTTTCTTCTTTTCTTCATACTCTCTGCTTTCTTGGTATTTATTTTCCTTAAACGCTAATATCTTTTGATGGTTGTCTAAAACTACATGCTTACCAATCTGTTACGCACAATACCACCATTAGCAAGTTTTATTCCAATAAAATGCAGCAGTTTCTACTTCCAGCTTTAAACACCAATTTTGGGTGTTACACCAAGCAATCAGTACTGCCCAAATTATTTTCTATCCCTTATTGCAGATCCTTTGCCAAAAATCTGATTTCCTTAAAGTATGAACACTTGCAATTAAATCACATGGGCCCTTTACAGGAGCAGAAGACTAGACACACATCTCATAAAGGATGCTAATTCAGGTGGAGCTAAAAATGAGAAACATGCAACACTATCTCTTACAAATAAAGAGGTAGGAAAACGAGGGCCAGACAGCGGGGGATCCAGCAAGTCCTACGGTCTAATCAATAAGAAAAATTGCTTACTATTACTGTATCAAAATCATTATCAAGTAAAACCGAAAAAATAACTGACAAATCCAAGTGTGAAGTCTTGCACCTGGTCAAGGCAGCCCCCCATTACCGACACAAATTGGGCAATGAAAGGATTGAGGTCAGCCCCGCCAAAAAAGACTTGGGGGTATTGGTGGATGGAAAGCAGGACAAGAGCCAGCAATGCGCCCTCAAGCCCCAGAAAGCCAACTGTATCCTGGGGTGCATCAAAAGCAGCATGGCCAGCAGGGTGAGGGAGGTGATCCTGCTCCTTAACTCTGTGCTGGTGAAGCCTCACCTGGACTACTGCACCCAGATGTGGAGTCCTCAGCACAGGAGGGATGCGGACCTGTTGGAGTGTGCCCAGAGAAGGGCCACAAAAAATGATCCATGGAATGGAACACCTCTCTGAGGTGAGGACAGACTGAGAGAGCTAGGGCTGTTCAACCTGGAGAAGAGAAGGCTGAGAGGTGACCTCAGAGTGGCCCGTCAGCATCCAAAGCGGAGCTACAGGAAAGAATGGGACAGACTCTTTAGCAGGGTCTGTGGGGACAGAATAAGAGGGAAATGCTTCAAGCTCAGGGAGGGTAGATTCAGGTTGGATATAAGGAAACACTTTTTTACAGCGAGGATGCTGAGGCACTGGAACAGGTTGCCCAGTGATGTGCTTGATGCCCCATCCCTAGAGACTTTCAAGGTGAGGCAGGATAAAACCCTGGGCAGCCTGATGTAGCTGCACTGTCCCTCCTCACTGCTGGGGAAGTTGAGCTGCATGGCCTTCAGAAGTCACAGAATCACAGAATTGCAGGGGCTGGTAGGGACCTTCAGAGATCACTGAATTCAACCCCTCTGCAAAGCAGGCTCCCTACAGGAGGCTGCACAGGTAGGCATCCAGGCAGTTCTTGAATATCTCCAGAGAAACAGAATCCACAAGCTCTCTCGGGCAGCCTGCTCCAGTGCTCCATCACTCCTTACTGTGAACAAATTCTTTCACATTCAGATGCGGAACTTCCTATTCTCCATTTTACGGCCACTTCCCCTTGTCCTGTCCCCACAGACCACTGGAAAGAGGTTGGCCATGTGTCTTTGAGTCCCACACTTCAGATACTTACAGAAAGGATTCTATGAATATGATATTTCTGGTGATACCTTAGAACTATTTCTAGAAACACTGGACAATATAAATGGATATCTAATAGTTAAAGAAATTATGTTGTCCTACTTTCACAACCTTACTGCACCCTAACATTTCCTTTCCAATCCACAAAAGCATTCTGTTATCTCAGTTGCTCAGGTCCTACGGCAGGTTATTATTGCCTTTAATCTCAAACTGAGGAGATTTGGTCCTTGCCAGGATGACTGACAAAGGATAATGCCAGTTGCTGCAGGAAACTGCTGATGCTTCAGTACGTGATACACAAAGTCAGTGTTGAACTTGTGCAGAAATGCTGTATTAGAAAGAACCGTGCTGCTAGAAGCCTTTTTTCTTCTATGGAACTTAATACCAAAGAGTTCACTGTTTGACTAAATTCTTGGTAGCTATAATTGCAACTGAAATAACTCTTTCCAAAAAGAAAAAAAAAAAAAAAAAAAAAAGAAGATTAGCTTTTTTGATGTTCAATAGGAAAATTACATTCTGTATTCTTGAGATTCTGCAATGTTTCAAGTACAGTGAGTACCTTCAATCTGCCTTGAAATAGAATTATATTACCGAGCACTAAAATCTGTCTGAGAATGGGATCAATTTCATTTGTACAACTTACAGTGCAATGTATTTTGGTATCTTTCTGAATAGAAGGCAACTTGTCAACTTCGACCTTTTCTTAGTCTTTCTTTCACTCTGCTAGCTTCTGAATTAAGCACTGTTCTAAGCGCTCTATGCTGACCTGCTCTTCCTCTCCAAGCAGTTTTGTCTTTTCTGTTCTAAAATTTTCTTTACTGAAGCTTATTTTAAAGTCTAAGCTAAGGTAAAGGGAAAAAAAAAAAAAAAAAACAAATTAAACACACTTTTTTTTAGGACCTATAAACCAAATGCCTACATTTATCTCACATCTATTACTTTAAGTACCATTAAAGCATTATGCTAAATACAATAAAAGGTTTGCCAAAGATTATCCTGACCTTCAGACTAGACTTCATCATTAGTTTCTTTACTCATATTACAAATAAAGTTTATATTAATGACTGCACACAATATATGCAGGAAAAGAGACTTTTAAAGTGCAACTAAATATACCAAGTTGCTTTTCACACATTTAGCATAAGTTTAGCTACATTTTTCATATTGTTCTGAATTTTAACACAAAAACTGACTCATCTATTACTACAAGAAATAGGACAGTTACTGTTTACCACAGACCATCTGTACTTAGAGCTTAATTCTTCAGGAAACACTGAGTAGAAGACTTGTTTTATTAAAAGAAGTTCAGAATGACGTTGTACTTCTATCACCGGAAACACAGTTTCTCTGCTTTTCTTTCTATAATGCTTCCACTACTGAAATGAAGCATTTTTCTAAACAACTTTTATTCAAAACGGCACTTCAAAGGCAATAAGATATCATACGTTTGATTGCCAGTACGAATCTAAAATCCCTGCCCAAGGAAAACTCAGAGCTGAGAAGACTGCTCAAGCAAAAACCAGCTACAGCCTCACCGTTACTAACAGAGATACTGATGCTTTCAGTGAATAAAAAATACTATGGATAACTCGCTCTATTTGTTTAACTCTACTTTGATCCTACAAGAACTACAGTAAATACAAGGTAAAAGAATCGGGCTTTTCCAGTCAGTCCTCTTTGCAGGACCTTTTCTGAAAATGTTGACATAATATTTGATTTTGATTTCTCTTACAAACAGCATAGCTTTCATAGCTATCAATTAGAAAGAACATAACAAAACAGGCCTTCAGTAGTAAAAACTACTATCCTTGCAGAAAATGATAGCTCAATGCAGCAGAAGCAATGCTGGTGGCATTTCTTAGTCAAATCTGATCGACTACAAAACTAACCTCTAGAAATAATGTGCAGTATTTCCTTCTCTGTCACTTCAGAAATAAACTACTTGCTTAACAGAATTACAAATCAAATCCTCATGCTTTTACCATGAGTCTACCTAGCAGCACTACAGTGTGATGTAATCTTAGTTGTGGAGACAAACGAGCATAAAATGCACACTTAAAATTCTACTGGCCTGATTCAGAATGCTCTTCTGCAGTTTTACCAGAGAAGGATCAGAATAATAAGAGTAATACTTCAGAAAGTAAATAGTAACAAACACCAACAAAATTACGTCACCCAACGGGCACCAAACTTTCCAATTCATCTCCAATATGATGGAATAGTGTCAGCTCTCCTATATACCAACAAATCGATACAAATCAAGACTCCAGATATATTAAAGACTCATTATTTCTCTGCAAAATCCTCTAAGGGCATTAAAGAAAGAAAGGAGGAATTTTGGTGACATATAGCACAAACTTATTCAAAGCAAAAGAAACAAAGCTACTTTAAAATATCTGTATATAATAACATTTCTTCTAGAAAGCAAGAAATAAGAGAAGCTAAGAAAACTTTGGAGAAAAGGAAGCTAAAGGAGGTTGCAGTGATGAGAGTGTCAGCCTCTTTTCTCTGGTGACAAGTGACAGCACACAAGGAAATGGGCTGAAGTCGCAACAGGAAAGGTTTAGTTTAGATGTCAAGAGGAATTTCTTCATAGATAGAGATGCTAAGTCATTGAAAGAGGCTGCACAGGAAAGAGGTGAAGACCCCATCCACGGAGTTACTTAAGAGATGTGGATGTGGCATTTATAGACACGCTGCAGTAGTGGACATGGTAGTGGCAATTATGTTTGGACTAGATGGCCTTATGGGTCTTTTCCAACCTAATTAATTTTCTGATATGCATCTGAATTTACATACTGATTTTTTAATATATGCCACCAATTGTGGAATTTTTACAGCCACAAGAAAGTTTACATTTTATTTCTTACCACTTCATAAAGACTTGCTTCATAAAAACTCAAAACACTCCATGCTCTGAGCTCCTTTCTGCCGTCCTAAGTGGGTTTAGTGAATTCACCTTACTGCCACATCTGACAGTTGAGGGAGACTCAACTGCCTTCCTCTAGCAATGCAGTCCTTGTAAGGGCAAAACGTGCATGCTTTGCACTGGAAACTGATCATGTTTCTACAGAGGATGATCGTTATTATAAAATAAAGACTGTAACATTAAACTTCAAAAAGACATCCTTACAAAATCATGGTTTTCTGGCTCCATCTCCAATCAGACCCAAGAACAGACAGCTACATAGACACATACACACTCCGTTTTTCAGAAGTGAAAGAAGGCAGACCAATGACCCTTCTTCAATGTTTCTTCCTTCAGATGGAGAGTCCTGAAATATTAAGCAGCTTCTTTTGAGAATCCACCTTTTTCATATAGTGGGCTACTAATTTTCCTGTTCTTAGTATTTCTTCTCTTTCTACTATATCTTGATGAGAGGAAAGAAGACGATTGACAATATGAACAAAGTACCATATAGAATTATACCGGAACTACATCTTTTAATTTATTTTCTACTTTTTTTTTTCCTGCTTTTTAATAGTTGCTAACATATAATTTGACTTTTTTTTTTTTTTTTTTTTTCTTTTTTCTCTCCTGTCAGCCAGCACCTAAGATGCAAATTAACATAAAATTTTTATAGCAATCTTCATTTATTTCTTTTGGAAGATGCCTGTCCAGTACAAAAACCACAGTTGGTGGAGAAACTTTCACTTTTCTTTTACTTGGAGCAGGACCACTAACCAACAAAAGAAGCAGAGAAAAAAAAAACAAAACTCTGATCTTCAGCATCACATTAGTCTCTTCATAAACAACTTCAGCATCACAGTTTCTTCACAAAAAACTAGTTTCACTGTGCCCTTGAAAGACTAATATCTTGCTTGTCAAACAGTTTCTTGTTTGTTTTTTTCTAAAGGGAAGACATAGAAATCAGTACCTATGCTTACTTTTTAAGAACATCATAGCTTTGAGACAAGTTACTTCGATAACAATGCAATGAACACGTGTGATGCAGGAGATAGTAGTGGCTATGTTCTGTAACTCATAATCTGAATTTTGGATGCATGTTAAGTGGACTACTTGCAGGAAAACAAAAAAAACATATTCAACAAAATGAACTCAAACTTTGTTCACAGGAATAAGCAGTTCCATTATTTTGCCCTCTCTTCACATTCAGTGGAATTATCCCACAAAGTTATAACCAAGAGAAAGAAGAGTGCAAATACAAGAGAATGCTCAGATGTAATTTCAACAGCATTATACGGCAATTGCAGTTATAAACAAAAGCCTTGAATCTCCAGTGTTTTCAGTTCACTGACAAACAGCAACTCAAACTAGAATTATGAATACACAGCATCGAAATACACAAAGAAATACATAAATCACAGCTAACAGTGAAAAGAATGACATCTCTAAAATTGCAAGATTTTTACTAGGATTGTACTCCTGGCAAAAGAACAAGGGTGCACAGTAACCTTAATAGCTAAGTACACAGCAAGGAAGGATTCCTGAACCTGGTCAGACACACGACTGCAACACAGGATTCGTCATGGTGAAAGTTTCATAGCTCAAACTCCGTAATGGTAAAGTTTATGTAAAGTAAGAATCTGCCAAGTACTGCAAATAATGTGAAGTTTCCCCCTATACTCTGCCGTGCAGTAAAGAGCATTGAAACCTAATTGTAGATGTGGTGTAATTATGTATTAATTATCAAAAAAATGAAGGAAAAAACTTCTGGTCTTATCCAACAGCATAATTTCAGAACTTCTGGAAGAGTTTAGACAACCATTCTCAATTCAACATCTTCAAGTATTCAGCAAGTTCCTATACTTGTTACAAATATATACTTCCTATACTTGTTACAAATAACATTACTTCACAATATGTTTTTTTACATATCTTGACACACCGGAATTCAAAACACGATTCAGACATTTTCATTTCACCACTTTACCAAATCCAAGTGCTTATTTTGCAACAGAAAAAGGATAACAACATTTTTAAAAGATCACACTTAAGCTCAGGGTTGTTGAGGAAAGTCATAAAATCATAAACAGAGTTGGGAGGGATCCACAGGGATCACTGAACCCAACTCCGTGCTCCACAGAGGAGTACCTAAAAATTAAACTATATCAAAGCACAATATCACTGTAGTAGCCCCCTCAGGGACTTGAGCTTCCCTCTCTTGTTCAGTGTTCTTATGAAACAACTGAATTATCATCAAGAAGGTATTTTGGTGTTCTGTAGCCCAGATTAGGTGGAATTAACGTTTTGCATGCTATATCACCTCTTTGGTCATACTTCTACCTCTCATGGCATTATTACAATAAGGAGGGTGACCTGTATTGCTTTGCTGTCCCCTACTTTCAGCTATGGTACCCTTTCTGGGAGGAGGCAGGGGAGAAAAGCTGGCAGTGTACCAGGTGGTTCCCTTTTCACCGTTGTTAAACTGACATTAATCACAAACAACCTCTGACAGAGTATGTGAATATAGACTAGAGTCCAAGATAGCTCTGACGTATCACTGATTTGTGAGTATGCCTCTGGGATTTAATCTTTTGTCATCTGCCTAAATTGGGGCGAATTCAGATTTGGTTTTCACACTTAAACGTGAAAAACACACAGTAGCAGGTAAATCTGTTAACTGGAGGAACAGATACGAAGGCAAAACTTGAACTTGCATCTACAGGGCCATTTAAGTTTTGAAGTTATAACATGGTTCACTGATTCTGCAACGTGATCAAAGAACCTTAAAATGGAGGGGACCTAGAATATCATCTAGTTGCAGGATTGCCTACCACTAGATCAAGCACTAGATCAGGTAAAGTTTATTTTCTTCCTAGCAATCTGTATTGAGGTGTGCTTCACATTCAGGACTGAAATCACACTGATAACACACCAATGTCTTAGGTGTTACTGAACATTGCTTCACACAGCATCAGTTAGTCCCAAAATTCCAGTACTTGCCTGCACATTCTTTTTGCCACCCCGACTTATCAAATCATATCCCCTTTTTCCCCTTCCCTTGATATCTCCAAACCAATTCCGTAATACCATCTCCAACTACCTCTATAGCAAACCTAAATAAGGTATAATTTCAAAGCACGTGAAGACTGCACTCCAAAATTAAGCCTCATATGCATATCCACTATGTGCACATCATCCCTAAATTTAAGGAATTCTATCCACCATTATTTTAAAATATTTCTTCAGCTCACTATTTTGTAGGCCCGTTATATTTGCTAAGGTTTTGTTAATAAGTTCATTATTTTAGATTCTTTTACACCGAATTTAATAGGCCATTTAGCTATCACAATTCTAGTTTTAATTAAGTCGTTTGGCATTTTTTCATCTTTCTTCCCCTTCTGAATTCACTGCTCCCTCCCAGCATTATCAGAAAGTTTCCTAGCACTTCATTTTTGGTTTTTTTTTGAAGGCCATAAAACTGTGAAGAGAACAAAGAGCATTTAGCTGGAGTAAAACACTTAAAAACATGCAAGTGTTTAAAATTTCAGCTCAAATTATGGTCATGAAGGGAAAAAGTGAAATACACCCTTGAGTATAATGGACAAGATCAATGTAGAATGTACTGCAGGAATTCATTTCATTTTTTAACCTGATCTACTGCATATGTCTATCCTGATCATTGTAGCAGTAATAGCTACAAAGCTACAACAGGAAGCTACAATATGCTACAATACAATGTACAAGTACAATGCTACAATAGCTACAATAGTAAGTAGCAATTCAAACAAGTGTGAACCAAGAAAAAACATAAAGGAGACTTGTAAGCAGAAGAGCAAACTATATCCAGTCCACTCTACTACAGTCTACTTTGTGTGTGTGTTCATAAAAGCATCTATATTTATGATATACAAATATAGAAAAGTTACTACAATATACATTTTTTGAAATTTATGAATCAAGAGTATGGAAAAGCTATTTCTACTTACTTCTGTATCAGAAGTAGAGAATGTATTAGAACAGATATCTGCTGTTCTAGGCGTTGTAACTATCAGCCTTTTGTAATAAGTTGCTGAGATAGTTAAATGTTTGGCTTGACTTATGTATCATTTCCTCATTTTTCATACATCTCAGTTACTATAATGCACATGATATGAGAAACAAAGTTTTAATTGAGGTACTACAATAGAACAGAAGTGACACAGCAAACAATGAAGTGATGATACAGAAATAGAATTATGTTCAGGAAGCCATCCAATTTTTTTGCAAGATATTATGGATATTATGTTCCTGTCCATAAACAATTATTGTCTTTTCAATATCTATAAACCAATAAAACAAAAAGCTGAAGCAAGAGTAAGACAGAAATAATGTAGAAGACAAGTCAGTGATGCACACCTACAGAGATGGAAATAGTGTAAGCTGGGTGCAAACAGACAGCGTCTAGTTCAATCAAGTCACATTCAAAGCCATGAACCTATGAACAAGAAGTGCACCTCTAGTCAAATGGGATAGCTATCAATGAATATATAACAAGAGGGAGATGACACTGTAGGATAGAGGCCTCAACCTAACTTGTTCATTTCTAATGAGAAAACAACAGAACTAGCAGACTTGAGATTCAGGAGTACACTGATAAAACAGAAGAAATTCCATAAGCAAAGCAGCAACAGAAGATTCGTAATTTGTTTTACACCACTGATACCAGGAGCTAATTTTGAGGACTGTGGAATGAGAAAAACCTTTGATTGATGGCTATTAAATGCCTCTGTAAACTCAATAACAGACTAATGAAGGCTGTAAGTAAAGCCACAAGACTGTTACTTAATGGCGTCCTAAGATACAAGAAATTTCTAACCAGTCAGAATGTTTCAAGGAAAAAGTACTAATGACTACCTATTTTTAATTCAATCTGTATGTTTGACATTAGATACAGAAGCACAAATGATACTCAGATTTCCCCCTGCTATTTAAAATCTGCTTTTCAGACTCCTGTCGCTTTCCTCATTAAAAAGTTCACATTAGCACTTGAGGTGAGATGTAGCTGCCTAAACACTGTGTTACCTAGGAGATTCCAGACATCTGCACAGCACTGTCACATACGACAGAGCATCTAAAGGAATTCTCTACTCCTGCACTGTGAGATAGAACAGAATAATTTACCACAACTGAACTGAAACTAGATGTTTGTGCTTAGCTGAGTATTGCTAAGTATCTTACCTGCATTCATGTACTGTTTGCCTAACATACATTTCTTCTTACATATATACCGGTAAGCAGCTTTACAATGTGCATGTAATGAACATCAAGTAAAGCCATTTCTCAACACTGATGTCTTGTATTGCTACGCTTCCAGAGCCCTTCAATATGACATATGTAAGTCACATAGTTCATCTGTCAAATGCCTTTTATCTCATTCCTCTTCTAACTCTTAACAATTTGGTTAGAAAATGAAGATAATTCTGAAAGAACAAACCAAAATACAAAAGCTTGCAAGCAATCTGATGAGAATCTAAACATTACATATAGACATAATCTTTAATGCTGGGATTGAATATCTTTCTTTGACAGGCAAGAATAAGGCTGGATACAAAATTAATCTTTCTTCTCCACTCAACTCTGTGCTACTTTTAGAGAAAATTTGCCACAGACATCACTACAGTTACTTTAGTTACTATTCTGCATAAATATCAGGTGCCATAGCATTTTATTAGAAGATGAGTTGCAAGTGACTCTTGAAAAAGTCCAGATTGGAGTAGAAGAATTGCAAAACAGTCTGCCAATAGCCAGCACTGTAAAGTAACAGGCAACCCCGTGTACGTGTTTGTCCATCAATGATGGGATTTTTTTGTCTTCTGTAAGATCTGAAACTTTAAATCCCGTTTGATCTATGAGATCAAATAGGCCAACCAGATTTTATGACAAATGACCCACTTTGAAGACCGTAGAGAGACAACAGCTGAACAAGTGTAACTGCAAATATAATTCCATTAAGAAGCAAAAGACAGTTGTGAATTGAATGAAGACTCTTTTCCCCATAATAATTCATTAAGGTGCAGTCTATAATGCACTAACTGCCTATTACCAAAATAACGCTGAACACAAGACAGCTTGTTAAACAAACCAAACTACCTTCAGAAGAAATACCCTATCACATAAACATATGTTCATAACAACAGAAAACTAAATAGTTCAGAATTATCTGAAAATATCATGTTTTTGAAAGATTTCTACCACAGAGAGAAAATACACATTCTGAGTCATCCAGGGTCAAGTTGTCAATATTATATTCAAAGCAGTTTCGATTTGCTATAAACTAGACTAATCTCACAAGGAATTAGATGACTGAAAAGCTTTTGTCTTTTTCCTCCTGCCCCACTCCTTGAGCAGTCATTTACCTTACCCAGTTGCAGTGAGAACTCTTATTTGGAATAGAAAGAGCTGAGAATAGGAAACCCATCTGCATCAATTCTTCTGATGGTGTGTGAACAGAACATTTACCACTGCCATTTACCACATCTGCCATTTACCACAGGGCAGCAGAAGGGAACAGGGAAACTTAAAAGGAATTAACGAGTTACCCTGCAAGAAGGCCAGCCGCCCAGCTGAAGGGGCTCTACACCAACACACACAGGTTGAAAAACAAATGAGGAGTTAAAAGACATCATGCCAGTAGAAAACCATGACACAGCTGCCAAATTTGAAACTGGGTGGGATGATTCCCACGACTGGAGTGTTGCTATTAAAAGTTGCAAGCTGTTCACAAGGGACAAGCAAGGCAGGAGTGCAGGAGACGCCTTACCTCCTAAATCAAGAAACAAACAGTGTGTGAAGAGCTGCCCTTGAAGAAAGGCCACAAGCAAGGCAAAACCTTAAGGGTGAGAGCTAAAGACTGAGGCAACAAAGGGAGCACTGTGGTTGGTTTCTACTAAAGGCCGCCTGATCAAGCAAAGCCTGTTGATGAAGCCTTCTTCTTCCAGCTACAGGAGGCAAGACGATCACAGGTTCTCATCCTGCTGGGGAACTTCAACCATCCTGACACCTACTTCTCCTGGAAGCTATGCTAAAGCATGTGGAAGACTGGGAGGTGATAAGGGACAACCAGCACGGTTTCATCAAGTGCAAGTCTTGCTTGACCAACCTAGTGGCCTTCTACGTTGGTATAACTGCATCGGAGCCACTGACATCATTGATCTGGACTTCAGTAAGGCCTTTGACATGGTCCCCCACAACATTCTTCTTTCCGAATTGGAAAGACATGGTTTTGATGCATACAGTGTTTGATGGATGAGGAACTGGTTGCAAGATCATACCCAGAGAACCATGGTCAATGTCCTCAGTGTTCAGATGGAGATCAGTTACAAGTGGTGTCCCTCAGCGGTCAGTACTGGCACCAGTCTACTTTATTATCTTCACTGGTAGCGGGAACGCATGCAACTTGAGCAAGTTTGCAGATGACACTAAACTGTGTGGTGCAGACAAAATGTCTGACAGACAGGATGTCGCCCAGAGAGATCTAGACAGGCTCAAGCACCAAGACCAGGAGACTCTCATGAGGTTCCACAAATCCAAGTGCTACAACCTCCGCAGTCACTGGATGCTGGGGGATCTAAGGACTGAGCGCAACCCTGCTGAAAAGAACTTAGGGTACTTGTGGATGACAAGCTGGATGTGAGCCAGCAATGGGCCCTCACAGCCCAGAATACTGACCATAGCCTGGGCCGTATCATACGAAGCATGGCCAGCAAGACAAGGAAGGTGATCTTGCCCCTCTACTCTGCCCTGGCAAGGCCAGTGGATGGGGTAAAGTGTTTTTAATTTGCTGTTCATTTCTCACTGCTTTAGTTTGTTAACAGCAGTAGGTAATTAATTACACTTACCACATCAAGCCTGCTTTGCCTGAAATGGTAACTTGTGATGGACCTTTGGCTCTTATTTCAATCAGTCAACCTTTCCTCATCACATTTTCTCCCTCTGCTTTGTTGGAAGGGGGGTGGGGAGGGGGGGTAGAAGAGCAGTATGGTAGACTTCAGCTGTTTATGAGTGTGAAACCACTGTGCTTAGATAAGCACAGTGTATCTGTAGTTATCTGTAAGATAACTTCACCTTCTCACTTGCATGCCAGTAAACAGACAGACTTTACCAAGAAAAAAATGGAAAGCAAATGACTGAGCAGTATTCTACTTCTTTCAAACAGTAACTAAGTCTTGAATTACACTTATTGATTAGATTCCTGTCATACAAGATGCAATGCAGCCAATCTATAAATGTTACACAATACAGATTTTTATTTTCTTTCCTTTGCTTAATGTTTATAGGCTTATCACAGTGTTCCTCCCCTGAGCATTAAATTGACCTGCTCCAGAACACATGTCAATCTCCTGAGTCACATAATAAAGGAAATGCAGAAGAGCATCTGAAATAGCCTTAGAGTCAGTTTTGAACATATGAGAATACACATCTTTTCTTCGTGAAATAAATTCTTGAAGCTTGTAATTTTGCCTGTTGTAAAGGATGTCAGTATTTTGCTTTGCTGGATTTCTTCACAGAATCACAGAACCGCTCAGGTTGGAAAAGACCTTAAAGATCATCGAGTCCAACCACAACCTGACCATCCTACCCTAACTCTAACAGCCCTCTGCTGAATCATGTCCCTGAGCACCACATCCAAACGGTTCTTAAACACATCCAGGGATGGAGACTCAACCATCTCCCTGGGCAGCCCATTCCAGTGCTTAACAACTCTTTCTGCAAGAAAAGTGTTTCCTGACATCCAACCTAAACCTCCCCTGGCAATACTTAAGGCCATTTCCCCTCATCCTGTCACCTGTCACCATTGAGAAGAGACCTGCTCTCACTGGAGGCACCTTTCAGGTATTTGAAGAGAGCAAAATGTCTTCCCTCAGCCTCCTCTTCCCCAGACTGAACAGCCCCAGTTCCTTCAGTCTCTCCTCACAGGCCATATTCTCCAAGCCCTTCACCAGCCCTGTTGCCCTTCTCTGGACCTGCTGCAGCACCTCCATGTCCTTTCTGTACTGAGGTGCCCAAATCTGAACACAGCACTCGAGGTGAGGCCTCACCAGTGCTGAGTACAGGGCAGGATGACTTCCCTGGTCCTGCTCACCACTCCATTCCTGATACAAGCCAGGATGCCGTTGGCCTTCTTGGCCACCTGGGCACACTGCTGGCTCATATTCAGCCCACTGTCCATCAGTACACCAAGGTCCCTTTCCATCAGGCAGATTGGATAACACTCCTCCCCAAGCCTGTAGGATTGCCTGGGGTTGTTATGGCCTAAATACAGGACCTGACACTTGGCTCTACTGAAACTCACTCAGTTTACCTTGGCCCATTGGTTCAGTCACCCAGGTCCCTCTGTAGTGCTTTTCTCCCCTCTGACAGCTCAACACTCCCTCCCAACTTTCGCCTTCTACTAACTTAATAAGTGTGCACTCATTCTCCAGTAAGCCTGCAGATGACACCATGTTCTTATAATTACTCAGAACTGTATCTCCACAAAATGACACATTCATTTAGCGTGCTCAATCTTTCAAAATAAAAGCTTTGTGAAACTTACATGACACGGTAAAGATGTTGTGAAAAAGTATCAAACTCCCACAAAAAAAAAACAACAAAAAAACCCTAAAACAAACAAACAAAACCCTCAGTAATAAATGCATTGCATATAGTTTTCAAGCTTGCATTCAATCTGCTTTAAATTAACAGACATTCGAGGTCTTCTAATTGAACTGCCAAACCTAAAATACAAAGTTATTGGTCAAAAAATGGACTTATAAGCCTCATTAGTAAGCACATGTACATATCGTTCAAAATAAAATTCACAGCCTCTGATGTAAAAGTTCAAAGTCTCCCTCCACCAGATGGAACGAAAACATAATTACGTTACAACACAGAGCCTATAGAATACATCCAGTTTAAGATGTCTAATACTTAGTTTACTGTCAGGATCATTTTTCAACTTAGTGTTTCAATTTAGTGGTTTCATTATTAAAAAATGTTAATTCTAAATGAACCCAGCTCAAATTTTTCTACAAAATCAAATGAATCTCCAAGAAAACACAAGAGATATAATCATTTTAGAAATGTTGACAAGTAATGACATATAAATTGTATGACAAGAATACTGACTACATTTATCAATTTTTTGCAGAAAGCACTGCAATGCCAAGATTTCTGCTTGTCAGAGGTTACTCAGTACAGAGCCTGTCAAAACATTTCCTTCCATCCTGCAATATCTAATCTATTTTCAGTGGTTTGATCCAGGCCATACTGAAGGTCTTATTAAAAAAAAATGACTACATACAAAAATCCCAAAGTTAAACATAAACATGCACAAGAATGTAGATGCACGTATTCTAAAACAGGAATGTGAACTGTTAACAAATTCCTACTGTAAATAATAGGTATACAGAAAACTGTATATCACTCTAAGTTTCCATTCCAACATTGAGGGTATTTCATTATATATTACACACATCATTTGATCATCTGATTCTGGTAAATAGGAAATCAATTCTTTAAAGGAAAACCAAGTTAAAAATTAAAATACATCTGTTAATACAATATGACAGGAGATAATTTAAACTACTAAATGGTGACTATAACAATCATCCCCTTAAGAAATAGGTAAGACATTATGGATTTGATTACATGTGCCACTGAAACCCAGCCAGCAGTAAGATGTACAACTAGCTTGTTCACATTTTGTATTATTGCTTGAAAGCAATTATTTGCTGTTTCAGAGTGGGGCTTTCTGATTATTGCGGCCACATGATGAATAAAGACGATTAAGCTTCCTCAGCAAAAATAAATATTTGTTTTGAAAACCTGTTTTCAATTGCTAAGGGAAGAAGTAAGTTGAGCAATTGTAGTTGATCTTCAAGAACATAAAAAGGGGAGTAAGTATGTTTGTTTTGCCCCCTGGTGGTCAACTCCGGCCTCAGCTACGTTTACAGGACAGAACAAGAACACACGGGCTGAGTAAAATAAAAACACATTAGGTTCACATTACTAATATTTTTTCAGTTCTTCATCCCTCACACACATCGTGACACACAACTACAGCTGTTCTCATGTTGCTGTTCCCACAGTTACATAGAATATCTTTGTAAACCACTGGAACAGGTCCAGAATTAGGCCAGAGAGAAGACACTTTTACAAACCCTAAAAACGTAACTTCTTTAATATTCTACAAAGAGAAAAAAAAGGAGGAGGAAGACTGACAGTTTTGCAAGACATAACAGGCTGGTTTTAACCGCTGAACTTCAGCAAGTCAGAGCAAAGCAAAACACAACTCCAAGGAAGATGCCTGGAATTTCTCAAAAGCACTTGTTCGTACCAATAATTGATGGCTACTTATCCAAAGCAGACTGTTCCACCTGTACATTTCTAAGTGCACAGAACTTGATTCAGTATGGTGTTGTTTGTGGGGCTTTTTTTTTGTTTTTTGGTAGGGTTTGATGGAACAAAAACACAGCAGGACAGAACAAAGATTAAAAACGATAGCTACTGAATTGTCAAATGAAGCAGGAAGCATTTTCATATCTCGGCAGTGAAGCAGGTCGTACTGCGCTGCACAGAAATACCACACAGAGTACCAAATCTCATTTTCTGTTTCAGACATACACTGGTCTACTAAGCATTATTTGATGATACGGTTCTCAGACACAGAAAAACGGCACATAAAGCTGACCAGCATGCAACGAGACGTGCATGTATGTACATGTATTTTCTCCAGAGGTAAAAAAAACAAATACATGCAGCAACTGGGTACATCTCCTCAAACCCATGAGCACGCTGCCCCTTTTTGAGACCAATTAGCTTGACAGTCTCAAAGGGGCTTTCTTCAGTACAGAGAGTTCCTAGTACAGCAAAATTGAAAAGGACTCAAGACTTCAAGAGTCAGCAAATAAAGCTTGTATTTTCAGTAAATGACATTAACCTTAGCAGTTTATCCAGCGAATATTCTAGCAATCCTACAGCCCTATTCTTTCCACGTCTGACAAAAAAAAGTATTCTGATTGCAAACACTTGAGCTGCCAATTCTGCCTGGCACACAAAGCAAATACACAGAGGCAGCTGCCTGAGCTTTTGAAAAAGACTAAAAGCAAGATGAGAATGTCTGTAACTCTCTAATGTTCATTTACCAACTAAAGTAATAATTCTAAGCATTTGCTTGTTATATTCTTTATAACATAGCCAAGGAAAGGGACTTCCCACGCAACTAAGTGAAAAAATAGGATTTGCAGTGACATAAGTGCAACAGGACTAGTACTGCACTGAGCCAATTATTTAGTTTAATACAGCCTGCAATGAGTATGCTGCCAAAAGTCTTCCTGAATATGTTTTATAGACAAACTGGGGAACTGTCAATAGAGCAATGAACTAATTATCTTTAGCTGCAGTCATCTCATGTATATCGGAGATAAATAGCATCTTTTGACTTATATCACTTTCACCAGTGTGCAATTATTTTGATTAAAATATTTACGAAGGAAAGAACTGATGCAATGTTGATAAAGCCTGCAATATAATCTGCTGTGCTTATGTGACTTATTCTCATTTTGAAATGACAGGAGAATTGCCTTTGTGGATTTTGCATTTCTATTTCGACAAGTTTTGATCCCCTCGTATATGCTGTAATAAATAAACAGTCTTTGGTCATAAGAAAAACAGATTTTGGATACCAAAGTCTGACAGTGCCTTTCTTTTCCATGTAGTATTTTTTTAATACATAAAATGCATCTTGCTTCCATGCAGTAAAAATATGTGTATAAAAGATACTGAGAGGAAAAACTGACAAACAAAAAAAGGAAACAACCAAAATAAATAAATAAATAAATAAATACATCACCAACTCCTTCTTCAGAATTCCATACTATCTATACAGATTATCTATAGGTATGGAAATATCTATATTTATAGACACAGAACTCCATACTGTAAATGTCTACCAGATGATCAGTGGACAGACTGACTGTTCAACTAGTCCTGAATTCAAGGCTTCTTTGAATGTGCCATGAATTCTGGCATAAAAAATATATATATTTTTTAAACTGCATGCTGAAATATCTGTACATTTCTCTGACTTCAAGAGAAATTCAGCACTGTTTTCCTTCCTTTATAGGAGCTTGTCATGGTCTTAAAAAAAAAAAGTTTTCTTCCTGAACAGATACAAACTTCTGAAGAAAATAAAGAAAACGAAACCTCCACACAGAACCAAAAGTAATCTGTTCTTTCCTTTAAAATTCATACTCATTCACAACAATATGGAGTAGTAAATAGGCCCGTGATGTGAGATACAGAAGTAGTACTGAGTTCATCTTAGCATTACTGATTATCTGGATACATTTTAGAGAAGAGTGCAAAGCACTAAGTCCCACATCACTGTAAATTTTCTCAAAAGAGGCGCTTTTCCAAGTATTTATTTCATAAATTTCAGAGGTTTTCCTCCCCTAGAAAACTTCTTCATATTTCTTTAAATACTGCAGAGAAATTATATTGACATGGTTGGAGCACTCTCAATTCTACTACCCAGAAGTAAAAAGTCCAGTTTAACAGTAAACGCAGCCACTAATGCCAGCAAGATCTTACTTCAACTGATAAGCCACTGCATGCGTACAAAGATTATCTGCTAACAAAAAATCTCAATATAATGAAACAACTGTAAACAGTACAGGCACGTTGCGTGTCCTTAATCATTAAACTTCTAATCTGTGTCAATAAAACTGGAGATATTTCAGAACCCCTTTGTCCTTTATAAGCAGCAACAGTTGAAACATTTACAAAGAAGAGAAATAATTTAGCTCTGCATAACAGAGGAGTAATTATGCCTAGAATAATTAGGGAATTAGTCCTGTTTATGATCATTTAGAAATTTGAGGCTGCCCTTTAATAGTTTTATACCAGCCCAGTCATTAGCGTACTTTCTGCATAATTATATTGTCTTTACAAGAGGCTTCCTAGAAAAGCAAAAAAGAAAAGACTGGTACTAAGTGGCTTAATTTGAACAAAGCTTTCATGAGCAGCAAAGTAACCACACTAGACTTCAGGCTGTAATGAGGATACAGGATATGTTTTTCATCCAAAGTAGTGAAGACAAAACAGAAATACACCAAGGCAGTTTCTGTTCGGTATACAGAAAGGAAGGAGAACTTCCCATCTTAACAAAGCAAACTTCATTTTCCAGGTTGCTGTTAAGAGGATGCGAGCATCCCAGATAAAAGTTACTGCCAGAAGTCCTCAGAACAGAGTTAAACACTTCCAAAAGGATTAGAGAACAATTAAAACTCAGTGGACAAAATACACTTCTGGAAAAACTGAATGCCTGAGCTTTATGTGTCAAAATGGACTGCAGGAAGAGCTGAAGGCTTGTCAAAAGTTAGCCAACTTAACATTAGACTGTGCTGACAAAGGCGAAGTCTAAGTCTAAGGCCCAAAGTTGCATTCAGTACACAGTAGTCAGACTCGAGAGTAGAACTATTTTGCAGCAGAGTTCTAGAACACAACAGATAAACACAAGAACAGTCCTCTTGTTAGGGTGGGTTAACATTCCAAAAATCAAACAATTGCACTTACAATTTTTTGTAAATTACTATGAAAATGTACCAGATGTTTTTTAAAACAATAAACACGAGTTCTGAAAGAAACACCGCCAACCAACACAGCATGTTTTTCAATTTCTCTGGAAAGAATAGGAGGATGGGAATGAATCTACTCAGAACCTATTCTATACTTGTTCTCAACAAGTGATGTTCCAACAGCATTAAAAAGCAAGCTGGTTGCAACTTAAAACTATCAGCTGCAATAGGACCTCATACACACTTAACCCTTTCTGGTGTTAATGTGCAGTAGAACCTAAAATGTTGCTGGGACACTGAAAATAATGGAAGGTGCCTGACTTGTCTGAAGGAATATTAAAGAAAAAAACAATTTAAACTCTAAAATTTTTTTCCAATGTACACTACCAGCTATTCTTTGGAATTCTGAGTAAGTGCTAATCATTACCTTAATTCCTCCGCACAAAGCAGAGCAACGTTTTTAATTCCCACCAGCACTTAGTTATTCCCAACTGCTCAAAATTTCTTTCCTTGCTCTGTTTCATCAACTATTAAATCAGACAGAGCTTCCATTAAGTGTACTTAAACGATTTTTAAAAGGTGTTTTACACAGACCATTCATATAAAATCATCTATGACTCTTATTTCTAAGAATATTTTCCTGAATCTATCCTGTGGTCTAAAGTGAGGACAGGTTCTCATAGTCCGTAATAAAATACTTTTTGACCAACTAGAAGAAACAAATTCAATGTGTGTTGGGATGACAACTTTAGTTACACTCACAGAGAGCTGCCTCTTCTTTCTGGCTGACAGATAAAGAATGTCCAGAAGTTTCAGGTGTTGATGAGTCAGCAAAAACCCTTTCAAGTCTAATGCTTCATTCCACAACAAAACATTTTAGGTAGGATCCTACAGTCAGAATGTTTTTCCTTTTGAACTGTCACTGCCTCTCACAAAAGGTTATGTAAGAAAAAAAAAAAGTATTATTAGCATAAAAGACGGTTCAATTTGGAAAACAGGCTGAAAATAGTCATCACATTCATCTCCTCAGTGTTTTTAAGCATTTGGTGAACTCCCAACCCCTGTCTCTATGCAGGCATGAGCACAAACAATGACAGGGTCTTTTCCTCCACACTCAAAAATAAACAGTTCTGGTGCAAAGTCACGAGATTTACATTTTTAATTTGCATACAGAGCAGCAACTTTGTTTTAAAAAATCTCAGCATTCCTAAATAAACAAATATGGCATTTTGTATGTCATATGAAAATCTGCTTTGCTTGCTTAATTTACCTTCAACTTCCTTGTTTTTGCTGAACAGCTTTATCTATACATGGACATGCACGCATCTTACTACTATTTTTGTCATTTTCCCTTCATTATCTATTTTCATTGCCTTGTTTTCTATAGAATTTACATCTGATCTCGCAGTCTGTTACTCCCTGAAACTACTGTACATGAATGGATGAATGGATGTAGTCAGCTGAGCAATAGGAAAACAATTCAGGGTTATACAGCTACACTTCCCTAAATTATATTGCCCTGAAAACGTCACTGCTTATCTCCCTGGAGAAAGCAGCATCAGGTCAGCAGATATTGCAGCAATACTACAAGAACAGAATTCTTGCCTATGTATATATATGCATAAACATACTTCAGAGAAAGTACTGTAAAAGCGTGGGGAGTGAGGGGTTTAATAGGAGACTCTCCTATCAACTGCATGCGCTGAATAGAACTTCATTTTCAAAGTCCAACCTAAAGCTCGCTGAGGCACCCCAGAGATTTCCAAGAATTTCAAGCAATACTCTTCTTCTATCAATTCTACACTGAACAGAAAACAGGATGCAACATTCCACATTTAGATCTGCAAATTATTAAATAATTAGAAAAAAAAACCAGAAAATCAGAAGTACACAACGCATCTTCTCCAACACAGATGTGGTCATAAAAGAGTACAGTTTATCAGTAATCTTATCAGGAATAGAAGGCAGAGAAGAAATAGCTATTTTGAAATGGCCCTGCAGAGTCTAACTTTCAGTGTTTACCTTATTCTTAGTGAAAAACCTTACACCTAGTGGAGGAACAAACAAACAGTTTTTACTTTCATGCCTCAGTAGATCTTTGGAATAACAGGTTTTAGAGAAAGGTCAGCTAAGTACAGAATAACATGACATACCAGGCTTTTAGTTTTTCCCCTAAAGTATCACACCTCATTGCAATATCTAAAATAGTCTATAAGCACGTAGGTTCTATACTTTATTACAGTCTTAATTCACAAAAAAATCAAAGTTATTTCTACCTCGACTTGTACAAAACATCTATAATCTCCATGTTGGTCTCTTGCATAAACCAATCTAACCCAGAAAAACTACACATAACTTAAGTCATCTAAACATGTTTGATCTACACAGAGCATCTAGGGCAAACAGCTTTCCTGATGGGAAAAGGGGGGCCACCTTAAAAGGGCAACGCAAACGCAACAGCAGAACAACAAACTTTTAAAATCAGAGATCTGTCTCCACTTATATCGGAGGAAGGATAAAGAAAAGCAGTTTATGCTGAGCTTCTAACTTCTCAACCATTACTGGTAAAGAAAAAATCACAACTTTCTCAGTATCTCTGTTTTGCATCCAATTATTCAGTTAAGAAATGCAGCCTTCATTATTCGCAAGATACATAAACCAAGTAATTCTTGATGGACAGTAATGACAGTAATAAAACAGTAAAGGTTTTCTTTCTTTACTTATAAAATTTGCCCTAAGAGAACTGAACTTTTCCACCTCTATGTACATGGAAAACAGAGGTGGGTGGGCAGTATCACAGTAATTCCAACTCCACTAGAATCAGATTTTTGCAAAAATAGTTTGTTTTAAACAAGAGTGATCAAGGCAAAACACATCAACATATTCACCTGCAATATGGCAAGAGCTAATTCAAATTACCCGCCGATCCTAAGGAAAGCCAGTTTACATATCTAGTCTCAAATCCTGCGTTAAAGATTTATTTTCCATTGGTCTGGTGTAAAAGTCTCTCAACTTAGAAGCCTTAGAGAAGAGAAATAACAGAAATTTTCACACAGAAGGTGGTGAGGCACTGGAACAGGCTGCCCAAGGAGGCTGTGGATGCCCCATTCCTGGAGGCATTCAAGGCCAGGCTGGATGTGGCTCTGGGCAGCCTAGTCTGGTGGCTGGTGACCTGCACATAGCAGGGGGTTGGAACTAGGTCACTGTGGTCCTTTCCAACCCAGGCCATTCTGTGATTCTATGATGAAATTGTAATGAAAGGAACTGGGTGAGGGAAATAACGGGAAAGAAGTTTCTGATGCTTAAAGGAATCACAATAAACGCTCTGGCCTTAAAAGGTCTTCCCAGTCTAGTCAAAGCCATGAATATATAAAGATACACGGAATGTACGAGACAGATCCTTCCTCCTTCCTCACACTTCTTCCACTGCTGTCTGACTCTTAAGGCGATAGATTTACATGTCATGAGGAACAAAAAGGCACCTTTCCCGACATTCTTTAGAGAAAATTCCTCTTGCCCCAACACTTTCTTCCTAACACAGAGCCATCTAATGAAGTTTGCAAGTACTTGAGGTTTAGATCACAGAGAAATTTTTCCACTGAAACAATTAAAATGAAGACAGACAACTCTAAAATTACAACAACAACCTACAGTGAAAATGTAGGAAACCTTACCTACAGTTATTCAGCCTGAAAAAGTTTTTACACAACACTGCTACTACAGAGCCTGCAAAACCCACAGCTTCTGAATTAAGATAGATAGAGTAACAGCTGGTCAGCAAAACCAGCATGGTCATCCACACAGCTTGAAGGCTTTTCACTCCTCTGACGATCATGTTAGCAATTTACCCCTGCCTGGATTGCATTGTCAATTAGGATAGAAGGAAAAAGCAACTTATACAAGGACCTAAAAGGCTCAAATGGGAGGGGGAAAAGGAGTGGGGAGAGGAAAAACAAAACAAAAACAAAGGGAAGAAGAAAGGAAAAAGGTCTCTTGAGAAGGAAGCAGAGACAGCGGGTAGCAGAATTTGTACTGATATCAGTCTTTTAATCACGAGTAGTACCCATTAAGCTCACTCTCCTTTTAAAGAGCTCTTGCTTCTAATTACAATGCAAATCACGTAGAAAAGGGATGACCTTTCAGGAGACAGAAACTTCTGCAAAAATTTCTCCCTTTTCAACTGTCACATTAATCAAAGTTGAAAGGCTCAAATGATAAATGTCTTACTTAATTTCTCAGTTTCCAGTCAGTGCCACAGTGGAGAAGGAGGAAAAAAGTAACATCCAGAAGCATGTTTAACAAAACACAATGGTAACTGTAACATTAACGGGTAATTCCTATTACTGTAATTCTATTACAAGAATGATAAAATACTTAAAGGACCTGAAGCTTGTCTTAAATATTTTCATAAAGCTGTCGTGCAGCAGTGATAGCTATGTCCAGTCACAAGCATTTCCATGGGAGCATGATCTTGTTTCAATACTTTGGTGTCAATGCCTCTACAGGAAAAGAGAAGATGCAGTAGTTACTAAAAAATTGTACTTGTAAAAGGAATTTGAACTCAGCTCTTTATTTCCCAGAGATTGTTTGTTTTTTCCTTTGAAAACCTTGAAGCACCATATGGATGGAAAGAGGCTTCTCTCACTTTGCTGTTAAAGGGTACTTAAATACTACATGCATACATAGCAGAGGACATAAGCAGCATCTCAGACAGTGCTTCCCCTTAGTTTGTTTGAAGTTTTCTCATGTCTCTTGTCACAGTCCGAAATGGATTAGAAAAAAACCATCTCTCTGCTCTGTCATTCAATTAACATATTCTTTTATTTTCCTGTCTCAATCTAAATCTTCTTATTGCTCTTACTCCTTAAGTTAATACTCAGGTTAACCACGGCTGAAAGGAATTTGTCCTATGGATCCTTCTTCTCTTATCTAATTTGCCTGGTATACTAAAAAAAAAAAAAAGTAATTCAAGAAAGAATGTACTCAGGGAATAAAGGAGAAATAAGAATAAAAATCACTTCTAAACCTTGGGAGTCCTGAATTGAGTCTCAGCTGAAACAACAGAAATGCTACAGCAGCACAGCTGATTTATCAACACTGATCTCCATGAGGTCTTTCTCTGGTGCCATAAGCATTCGGATACTCTGAAGCATTCTCGAAAGAGAAAGCAAAACTCATGAAACTTGCCATGTTTGTTTTGCTTTGTTGGTTTTTTTTTGTTTGTTTGTTTTCAATAAAATACCACTGTCTTCTTTAGTTGAATTAGAAACGTAGTTACCAACTAAAGAAAATAGGTACATGAGCAACTGAAATAATTTTCGAGTTTGGGGATTCAAAACTCATGAGCTAATTACACACCTTACAGATAAGAACAGCGTCTTGCCTCACAGTCACTCAACATCAACAATTTGTTTTTACAGTACTGTCATGGAATTTTTGTTTCAGGAAGCTACATCAAGAAACATTCTGACAGCATAACAGACAGCTGTTCTTCTTATAGAATCATAGAATCATAGAATCACCAAGGTTGGAAAAGACCTAAAAGATCACCCAGTCCAACCGTTAGATCACCCAGTCCAACCGTTCTTCTTTAAGACTGTGGTGGAATTAACTGCTGCATACAAGCAAGTGCACTAACTGTTGTGCAAGGACACCTCAAGCAGAGATACTGATGATTACCTTCACATTATGCCATCCCACATAAAATGCTGTTCTGCAACCACATATTTCAAGCAAAGTACCACAAAGATATCTCATTCCTGCATACAAGTTCAAGTACCACAGCCACAAAGGTGTAGGTATGCAGTGCTTTTTGGAGGATTTGCTCAGAAGAAGCATTAATTGGTCTGCTTACGGTTCTGCATTACTAGAGCTACACCATTTCTACACCTCCATTTTTACCACCATTCATAATCCAGCTCCTGACAGATTTCATAGAATCATAGAATCACCAAGGTTGGAAAAGACCTAAAAGATCACCCAGTCCAACCGTTCACCTATTCCCAATAGCTCCTACTAAACCATGTCCCTCAACACAACATCCAGCCTTTCCTTGAACACCCCCAGGGTCGGTGACTCCACCACCTCCCTGGGCATCCATTCCAGAACGGACTGGGTATTTGCTGCACAGATACACTGCAACTCCTTCCAAAGGGAAGATATCAGAAGGAATTGCTACAGCATTGTACTTCGCTCCCCATCCCTACTTATTCTACACTAATGTTCTCATACACATACTGTTGACAGCCATTTTATCATCACAATTTGAATCAGTAGATGGTTTGTGATTCCAACAAAATGTTATCTCAATCAGTTGCTCATTTCACCCTTTGAAGTAAAACTTCATCACTAACAGAAGTGCTCAGTAGAAATTAATACCCACAGGAGTGACTCATGTTCTGCTGACAAATACTTCTCTGAGCAAATGACAAAGACCTGTAATAAGAGCTTCCATTTTAATTTAAGGAGACAAGTCATTCCAAACTTCTCTCTCCTCTTATTAAAAATTACATGGAAAGGATGATGCACCATCCATTTATCACAAGCTCATTTAAGCATTAATAACTTGCCCAAATTAAAGGAATAAGAAATATTTATATAAGCAAAAGTATTTATAAGTAGATCTATAGTAACGTGTTACAGAAATTTTAACTGCAAAAGAAAAAATAAAATCAAAAATGCTTTTAACTTTCCTACAAGCTTCATCTATACTTCCCATCCAATAAAGAGAATCCAGAACATCCTTTCTTCAAACTTAGCTCCATAATGTGAACTGAAGAAAAAGTAAATCAACTGGTCTCATCTGTTCTCTCTTCTAGTTTACAGAAGAATAATAATTACCCAGTTCTATAATTAGCAGTCACAGGACCTCTATGTTGAAAAAAATTCATCATGTTCACGCATATGCACCCAGCTCCTGCTGCAGCCATGTGCTTGCATTCCTGTTCCACTCCTCAGTAAATCTAGCACATGATACTGACTTCAAAAACGCAGCCAGAAATACACTATCACTGAATCAATGATACTTGGGGAAGGGTGGAGGGACAAGCACACTGACAGAAACAACTACGAAATGCATCAACTACAAATAAATTTTAACTTTGGTAGATAACTGTAAGAGTTGGGAGCACGTAACACTAGTGGAGCATAAATAGCTATATATCACACACGTATTCACTCTACAGCTCTCATCGTGTATTTTTCACTATTTTTTCAGTCAGTTGATCAAACACATCATTTCCATTCTGCCTTGCATTTACCACATGACCCGTGACAACCGTTCAAGGTATAAACAGTGGCTCTGATGATATTTTTCCAGATGTTGCTGCACAACACTTAAGCCTTCGAACATGCAACATTTCCTAACAAGTATATCTACTGTCTAAGACCAATAAAATAAATGACTCTTTACAGTCTCAAATATTTCTGTGTAGATCATCTTTTTACAGTGCAGACTTCACACACACGTCTGACTTGCTTTTTTTTTTTAATAAAAATAACCAGACAAAAGAAATCCTATAGGTAAGCTTCTTCTCTAAAAACCAACTGTTTCCTACAAGCCTTTAAGTTAATTTTCATCTTCAGGTGAATTCATCAGTAGACCTAAGCAATGAGAAACACCAAAGTCTATCTTTAGGAAAGCAAAATCAAGTTTAACACATGGTGAATATATGACTTCAAAAATGCACACTGAATGTTTCCTGTCTTAAAAAAAAAAAAAAAAAAAAAAAAAAAAAAAAAAAAAAAAAAAAAAAAGCATTCATGTTGAGACAGCCATATCCATGCCAAAATAAATAGATTCATAAATACATAAATAAAAGAATGAGCGACCCTAATTAGGTTAAAGACTATCTTTAGCAAGCATTTTGTTTGCACTGTTTCTGCTTTGACTGCTTCAGAAAAAAAGGGTTTTTTTAAGAGGTGTCAAATTTGTGTTTGCATTGTACTTGCACCGTTTTTGTATCCTTAATACCTTTTGCAGTAAAACAAAGAGAAACTGAAAAGGGTCTCAGCCATTTCTTTCTTCTTCCAGATGGGAATGCCCAGCAGGACTGCATTCAGAACACAACTCCTTAATTCAGTCAATCATTCAGATTCCACAACATCTCACCTCCACTGGAAGTGCAGGTTTTGGGTGGGCACAGTTGCAGTCTGTGGAACATTATTATTCTGAAGCTGTCTCTTCCAACTAATTTTCATTAGAATACTTCCCGCTTATGTTTCTCATTCTTATCATTACATTCCTGGGCAGATCTGTTCTTGAAACCACAATTCTACAACTACCTCAGCTCTCCTTTCACACCTTGCAGATAGAAGTTAGCAACCACATCACCAAGAATGATTCCTTTACGTCATTTCGTTTCATCATTCTCTCTAAAACGCCAGAAGCTATGCAGAAAAATACTGTTTTAAGATAAAAAAAAATTAATTCAAATATTGCACAAGTCTCTAATTCTGTTCTTTCAGGCCAGCCTCCCTATACAAAGAACCTTCTTTCAAAGCAGTCCCACATACTTAAAACCACTATGATATTCCCCAAATGACTGGTTTTGTGCACTGTTTTTGTATTAGTAGCACACTCTTCTACGGTCAAGGAATGCCTGCTCTCTTCATATATCAACAGACAGTTAATGCTGTCTAAGGAACCTCTAGCTCTTGCTAAAGTAATAACTGCTTAAGCTGGTTCGTAAGTAAGGGAAGTTATTAAAAGTTTATTTCCTTGCATAATCAAAGAATATTAGGATGTTATAAACACAAAACAAGCAAGAGAGTTAGGCAAAGCAGACTACAATAACAAAAAAAGGATAAACAGAAAGCTTACCTCTATCCTGGGCTCACTGACAAAACACAAGCAGCGGCGATCTCCAGAAAAGATCCTTCTCTTCTGGTAGCCAGCTCTTAAACAGGTCTAGGAATTGCCTTCACCTGTGCTCCTGTGGCTGACTCATGGCTCGCCTCAGGTGAGCAATCAGAGGTTCAGGCCCTGACTCAGCTGTTCCCATACAGTTCTGCAAGCTTTAAGTGAACTTAAAAGATTTCTGTATTAAACCACAAATTGCTGTTCAATGTTAAATATGAGAGGGGGGCATATGTAAAAAATTGAGTATCATCTTCCTTTCTGGTTTCTTTTTAAACATGAAATTCCCAAAGCTGTCCCAAATAAGACGACCCATACCAACTACTGAAAAGGCATAAGTTTTCCGTTTGTTTTTGTATATTCCTCTTGAATAAAGTTTGTAATATTGAAAAATTATTGTTTGCCCAGGAAGAGTATATCTACAAAGTTACCTATAATTTAATTTGCTAGTTTCTAAACAGTTGATCACACATCACCAAGCACTAGAGCAATATTTTTCCCACACAGCAAATTCCTGCACAAATCACGTTTGGGATAGTTATATTACATATATAACTGAACTAAAAGAAATTTGCAAGTTCCACTGATCCTCACAAGCAGTGATACTATTATTTTCCAGAAGGAAAAAAAAATTGATTTCAGACACTGCTTTTCAAGTAGCTTATTTCCCTTATTGTAGCATATTAAACCATACACTAGGTTGTCAGAGAAAATGGCACAACAATTAATCTTTCGAAAGCAGGGAAATTTTACCTTTCTGAAGTGTCCAGAGTCATCTTGTAACAAATAACACTATGCACACATACATATCAAGCAGTGTAGAAAAAAAAATAATCTTAAGCCCTGCAAAACCAGACCAAAAACATAATTCTGAATACTTCTGCTTGTTCAATTAAATTTAATATCTGACTTCCCACACAACTAACAATTACAGATAAAACCGGTTGTTCTTCAGTAAATGAAATTATTGTGGAAGTCAAAGAAATGCAACCATTTCTTTTAAATGCTAATTTAGAGCTGATCTCAGGAAAGTTATTTCAAAACCATGTAGATTACATTAAAGTAGTGGCATAATTGGACAGATATAGCAATACACCAATCTTTGCTACCACCAAAATAGAATGGCTTAGCTTGCTTGACAACCTCATGATCACTGCCTCCAACTTTTGTTTTCTTTCTGCTCTAAAATTTATGTTCAACAACACAAAACGTGAGTAATCCAACTACATCACTCTAAAGTATTTCCATACGCATAAGTCACAGAATGTTTCAATCTTCACAGTAAATTATATTTACATAACAAATAGTAAGTCATTACATATTGCACAGAGCTCTGCTAATCAATGCTCTGACCAAAATAAACGATACATTTTTTACCTAAAACAGAAAAATAAAAAGGTTGGATTTTAGTCAACACACCAAGTTTCAAAACTTCACATACCTTGGTAGTATCACCAAAATACCTAATAAAACCTTCGGCTGTGAGATGAGAATACCATCTAAAACCAGCAAAACCTTAAAAATACCAATGGGAAAATTAAGTACTGCTGACTATACAATATTACCATATTATTACCCTATTCTTTCCAGCTTCCGAGCACAGAATTCACTACCAAAGTCTTAAGAAAAGTGTGCAGTAAATGAGCACTTCAGTACATCTTTCTCCAACAGTATGTGCAAACATTCACATGTATTCTCATAATATGTTGGCACTTGAAAATATACTTTTTTTTTTTAATTAAGCATCATCTATCTTGAAAGAAGTTGATTTCATTAAAGGCTTTATGGAAAGTAACAAGACATAAATATGAAGATCATCAACAGCAGCTTTATCTATACTAGACGCAAATGAAGTCAACAACAACAAAACCACAGGCCAGACAACAAGTCTTGACAAAAAGGAATCACAGCAACTGGTTTCAATCTCTACACGGTAACCACAAGCCTAGTCTTCTTGCTGGATAAAAAACAGAGTACTCAGGACATGAAAGAATCAAATTCGTAGTGCAGAACAGCAAGTATGATTACACTGATAGTTTGGTTCATCTCAGAAAACCAAGTGGCAGAACTAGGATTGACATCAATTACATAGATCAATGACACTAGACTACAAATGAATCTTAATGTTTAAATTCTATATTAACAATCATCTAGATCTCTTCTTCCTTCGTGGCTAAGGATGTGACAATTATGCATTAATGACCATGGTAAAAACTAAGAGTTGGAGTTTATGAACATCTCATTCTGGTTTTCACTAGATTACTCAAAGCTTTCAAGGAAAAGCTTTCATGGACTCCTGGAAACAAACCTGAAATCTGTCAAGTAAATTTTCTTTCCCTAAATAAGCACACACAGTAGCTTGTCTAGTTAGGAAAACCAGACACAGATGTGATGAGAACTCAGGGTACCCACAGGCCTTCGGGTAAACTTGTTCTCACCAACTTGTGCTGTTACATACTCACAGCAAGAAATCCTGAAACATGGTATTCTGTTCTTCTCATGAAATCATAAAACCACAGAAACCTTCTCCTCTAAGAGACCTCTATTCTCAAAGTCTTCTCCCAGTGTGTTGATTTAATTGCTGTTTGTATTAAAAAATAAAAATTAAAGAAAGAGTAAACTGAATATGTGTATCAGACCAGGAGAGAAACAGTACATCAAATGGCAACACTGGTTACTTCCTTCATATTTGTGGCATCTATTTTTAACTTTAAAGCCAAGGTTATTTAGGTGTGGTAAAACTATTTTATATTCAACAGATAAAACACTTCATTGTTCTTAGAAAACTAGGACATAGTATTTGCAGATCATCTGAGGATTCTCCCTGGTCACATAAATCCACTGGCAGCAGAGATGTCAGTCATTTCAAATGCTTGCTCCTAAGTAGCTCAAGCCAAAATCATTTAAACATCACACAGCTAAATCATACTACTAGGTCCTTAACTAATTTTATACCACCGGAGCAGAGCCCTTAACCCCTTCTTAATCCAATGTAACTGGATCAGTTCTTAAACCCTTTTCCCATTGAATAACCTGCATTGTCCTTAGGATGTTTTCCCTGCATGTTGTAACAGAAGTTTGTAACAATTTAACTCCTAAAAAAAGCAATCAAACGAACAAACAAACAAACAAAAAAAAAAACCACAAGAAAAAACACACAAAGAAGCCAAAAATGTTTGTTTTTCATAAAAGGCTACATACACACAAGCAATGGAAAAGAACACTTTCTTCTTATGGGTGCTGGACTTAAATTAAGCACAACGCTCACTGAAGTCCTTTAAGGAACTTAAACTTGCAGAGGCAAGAAACAAGACCTCAAGATTTACACTTTCTACTGCCAGAAAGGAGAAAAATATTCCAGTTCTGAATTCTTCCTTGAAATTTAAACCACAAACACTGGAAACATCAAGAGACCCAGTTACTGTGTATGAAAATAAACCCAGGACAAGTATAACAGAACTTCAGAATTCGTAAGACAAGCGGACTATGTGCATCATCATAAGAACAGCAAATAAACTGTAGATTTCCAAGAACTTAACCCTCTGAATTACAATATGATATTTCTTACTTAGTCAAGGTTCCAATTTGAATCTCGACTTCTGATTTCTTGGTGCATTCCAGCATGCTCACAAGAGATTTTTGACACAAAAAGTAATACGCTCCTCAATCCATAATAAAGCACTGCCCATAGTTTTGTGCCTTGCTTCAGGCATCTCAGAATTACTATGTTAGATGATTAATCTAAACGAGAATCAGATCTCTAAAGAAAATTCAAACAAATCTGTTTCAGATTAAAAAAAAAAAAAAAAAAAAGTAGGTAAATCCTTCCCACTGCTTAGCTTTACCATGAACTCTACTAATTTCCCACAGAATTAAGCCATGTGGCAAATACCTTAATACCTCTCACAAAATAGGTTATTCAGCTTTAGTTTTAATAATATTATCTATATAAATGGTCTTCCTAACCCAGCCTGAAAATCTAGTCTCAGTAACATTATCTCGCAATGCATGCCAGAGCTTTCTTTTCTTTTTCTTTTTTTTTTGGGAGTTTGTCTGATTTTCCTTCTCCTTAATAATTGCCACCCTCTCATTTAATTGAATCTCGGCACTGTTTTGCACACTGCAGCACATGATTCAGCTAGAGGGGTAAGCAGAGTGCGTCATACAATGTGCATCTCATTGGAGAAGCCTGCACCAAGGCATAAGGCATAAGGCAGTGCAGAGGCACGTACCTACACCTCCAGGAAGCAAGGCAGCAAACCAGTGGACGCGGGCTATAAACACACATGCAGAAACCATATCAGACAAATTCCCCCCAACAAAATATTTTGATGCAGGTCAGTGAAATCGAAGGATTGTTTCCTATTAAATGAACAACCAAGTGAGGAATTTACTCATGAAAGTTATTTGCTTTAAAAAAAGAACTAACCCCCCTCCCCATCCCCAGTCAAACACAGTAGCTTAAGGAATTGAAATGGGACTGTTTTCACTGTGCTCCAAGAAGTAGCAACAAATTTAATTCTTCCCAGTGTGCCCAGGCAGCCAGGAAGGCCAACCACAGCATGAAGGAGCATCAAGCACAACGCTGCCAGCCAGCTGAGGAAGGTATTGCTCCTATCTACAGTGCACTAGTGTGGCCTCACCATCAATACCGCTTGCAGTTTTGGGCACCACAGTAAAGCACCACAGAGCTCTGCTCTGTGTGACAGCATCAGGGCCCGAAGAACAGCACAGAGCTGTATCAAGGGAGGGTCAGATTGACAGGTTCTTCTTCAGAGGGTGGTCAGGCACTGCAATAGGCTCTGCAGGGGAGCAGGCATAGCCCCAAGCTGCCAGAGCTCAAAAAGCATCTGGACAAAGCTCTTGGCCATATGGCCTGTTTTTTGGGTGGTCCTAGGCAAAGCCAGGAGTTGGACTCAACGATCCTTACGGACCCCATCCAACTCGGGTTATTCTGCGATTCTATGATTCAATTTCCATTTTTCAAAGTGGCATAATATATTAGAAGTCTATTCTGTAGCCTTAGTTTACATACAAAGATTTTAAACAAACCCGCTGGCATAATGAAAGATATACACCACCTCTCACAAACACTGGTGAGATTTCTCAGTGACCTCAAATGAAAAAGGAAAGACTCCACACAAACTGGACCGTAGTCCAATTTAATAGGACATTGTGCAAAATTCCTTAAAAACATGCTATTTGAAAGAATTCCCACAACAATTCATGCACTACACGGCTAGCTGACTGCACGTCACTGAGGTATTCAAATTTTATGATAGTCATTAATTCTGCATTAGGAAGACTTTTTCCTGCTTTTCTCCTTTTTTTTCTTCCCTTCATTCAAGCACTTCTCTTGATAAATGCCAAGCATAAAACAGTAAATCACAATGTCTTTTGTTTCATCCCTATGCTTGATTACTCTTGGCAGGTTTTTTGGTCTAATGAGCAAGCTGTTTGGCTAAAGCAACTGAAAAAAATCACTTGTCAAAACTGAAAATACATCTACTTGATTTTCAAGCTCAGTTATGTTTTATACCAGCATAAGTAAAAGCTGAACACTGGTATATTTCAAATCAGTTGTATGAAGGATGTGCATAACTTTACATCCATAGGAATTTTAACTGCCACTACAAGTGTACTAGAACGTTTCAGATCTTTAAACAAGTGTGAGTTACTATCCTTCGCCTGCACTAAAACAAATTTTTTAAAGCAGAAATAGTTGTGAAAATAAATCTTAAAAGGGTGTTATTTGCACGTTGAACTTTATTACCATTAACATAGGATAGCAGCTTGCTATGTTTTAAGATAAATGCTTCCTGACATTCATGCTGTTGAATTGTTTGACTGTAGCTGAACAGGGAAAGTCACAGTCTAACTCTTCCTAAAACTTTTAGATCCCCTCACGTTCAAATGAAAAGCCGACCTGCTTGACAGGAACTATGTAAGACAGTATCACATTTTACAACAGATAAGCACTGCTGGTGTCTCCAGTTTTGCTTCACAGAATAACGTGATGAATTTCATTAGGACATATTTGATACCTTCTACTACCTTTCTGTGAAAACTGGAGTTTGACACAAACGTTTTCTTGTAAATCTCTAGCTATCTGCAGTCATACTTGTCATGTTCTTATGCGATACATAAAGACATGTAAAGAAATCAAGTATTTCTTCCCGCCAATTAATAAGTCGCTTCAGACAACCGTGACACATAACAAAGATATTAACCAATAATTACCATTTTATTCTGCCCTTCACAAGCATAGTTAAATACACATCACTCTCAGTGTACAGCAAATACTCCATGATCAACAGAAAACTTGAGAGTAAGATAAGAACAGCAGACACGATGAGGATCATCTACAAAACACTTCTAATATTGAGTATTTTGCTCCTCAACTAAGAGACACAGAGTAAAATTCCTACCAAATGTCACCAATCTGGCCTGAGAGCTTATGTGAGGGCACGTGAACAAGCACAAGGCATGCATTCCCATTTATTTTTAAAAACAGGAGAGCTCAATCCTCCACTTGCTAAACTCCAAATATTCCGTATTTCAAGTTTGTACTTGAAATCTTCTGGGGAAAAAACGTTACTCATGTCTTTAACTTACAAAAGCCATACTGCAACTCTAACCCAGGAAATCTGAGGACAAGGAACAAGAGTGTCACACACCCTAGGAAACTATCATCTTTATGCAGGAACATTAAAAATAGAACTGTAAGCATTCAAAATATGAAAAAAGAGACAGAAAGGTGCCACAGCTTTGGTCTAAACACAATGTGGAGGTCCCTGGAGATTAAGGCAGTATGGAATCCTAATCTGTTCCATCGTATACATTAGGTCACATTCTGTTCCAACAAGCAACTTCGAAATGCTTTGAAGTTTTCTACATCTGTATTACTTTAGTCCATAGTACAAAACATAGTACACAGATCAGTCTAATTCCAGATGTAACTTCTCCTTCTGTTATGAGACTACAACTGTAAATCTGAGAGCAAAGTCCCATCATCATGTTATGTTTTAACTTCATTGAGGCATTGCTTGTGACAAATTCAATGAAGTTGAGGCCATACATCTTGCCATTCTTTGAGAGAATGTTTTCTTTTGAGCAGGCCTGGAATATCACACCACAGGTAGAATCCCTTAGTCTGTCTCCCTAGCAAAGCTGAGTCTTTTTCTTAACAGTGTGAAGTAATCCTGTTCACACGTTCCCCAAGTACCAACAGTGTAACTTCCTGCCCAAAATTTGAGTTAAGTTATATATATTCAACTTTAAAAGTAAATTGGATTAAGGACAAAGATGAAAAATTTAAAAGTTTAACAGCTTAGGAGGGAAATGCAAGATGTACTAAGGTTTTGAAAAACAGATACGCAGTTAGCGTGCTTTAATCCAGTTCACATGAGAAAACACATCCCATTTGCAGTACATTGGGCAATCTGATAGAAATTTCACCATCTTCCTTAGGATTTAAACTAGTTTGTACTCCATTTTTTGTGATTTTTTTTTTCACTAGCATCATCTCACATCAATTACTGACAATATACACAAGATAATGACATGAAGATGGTAGGAAAGTGAAGTGGGAGAAAGACAAATGAAGCACCATTTCTAGTCACTGTCACATTTGGGCCACAGGAGGAAACACCCCAGATCCAACTGGCATGAATTTAAATGTCATTCTCCCTTATCCTGCTGCAAAACATCACAGATATGCTGCTTAGATCACTACTTCCCTTAGAAGTCAAGTCTTTCTTATTCTACGCCAGTGGCACACAGCCTCCTAAGGCCCAAAGCACTTTTGCCCAAACAGAATTTCCAGGTTTAATACAATGTCTGGATATAAGTTAACGAGCTACTATATTCAGACATAAGCATGTTATCAGATCCAATAGCCCCTTTTGGCCCTACATTTTATGAATGAAAAGGACTCTCAGTGTTCCAGACTGGCTTCCTAAAGGTGACCAAATTGGCTAAGGTATTCTTCTGGAAGGGCACATTATACAGTGGATTCCTGGTATTGAAGCTTTGCATACCAAAGGGCTGATTCTGTTTACAAGAATCATTGTTTGGGTTTTCTGCAACAGTGATCTTATAGTCATGAACACTACCATCAAATCCTCAAAGAGACAAGCATCAATAAATACATCTACACTTTGCATATTAATAAATTTCCCCAATTTCAACAAATAGCTGTCAAAACACAGGGTATGTTCCATGCTCAGAAGCATACACAGAGGAATAAGTTCTGTCCTTATCACTGCTACACAGGTCTAGCAACAGAAAGAAATTCACCATCAGTGCAAACTCAACAAATGTCAGAGGAGTTTACTTTCAGCTGCAGGCAAGCTTAAGGATAAGTGCAATATACAGAATTATTTGATGACTTGCAGACTTTTATTAGAGAGATGACGAACAGACTGAAACAAACAGTCCACTTTGAATCAATGACTACACATCACTTGAGAAAATAAACAAATAGCTTTTTTTTCTGCAAGAGAAAAATCAACAAAGCCTGGACAGCCTTTAGTATACAGTGTATCAAGAGAAGTTTTTCCATAATTAAGGAAAACGCAAGCCATCCAAACGTTCTGGTACCTTTTAAACCCATTCTCTTAGCTCGTGAAGTTACCAACAGAATGAAAACATTCTCACTGAAATGTAAAGCTTTTGTCACAGGTTGCAGTTTCACATCAGACCTTCATGTTCTGTCCCTAACTCCCAGCACACACTGCACCACCTTTCTCAGGTAAACCATTGATTCTACTAGTAATTTTCACTACTGTAAGGTACCCGTACGAAATGAAGAGAAATGAAAAAGCAAGAGCAAAAAAATCATCAAAAAAAAATCTAACAAGTAACTAAAGGCTGTTCAGTAGAGCGTTTGATCACCGAAATTACTAGCACAAGTCTCTCTTCAAGAGATTTAATACAAAACACCTACAAAAACAACACTTAAATACCATGTAGTATGAGGGCTGCTCTGAAAGGAATGTCTCTTAATTTATTACGCTGGCCTGCAACACCAGAGGTGAATGGTGGTGGTATAGCAGTAGAGGCTGAACCCTTCCCAATAGCATTCTAATCTATTTTCTTGCCCTGTTACAGATGGCAGCAAAGGGGCAGTCTGACAAATTCATGCCTGACATGGAAGCACACTTGAAACGAGGGAAAAACTGCACCCACTGACACTCATCCATGCTTGCTGAACATTCATGGTGACCAAAACTGGATTCCATATTACCACAGTGAGGTGGTGGGCAGTGAGGGCATCATAGCAGCTGTGGAAACACCTCCGCTGGCGTCGATTGTTACAAGTGAGATACGCATGCTCATAAGGCAGGGCCCTATGGAAGTCACCTGGGCCAACCCCAGCTCAAGCAGGACCACGTCCAGGCACCTTTTGAATATCTCCAAGGAGGGTGGTTACATCAGATTAAAACATATATCTATACAACGGCACAGACCCGTTTGTCAACTCAGCATTTTTAAAAATACCTACAATAGGAAGATATCCATAAAGCATAATTGAAACTATTTAACAAAAAAGCGTATTTCATGTACTGATAAGAAAAACAAATATATACGTTCCCTAGAATTCAAGTCTCCTTACGCTTGAAAATTCAGGAGTTGTTCTAAAACTACCTATGAAAAAAATAACCAGCTACTAACTGGAAGGAGATTGCTTTCCTTATTTCATGAATGGGAACCGTATGTATCCAGCAGCTCTCGTGGGTGTTAGTTTAAATTTAAGTAGCTAGTAAAGGAAAGAGTTAAACTTGAAAAGCGGCCAAGAACTGCAAAGAAATTGAACCAAACATTACTCTTCCCTTCCACAGCTAGTTGGTTCAAATGCTTCCATGATTATGAAGTAACAGGACATGGAAAAACATAAAAAAATAAGGAATGGATGTTTTCTAAAAGCAAAGATACTCTAATTGCACTTAGGTTCTGCTGTTTTCCACATTCATCTTCCTCTAATAATATACCTCTTGCTCCAGCCATCTTTCCACCCTGATTATAAAGCAAAAACAGCCCATGCAGTTGCTATTACTGCTACCACCTATTAGTGTATTACAAATCTATTTATATTACACCATAATAAGCACAGATGGATACAGTCAATCCCAATAAGATTTAACGGTAAGACAAGAGAACAGTGGGTATCCATACCCACTAAACAACCTACCGCAAATAAAATAAAGATTATTCTTCACAGAAAGGAGATAAAGATAAGATGAAACGATGTTATCAGCTTTCCCTTAGATTACGAGGCCAGTCTAAGGAAAAGCACATTACAGTTTACTTAACTGCTCATGTTAGCTATATAAAGAGCTTCCAAGCTAATGCCTTCCAAGAGACAGAGCTCAGTATTAACAATAGTTTGAGGCCAGCAAACTCTACAGACAAACAACACTCATTACCAGAAACAAGCAGCAAAAAAAGACCAGAGGAAAAAAACAACCAAACAAACAAAAAGCAACCTGTATTTGAAATCAAGCAAAAGCTACACACAGAAAACTTAGAAGCCTTTATCCAAAATACTTAAGGAACCAAAAGTTAAGATTTCCAATACAACTTCCCATGTTCGGTCAACAAGTGGTCAACAATTATAAAGCTTCTTACAACTCCCTTAACTTTCATGAAAATTCCTAATATGCTCCTGTATTTCACCGTTAAGAAAACCAGGGTCAATTCTTACTCTGTGAGTTCCATTTCAAAAGTAGCTATCATTGCTTAAGGTATAAAACACTCATTCTTCCTATAAGATCTCTAAAGTTTCTCAAGTCTTTCATCCTTTGCCACATTAATAAAAATAAAAGATTATACCAAGTCAATTCAAGGAGAAAGCAAACAAAAAAACAAAACCCCGCAAAGATGGGCACCAGAATAGCTGATAACCACTTGTCCAATAACCAACTGGCTTGTGGAGAAAAAAATAGGTACTAAGACTCAGTGCCCTTACACAAAAAGGAATCTCAGGTGTTTTACTGCTCATCCTTCTACCCTTCCTCTAACTTAACTCTACGGCAACTTAATGAAGAAGTTGATCATTCCTGCTCTGCAACTCATTTCTTTTCCATGTTTCTATAAATATATAGTATAAAATGTAGCATTAGAGCTCACCCCCCCCACTAACAAAGGAAGAGATATCTTCATGAACCAATTTCGACAGCAAATGAACAACTTAATATTAGCAATGAAAGACTGATGAGTGCTGTACTACCCAATCCTGAAGTTTGACCTTCTCTAAAACACTTTCATGATCCCTTTTTCATTCCTTTCCCTTCTATCATATGCATATTAGCGACCTACATACTATCTGCAATCCTTTTATTTTCAAGCAAAAGCTCATTTTAAGACTACAACTGGCTGCTGGCTATATTTTAGTTCCAGATGACAGAAGCAGCAAAACTACCTTCTGAAATTACTTTCAACTGAAAAAGAAAAGAGCCTATCAGTGAACAGATGGTAGAGCAGCTACTTTCACAACTAAGTTCAGCAGTTTGTACCTTTAAAGAAACTAACATTTTTATATCATGACATAACCCCTTTTGCACTAATTGCATACTGGCATCAAAAGCTAACAGACCATTACCTTCTCATAGACAGACTGGAAAAGATCAATAAGAAAATGAAAAAAAAACATAGACAAAAAACAGACCTGGACGAAAGCACAGGCAGCAAACGAAGTCAATAATCACAAGTAATATATTACTTAGTGATTCTTTATATGTAAGTAACAGTAAATACTGTCCACAATAGAAGAAAACTGAGGGCCAGCATTCAGCCAGATTGGAGACCTCTGGACTACACAGGAGAAAAGTATTTTACCATAGCCACAAGAATCACAAATTTCCTAATAAGCTTTTCTTCATTCATTACTATTAAAAGAAAAGCAACTTCTTTAAGGGATAAATGTAAATAAGCTTCCAGTTTTCACCGGTCAAATAAATAACAAAGCATGTACCAGTCACCCTGTGTAACTGTGACATGGTGGATTTCTTTCGAGTTTATATCTGACAAGCACGTTGCCTTTCAAAATACCTAGCACATCTTTGATTCACAAGTTTAAATTATCACCCCACTGAAACGAGCAAATAAATCACTAATAAGCCAGCCAAATAAAAAAGAATGGTGCTCTTCAGCAGCAAGTGAAGTCCAGTACGTAAGACATTTATTATGCAATCTTCCTAAAGAACACATGACCAGGACCACGCGACACCATTAACCAGTTCTATTAAAATAGGAGAAATAATCTTCACTTTAGAAAAACCACAGTTTTTCAATATAAAACATGTATCGAGTCCAGCCTTCGTAGATGAGGCCACAAAGAGCTACCGATACAACAAAACGTGAAATCAGACTCCCTCACCACAGCATTTATTACAGAACCTCAAATCCCAACAAGGAACGTAAGCACAGGGGGTAGGCAGGACATCCTACTGGCAGCTGAAGCAGCCTTACCAGGCAGTTTGAAAAGTCATAAAGAAAATCCATCAACTCCGAGACTCATTCGCTTAGTGACAGACTGAAGAGCTGCTGGTACTCAGCAACTGCACTACAGGAACAAGCAGATAGGGTTAAAATATCTTCCTACCGAGCACCTATGGGCAAAAAATGAGCAGGACTCGTGACTCAAAGCGTTAACTTCACAGGTACAGTTGGAGGAGCCGATCTCTGACATGACGAATACACTTCCCCTGCGCTCATCCCACCAAGTCTCAAGATGTGAAAAGACAGTCTCCAACGAGCGCCCAGCTTCCCACTGATCCATATTTAGGCAAAGCAAAGCAAAATCCTTGCCTAGATTTGTTTTATTATTTTCAAAAGATTAGTCAGAATGATCAAGATCTTTCAAGAGAGCTGAAGAGTCATTACAGTTTGGCCTGAACAAAGTACTGAAGAGATGTCTGCTAATATTAGCATCACGTTAATATCAAACTTCGCTGGCAAGTCTGACATTTTATGGAATGTTAAGGCTGTTGGGTTCTAGTTTTGCTCTAAATTTAACATAAGAAGTAATCGTACTGCGGCTTAGTTTTTGTAGGGACTCCCTTTCTCAATAACTATACTCTTTCTCATTGTGACCTAAAACTCTTAAGAAACTGAGCCAATGAGCCAGAAGTCAGGGTCATTATCTTCCACATTAATCAGTCTTGTCAGCTAAGCCTGAAGTTAAGCCGTTAAACACTTCTTTTCACACCAGAATTCCATCTCACCCATGCATCTGCAGGGTACTTACAGCCCACAAAACACCCTGTTCAGCGAATAAATTACGGACACGGGCCTGGCTTACATTTGTTGTAACTGCAGGGCAGCTACTTCCCCACAAATTCAAAACCAACAAATTACAGCCATACATGAAGATTTACTAACTACCTAAACCAGAGAACTAAGAAAATGTCTCCACCATCTTATATCTACAGATGATAACTGATCGGTACATCTTGAAATACATTTTTTCTTGAGCAAATGCTTGTGCAGGCAGACTAACTCATAATTTTCATTTATTTTTTTTACAGCTATGAATTACTGAAAATCATCCATGCTGTAAAAGGGATCACCTCGTGCAGTATGAGGATCATCTGTAAACATTTCGCCTCAAGTAGTGATCAATAGGATATAAGCATCCTGCTAAGTACCAGCTGACTCCTCTCTGAAGTACCAGTCTAACAAAACTTCCACAGCGCAGAAATAAAGAAGGCTGCCTATTTGTAAGTGGCTTCCGAAGAATCAGTATGCAGCACTTCCTCAGAGCAGTCACTCCAAAAGCCCTTGGGGACACCTACTTGTCACAGAATAAATTATCTGGCTAATATCCAGCATTACAGTGTACCTCAGCCGGCACCCGGGAGACAGGCATTAGACAGCACTTAGCGTCTTCAGCCTTGCAGGGCAGTCCTTGCATAAATGACTTCACCCAATTATAAAACGTAACTCAAGCACTTATTTTGGTGCTTTTCAGCAGCACCGTTTCGCCCTAAAATATTTACGTAGCACTGCATGCTGCGTGGTTTTTCCTTTTTTCCAAAAACGATGGTCCCAAAGCATGCTGTGCTGACCATTTTTCACAAGCATTTTCAGATTTTAAGCTTCTTGATGTAAACAGAAATATCAGACCGCTAGCGCGAGTGTTCCCAAACACTGAAATTATTCTGTTTAATGCGAACTATTGTGGAAACAGCTCTCCCACAACTCCAGTAGTAACTCTTCTTCCCTGGCTACTTAACACAAATAGCCAAGTTTGCATCCCACACGTGGGATACGTACAGAGCTGTCGAACAAGAACACTACAGGCTTGTTCCAGCCCTATGAGCAGAGCTGCTGCTTCTCAGAGCTGCTGCCTCCAGTTCCCTGCAGCAAACCGCGGCCACCGGCAGCCGCAGCACGAGAAACCTGTTGACACAGAAGTTGCAAACCAAACCCAAGGATCCCAGTAAGCAACACAGGGAGGCTGAGAAGAAAATTACTTCTCCCACTTGGAATTCGGATATCCAAAGCAGACACGCCGGAGCACAGAGCACTGGAAGATGAAGGGAAAACGTTTTTCACCATAAAAAGAGAGACGGACTTTTGAAAATCCGTTCCGTTTTACTAAACTCGCCACAAACCACGCACGGCAGCGAGGCACCCTCAAGGACGACGGCCACCTACAGGCTCCGGCTTTCCTAACCGAGGAGCAGCACGCTCCGGACACCGATTCTAACAAGTCGCTCGGCGGACCTCGCTGTTCTCACACACCGGGTCGCCCGCGGGGCTCTGCGCTCCTCTGCAAGGTGAGCACGGCGGCGGCGGGAGGGGGTTCGCGCCAGCCCCGCCCGAGAGCAGCCCCGGTACGGGGCGGGGGACGCGGCGAACGCAGCACGCAGCCCCGTTCCGAGCGCGGCGCCCCGCACGGCGCATCCCGCTCAGCAGCGGCGGCGGCGCACCCGGAGCTGGGCGGCCAGGGCTCCCCCCTACCGCCCCCGTGCCCGGGTATCATTGGGAATTAAAGGCGCAAAAATAACACTGGGGATTAGGGGGGTGGGGGGGGAGAAAGTTGCGGTAGTCCCCAGCCCTCGCCGCTGCCCTCGGGCCGCGGCAAAGGCTAAACTTACGTCTCGGAATTTGTTCCACTGCCCGACCTCCTTGTCGTACTGGGAGATGGTGGTGAGCCATTGTTTATCGTCCAGAAAATTGCCGTTGTCCGCTCTGCCCCCGGCCGCCGCCGCCAGCGCCGGGCTGCACCAGGCTGCCGCGTACACGCACACCAGGGCCGCCGCCTTCAGCATCTGGGCGAGAGGAGACACGAGGAGCGGTCGGTTAGCCACCCGCGGGCGGCCAGCGGGGACGGGAACGGCGCGCCCACCCGAGAGGGGCAGAGATGCGGGAGGGGAAGCGGGGAAAGGGAGCCCGAATCCGCCGGGAAGCGGGAGAGACGGAGGAAGAGGCCGCGGCAGCCGCCCAGCCCGTCACCTTGCCGCAAGCCCCGCAACTGCGCTCCTCGCCGCGGCCGGAAAGGCGGCCCCGCTCCCTGCCCGCGCCGCCGTCTGCAGCCCCGCGCCGCGCCGCGCGCTCCGCCCGCCTCCGGCCCCGCCCCGTGCCCGAGCTAACGGTCTGCGGGAGGGCGCTGAGCGGGGCGGCTCGCGCGGCTCCCGGCTCCCGGCTCCGAGGGGGGTCCTGAGGGGGGCCCGGCCCCCTGCCCTCCGTCGGCGTCTTCGGGTTTGCGCCGCTGGAAGTTTTCTCCAGCTGTGCCGGTACCTCGCTTCCCAAATGAAGGCTGCGACAATCTTTGGACGGCTTACGGTCATGATAAACTTTAAGTGATTCCGGGATAACGCTTCTCGTGGTTGGGGCTCGCCGGTCGCCTCTGAGCGCTGCCTGCGCTATCCGCGTTGTTATCCTCTGTGCGTTCTTCCCTGCCCGCGTGGACTTCGCACTGCAGCCGTGCCTGGACTCGGACTGCAGGGACGTCTCTTTTTCTTCCCGAACTAGTTAAACCTAATTGAGAAATGAGCCAGCTGCATAACTAGTTCAGTTCCCTCCGCGGTGTGGCTCACTCCACGTTTAATTTCGAGTTCAATCTGCAGCCCGTTGACCTATTTCACCGACTTCCCCGCATTTGTTCTAATCCCAGGTCTGAGCAGAGCTCCTCTCTTCACATCAGCAACGGGTTCTGCAGCAGTATCTGGGCATCTGGGCCTTCCCACATCCCAGCACCAAGCCAGCTGCCGCTGATGGGGTCTCTGGGAGCACATGGATAGAACCGAAAGGTGGAAACAGGGTGAGGAAGGAGTGAATGTGAGAGCAGAGAAAGGAGGAGGCACTGTGATGCTCACTGCAGCCCACACATGACAGAGGTCATATCCAGAGGAACTGTGGCCTGTGGAGAACCCATGGTACAGTACCTCTTGCTGGAGAACAGCGGCCCTTGGAGAAGCCATGCTGGATCAGAGGGGCTGTGTGAGAAGGAACCACGGGGAGAAACCACGACTGACTGCGCTCTTCTGCGTTCCCATTCTGCTGGTTTGGGGCTTTGTTTCCAGTGAGGTGGAACCTAGGTAAGGGAAGGAAGAAGCATCCTTACCAACATTTATCTTCTTGTTTCTCACTATCCAGATTAGCAATTAACATTTTTAACTAGCAGCAAATTGCTTTTCTTCAGGCCTTTTTTTGTCTGCAAGAGCAATTGGCAAGCCTCCCTGACTTCACCTTAATCCAGGAACTGTCTCATCCCTGCATATCCTTGTTCCCTCCTGGTCCTGCTGATGGGATGCATAAGAGACTGGGTGCAAGTCAAGGCTGCTAGAGCTACATGACTGGAATACAGCACTCCTAGCACAGCATCTGAAGTATCCTTCACAGCAAAAGCAGCTACTTTCAGACCTGAAACTATCTCCACGTCCATCAAGACATTCTTAAATTTGATAAGCAGAAATAATGCCACTTTATGTGAAGAGGTGTGAATATGAGATTGTCATTGAGCCTACCAAGTTTTTAGTTTGGTCCTCATCTGGTAGTAAAGTATGAATTGAATCCACTAGCCTGCATCTTACACTACGTAATACGTACCATTCCGTTCCTAAACCTGTGTCACTGAAATCAATGAGAATCTTATCACCGGAGAGATGCAGAGGATGACTGCAAGATTAGGATTTATGTGCCTGACCGAAAATGCAACCTACCCAGAATAATATTATATTTTCTAATAAATGAATCATAAAGTTCAAAGCAAAGGGATGGAAGGACTGGACAGAGGCTAAATAAGAATCAATAAAACAGTCATGTTGTTCTCAGGGGGGTTATAGAGTCAGTCCCTTAGACAATCATTTTCTGACAATCCAGTTTGTGTTTGTCAATCTTAATGTTAATTTCCTGTAAGTCCCTTTGCCCTTTGGCAAAGATTTCTTTACTGATGATTTATCCTCTCTCATTTTTATTTTTTTTTAACTAGTAAAACTTTTAAAGAAGATCCCAACCCCTTATTTTGTGCCTTCATTCACTTAGCAATCCAGGTAATCCATTTTGGTTTTCCTTCATCTGCATTCCACTTCATCAGCTAGGGCAATGTTACTCAGTATTTTAACTTATGGTGCATCTTTCTGTAGATCTTTTTGAACAACAGGAATAAAAATGGTTGGGATTTATTTTCATTAAAGTTTCCTAGAAGAGGAAGCTCTGATAGTTTGGGTTTTACAAGAGTTTAGTTGTGATTTATCTAGAAAGCGCTCTTCCACACCTATGACTGCAGCTTCTCCTGACAACACATACTAAATGATCAATTATATATAATTTTGCCTGAACCAAGCTATTTGAAGCCTTTAATAATTCTAAACGTATTCCTTGTAATTTTAAGCACTCTGATCTTCACATAATTGGTTTAAGAGCCTCATTCTGATCAAGGACTTAAGACAAGTTGGTAATTCCATTGCTTCGAGCGCACAAAAAATGATGCTTGATTGAAATGGCATTTTGAAGATGCAGAACTAAGAAGTTTCCTTCTTAATAATTTCACTGCTCTTCGAAGATCTAATTTTTCTATCTCGAGAGTTATTCTTTCCTGTACTTCAAATTTAAGTACAATTCTCACAGAAAGTATATCTGCGTTGTTACATACTGATGTGCCTAACAATGCTATCTGTAAGATATGACAGAGAATCCAGTTCCGCAGCAGTGATAAGAGAATCATACTAATGGTAACAGTTACATAATGTTAAGCTAAGATCATAGAAACTCTGAGTTACAGCTCTTTTCATCACTGTACTGTTAAGAAATATCACTGTTATCAGAAAAAAAAAAGCCTTCTCAATTTCAAAATTCAACATATATATTCCTAGTGTTCAGAAAGACAGATTTTTCAAATATTAAAGCTGGCTAGTTGGTAGAGTCTACAGAGGGATGGCAGGGGAGACGCTGTCACTGGCAATGAACACATCCAAAATTCAGTGATGGTCATAAACACATGTGGAAAATGACAGAGAATGGAAAAAGGGGGAGAATACACACAATACCTAAAAGGGTGCTGGAATCTGTAATTGGGATGCCAAGAGCTGCACTGAAAGAAAAGTTTATACGTACATCTTCATGAAACATGCTGAGAAATTAAGAAATACAAAGAAACTTGCACCCTGGAAAACTGTTTCAGTGCTTGACCCCCCTCCTGCAAATGAAAGGCACTAATGCCCGAAGCTCATGCAAACATAATGATGTGGCCCTTGCAGACGATAAAAATGATGTAAAAATCTCTTGCTGCAGAAAATCTCAAGGGAACATCTAGCCATCCCACAGCCCACAAGCAAAACCAGCTTTAACTTGTCAATCCTGGCATATGTCGATCTAAATCCATTCTTAGACCGTCAGCAGAGTCTGTCAGTGATGGAAACTGCACACTTAATCTATGTCAGTGACTTTACTAGTCTAACTTTAGGACATGTTTTCGATACTTGAAATTAGTTTTTCTTATTGCAGCTTAAGCTTGTAATTTCTGATAATGAATCCTCTTCACTGTAAACACGAAAAACAAATTGCTATCTTCCTTTGTTCCGTATTTTTTTTCCTATATTAGAAACTATTTGATTCTCACCAAACATCTCCTCCCTGTAATGTATTTATTTATTTATTAAACCATATTTTTACCCTATCCTTTCAATTTTACACCATGGTACTGAGATCTCTGTTCACTTCTCTACTGTACTGTTCCACCTTTCAAATCAGTCCTTCCTATTTCTTCATCATTGGTGCTCTGAAGACTGGAATACCTCTCTTACACCTACCCACTGTTGATTACAGCAGAAGGATTGCTTCCTAAATATAGTTTGGCTTCATATGATATCTTGTGTCAAATCTATGCAGTCCGCTATGCATCTTCTTGTTATCATCCAAATGCTTAGAAGAGGTGCACTGAATTATCTAGTCCTGTGTTTTCTAGAAACTGAGAGTTGGAAAACAGGAGTTTAATTTCCTTGTCCCCTTTTGACCCAGCCTCCTTTTGACGGCACTTTTTAAAGAACCCTTTTAATTTGCTTTTTTGACAGTTGTCCGGTACCCTACTTGTTCTCCACAGCTTCTCAAAAGCAAACGCTAGCAAATCTGAGACTCTTCCAAAGAGTTGTGTAAACATTCAGTGGAAGAGTTCATAAAATGATGAAGATGATCATATTTTAATAAAAAATTGTAAAACAGAATGGTTACAAAGCCTTAAACTCCTCCTTTTTCCTTGTCATTGCTGTGACAGCTGAGCTAACCAGCTACATGGCTTTGACCTTCGGCATGCAGGTTTGTTTCTTCAGTTTTCTGCTTGCTTCGTTCCTTCTGCACAAAGGGCACTTCCCATTCTTTGGCCCTCTTTATATTAATACAGTGTTCATAATGATTTCTCATCAACCTTGATGAGAAATCAAGGTTACCAGCTACACCTCAGCTTCACCTTGGCTTGTGATACTTGTCTCGAACTGTGTGAAATATTCATCTCCAGTAATATTCTTTGACTTACATCTTCAATTTCAGACCGAGGCAGACCTCAAGAATTTAATACATTTAGACTTCTATGACTTCCCCTATCCTTTTGCTTTTATTGCAAATTTATCCTTAATATTTACCCTTTTGAGTAAATGCTCTGAGATGCTCACTGATCCCCATTCTTCAGGAATGTAATTAGATTGCTAACCGTCTGTGCATCTCTACTGACACAACTACTGTCAGAAAGCACAAATGAGGATCCAGGCACCACAAGAACTCAGGTGATTAGCAAGAAGTACACATCCATACAGTATTATTGACAGTTTATGTACCCATCAGAATAAGGCATTGATGGACAGGCTATCCAGGATAGGGGCACAAGACCATCTCAAGAAGGGCTGGGCTAATTCCTCACAGGTTTAGAAATGGAAAGGAGAATATCTGCTCATGGACATGTCAACTCTGCCTGACATCTTATGTCATCGTTCTGCAACTCCGTACAGCCCCATCAATGGAAGAATTAGTGCCTCACATAGCTGCGTACGGAAATGGAACTCAAGCTTACACAAACAGAAGAGTTTTTGAGTTTGAGTTCAACATCCAGGGCTTTTAAACACAGAAGGATCTCACTTTCTATATAATACAAAATGCATTAACTTATCCTTTAATTTCTACACTAACTTCAGCATTTAGTTTAGAACCTATTCAACCTAGCCAGAACCTAGCAGTTGTGCCCAGAACCTATTCAAGATAATTTCTCCTCCAGATCTCCATTTTCTACTTCAACTACTGAGTATTTTCAGTTATCATCAGTGAAAGCTAAGGTTAAATCTATAGAAAAATCTGTAATGAAATTTTTTATTTCCAGATATTCAAAAATGTAAAATGCTGTAAAATGCTCTTCATATCCTGCAAACAATTTATTGTGTTTTAAAACTCAGAGCATAGTAACAGATGGTGTCCCACTGGCAAGACTGATCTTGCACGTCTAATTTCTTTTGATGATGTTTATTCATTATAAACTGAGAAGTCTTCTCACCTACCCATTCCAGTAGTTCTGTAAAAAGACAGAAACCTTTCCTAATCAGAGGTAGGACATAATAGGAAATAATACGTAGGAAATGATAATTCGATACTGTGGATGAAACTATGACATGAAAAGTTAATTGTTGCCAGATTCATTAGAAAAAAAAAAAAGTCCTTTAATTGTGATGTTTGGGTCTGAAATATACTATAAAATTGCTAGAAAATGAAGCATGGAGTTGAGCAATGCTACTGAAAATCCACTTCTATAACTTATCCGGGTGACTGTTTCTATTACAACCAAACCTTGAGGGTAAAGTATATAATGAAACACTTTTTGACATATCCCATGCCAGGTAGTTATTACGCAAGCTAGGTCTTCCTAATTTTGAATAACAGTGAAAATAAAGATGGAAAATGCACGTAACATACCCGCAGAAAACTTTTTTTCTCCGTTTTCTCTCCTCTGATCTGCTCCAAAACCACCTCTCCTGCTTTTCCTTGCTCACTACGGATCTCACTGGCATCTCTTAAGAAATGCCTGCTCATCACACAATTCGAAAAAGCCATGAATTATTCTAATCACCGCGGTTGGTTAAGCAGGTGGGGGTCCTTTTTGATTCCGCATTTACTACTTTTTCCTCCTTCCTGATAGTTTCTCACAGCTGGAGATTTTCAGCCCCATTGTAGTCTCCTCATTTTAGCAAAGTTCTTTTGGCATGCTAATTAATCTCCTCTCTAATGTTTACTCTCCCTGACCACAAGCCATTGTCTACTTTTACATCTTATTTTGGAGAGACTGGGTTCTTAAAATCCTTAAATGTCTCTCTTAACAATGGCTCTAGCCTACACATGAGGTGACAAACACCACAATGATTAAATGCCAAATAAAATTCTAACATTGCAGGGTGTGCCTTTCTTCAACATTCTGCACAATTCTATCTAGGAAGTGAAAGTTACATGTATTTAAATAAAATAAACTAGGAAAATATTCTTAGAGAACAAAAATGAGTAGCTACAGAAAATAGGTACTAGTTTGTCCTAGCTTCGTGCCCGTGAAAGAAGGAAATCTTCCCAAATTTAAACATTTAACATGAAGATTTAAGGGAATAAAAAAAACAGAAAAGTAAGCGTTAGTTCCTCAAACAAAAGCACATTTCCTTGTGCTAGCAACAGCACAGAGGCCTTCCCCAACAAGTACCTTGTGCATTGTAAAGATGATGGGTTGACCTGAAATGCTTTATTTGACTAACCATTTAACTAATCAACTGTAGGTTGGTTAGTTAAACTTTGGAATTAGCTAGCAATGGTGATGCAGTTTACAGTCTGGTTGAACCCACTATTCATCATCCACTTAAAACAAATCTTTACCTTCATGCATGTCTGGAGGACTACATGTATTCAAGAGATGTCTGCTCTAAAATTTACTGGAATTTAGGGAGTGCTATTATGAAGATTAATTGATACAACCGTATTTTAATAATAATCACCATTTTCTTTTGTATTATACTTAAGAGCAAGTGTAAGCATTAAAGGAACTTGTACTGCAACAGAGGAAGATGAATCCTACTCACTTTCACAGTCAGATCACAGACCACATCTATTCTTTGGCTTTGCTTCTATATTTTCAGAAGATATTTCATAATTACGCGGTTGTACTTTACTGGCATATTTTTCTTCTTCAAAACCAGTTGGAGCCAAGTCCATTTCTAATAAAACACCTAATTTGATAAGAGTGCACATTGGAATCCATTACATTATTATCTTTGATCCTGTAGGCACTATTGCACATGCTGTATATCTTAGCTTGATACTAAATCATTTAGAGGCAAGACAGGGCTATTGTGTGCAATTCCTTTACAAATAGCTGTGATACAAAGTCTAGGTCTTTGAAGCTGTCTTATTTTTTCTTCCACAAGTATGTGTTGCACCATTTTAACTTACGACATGATTTTAGATGAAGTGGATCATCGCAAATATTAAGTTTGGATTTTTACGATGTAACTCAGAAAAATTTCTGGGTACTTGCATCTGATCTTAAAATATTTTTAAAATATGTCACTGCAGGACAAAAATCTTCTCAATAACTTATTGCCTCATGGGCCCTGCTTACAGAAATATCACATATTAAAACCACTTATTCCTTTCTCATCTTTGCCACTTTTTGTCTTTCAGAAATAGCGAAATCATTCCAACTCATTGCCCCCTGTATGATTTCCAGAATACAAATATCTGGTCATTCTTTCTTTTCAACTCTTCTTTCCTCCCTCACTTTTTCTTTTTCTCCAGCTGACTGCTTTTGGCTGTATCTTTAACATAATAAATAATCAATTGTGTATTTGATCTATTTCAGAAGTGGAAAATGGCTGTGAAATGAGAAGGATACAACACAACACTGCTGTAGACTGATCTCTTCTTCCAGATTACCGGGGTTGGTAAAACCAAAGGGAACATATTGGCACCAATTTGCAAATTACTGCAGCATTCAGCCAAATCTCTCTGTATCCAGCCTGTCGTTTGCTCATCTTGAATAGGCAGCAGTGTTTCACAATCTTTTAATCAGACACTTAGGAACTAAGGCAATATTTTGCTATATGATCATTCTTGTTACTATTTCAACTTTTTCAGCTCCTTCAATACACGGACAAGTCTGAAACATGACAGTCAAAAGGAGAAAAAATAAAAAGAAAAATAAAACATAGGGAATTTAGGAAAGGGTGACCTAGCTACAGGACACGCTATGGACAATCCAGTTAGATGTTGCTAGGGCATTTTTGTCTGTAAAATCTGCTTGTTTTTTTTCCTATGGGATACTAGTTCTGCTTATGCTGTGTGGATTTTCATATAGCATAATAAAAATTAATCACTTCAATTAAACAAATTGAAAGATTCCATTTTGTCAAAAAATAACTGAGCAGTAAGTTTCCAGGTTGGTCAGAATTAATTGTCTGCAATATATAGTTGCTATATTTCAAAGACCAAGCTAATCAGATTTCCAGTCTCTATGGTCCAGGTGTACGTCCATACCTCAAAGGAGATTGTGATGGATTGTAAAAGCTGCAGTTCAGCCACAGAGCCTACCTAGAAATTCCTACAGAAACTGTCAGGGTACAGACTTTCCATGTAAATTAGACATGAAGTAATACATGAAAAGTATGGTTTTTTGTTTTAAACACATAATGAGGAGACTGGAAGGCAGTTTAAAATCTGTTAGAAACTTGCACGCCCTTTACATAATGCTGATTTTCCTTCAGGGTAACATGGCTCAAAGGGCACTAGACACTATGGGGAGAATTACCACAAATCAAACCTCAAATCTGTATTTCTCTAATACAGTGACTTCTCCACATATTTAGAAAACCATGTCTTCTTAACATAGACCCATACTGTACCAAATAGCTGTGCACATGTAGTTTGTGAATAAACGTTTGTGAAATGTGTGCTTTAAAAAGGTGGATTAAAGCTGTTTGTCAGTAAAATAAAAAAAATGACTACAGACTTAAAATTGGCTCAAGTCCTTGTTCTGGACTTGATTTTATAAATCAATTGTACTGTTTCAATTCTGCTTTAGTGCTCAAAGTTGTTAAAAATAAATGCTGCCTTTAAAAAATTCCCTAGTCATCAATGGAAAAAAAAAAAAAAAATATCAGTAAAAAACTAGCAGGCATTACTCAGCTCTCCCCCTTTCACATATACATGTGAATGAGCACACTCCTACAAAGTTAGTAATTTATTCAGACTTTAATCCAAGTAGATTTGACTAGATGAATAAGCTAACAAGTTTAACATTTCTGCTAAAGTCTGTGGTCTAAAATAGGGATGCTATAGTTTCTCCACAGCATGTTTTGGTACGGTGAGATGCTGCCCCAAACAGCAGTGAAGTTGTGTCACATTTCTGGTAACACACTGAGCTACAGACCAGATTCAGCAGGCAGAGCCCAACCCACAGGATCCCATTTCCTCCAAAAAACACTATCAAAACTAAACAGAAGTGCAGATATTTAAGGACCCAGTCAACAAACCTTCCTTCCTCTGTTGACCTCTCCCTCCACACGCAGTCAGGCTATACAGCAGACTATAGGTTAATCAGCAATTAATAGCTGGAAGTGTTCTTGTGTGGATAGTTTATTTACTGCCCGATAGTTTTCTATTTTATTACTGTAAAATAGTAGCTAATAAACAACACAGCACTTCCAAATATTTAAATTGCTTAAATTGTAATTTTCCCATATCTACGTCACCAAAATCAGTTGTTATAACTCACATTTAGTAAGGCTGATCCCTCAATATTACGTGTGGGCGTTTCTGTTTTTTAAGTTTCTGTATTTCATGTCACCAAAATAAATACCAAGGATCTCAGACTTCTATCTTCAGACTTGGCACAGGCCACAGATCTTCCCTGTACAGGAATTACAATCTGTAACATACAGGGCCTCCCATAAGGTCCAGTGTGCACCTCCAGGAGGCTGCTGGTGTTTCAGAGAGATTTAAGATACGCAGCCCAGTCCCTCCAAATACCAAAAGTTAAAATGGAACTATAAGAGAGGGAAAAAAAAACCCACGATGATTCTCCAAGGCTCTTTCACTTGCTGGTACATGCACAGCTCTGGTTTCTGCGGATATTCAGTTTTCATTTGCAATTCTGACTCGCAGCAGAAGGAAGACTTAAGAACTTAGGAGTTTAATAATTGTCTGCATCTTTGAGAATCCAACCCCCGAGTTATGAACATCCTTGAAGGAGGGATTATGCTACGTTTATTAAATTATACAAATACTGCCAAACTCTAAGAAAACACTGTCCTGGTTTTTCCAAAATACTGCATAGCATCTAGCCTTGTGTTTATGAGCACTCTCAAAGAGCCTTCTGCTCCTAATAACAAGGTTATTTTCAAGAATTACAGGATAGGAGCAGTTTGGTCACAAGACCTCATCTTAACCAAGAATGAGGAACAGCCCCACTTTTGGTAACTTCCATCACGTTACACTGACATGAACCAGCACTGTGTGGTCAACAGGGTCCCGATGCTGAGATGAGCCCGTCCTTTGCTCTTTGTGAGAGACTGAAACAATCACGCTGTCATCTGAAGTGCTCTTGGCAGGGGGAATGACATGGAGCTTTCTAATTTTTGACATTTTGCTGAAACTATCTCAGGAGCATGAAAATTAGCTGCATGGTTTTTGAATTGACATCGGTTCTCAGACCGAAATGGAAGCTAGGGTGATAGGAAATATTTTGACGGACACCGTGCAGACATTTTCAGACAGTGTCATAGAGCTTGTGCGTATAAAATTTTCATCTTGACATTTCCTGTCCAGAAATTGTTCTGAAAAGAGTTCACAGAATTGGAGTAACTGAATCAAATTATAACTTCCACATAGAACATTAAAGGAACTGGTACATTGATTGATGTATGCCAGGCTATGTTAAATATGCTAGCAGCCTGCACTAATCATTGAGGACTTGAATTATTTTTGAATCTGATTATCCCTGATCCTAGGCCATGTGCAGAACAGGTATAAAGAAACAGGCAGCTATAGAACACACAGAACTTGGTAGTTGAAATATAATTTGTTCTCCCAGTCTGAAAAAGCATGAGTATATTGACTGAAGTGATAGTTGTTCTAATCCTACGTTGTGTTATAGGATGAGTTGTGCTAAGAGGTGATAGCAAACTAAAATGAAACATGAATACTGCAATCAACTACTTTTGACTTACAATATCGTTTCATGCTTTGAAGTGTCAACACTCCCCCCTTCTTCATTCCTCCCTTTCCCTAACCCTATGTGAACTGCCTTCCCAATTGCTTTATGGACTCTAAACTAAGAATATTTTGACCTACAAAGAGTGCCAAGGTCCTTGCAGAGAATTAAAGCACATGTTTGAGTTAGGATCTGAAGAGTTAGCAATGAACGTACACTGAATATTTGCAACAGTTTTATATTTTGTTTCTTTAAGTGAAAGAATAGAACATAATTTTCTTCAAAAAGATATGGATAATAAATTCAACAAGGATTGACTAAAATTAATCATTCTGACAAAGAAGAGTAAGAATGTGGCAAGCTTAGGGCATCACAGAACTCTAAGCAGGAATAAGATTTTTAATAACAACCTTCCTGGACTGACAAGAAATCAAGAAAAAGATATTAAACATCCAATTTCCTCAAGAAGAAACTTTTTTTTTTTTTTTTTAAGGAGAAACCAGAATTTCTAAAATCAATTTTAAATAGAACTCATTCAGATCAAACAGTCAGAGGAATGTGACACGCAGGCAATTACCAGCGTCTTTCACCTTTTCAGTATTTACTTCAAGAAACAGAGAACTCCAAGCAGATGGATGTCCCTAACACTGAGAAAACCTGATACGATTGCACTTCAAGTTCCTTTCTCCTAATGTATTTAGGAGAGCAGTGCCCCCTAGTGATATCTGTATTTTTTTTTTTAATTTTTTTTTTTGAGATAGTCAAGATGTAATAACTCAGCTTGCAGCTCTAAAACTCCATTCCTATACTTGCGCTGTGTCCTAACATTGGTGTTTCCATTCTACTTCTACTTAAGCTATTAATTCTTACAGTGGATAGCACTTGACAATGGGTGTTTCTCTTAGTTTCTTGCACTGTAATACCTGTAAAAATCTTGCTCCTGGAAACCTTGCAGAAGTTAGAAATTGTGCCCTTAGAGTTATCTAAAGCTCTTCTGGCACTCCAGTATAATGCTCATGAGTTTTAGGACTGCCGTTCTTTGAGAAGCTAAGGGAAGGGTGGCAGTCAGTTCTAACAGCAACAGGCATTCTCATCTCAGTACAAGTTTTTTTTGTGTGCGTTGGTCTGTATTTGCATCTGAATCTCTTCCCAGCACCTCATCTCCCTCCTATATCAGTGCAGTAAGAATGCAAGTAGTGCCATTACATTGCAGCAACACAATGCTAAGCATGCAAGTCTCGCAGTCTCCTGTGCAAATGTGCTCCTTAGAAGACAATAGAAGCTGGAATTCAAGTAGTGACAACGAGCACTCATCAGCTTTGTAGGCCACTTGAAATGCAAGCACAATTGTTTCATGGATCCCAAGGAATCAGGGCTATTTCTAAAGCCTAAATTAATCGATCTGTAGCATAGCCAACCATGTTGTTAGCAATGGGAACGTCTTCTCTTTAATGGAGAATACGTGCAGCCCATATAGTGAACATTGTTAGTTCTGATTCTGGCAAATTTCACACAGAATGGCAGAACATTTTTAGCCAGTTTCCTCCAGGTATTATTTTGTGCAAAAAAATTTAGGCAAAAACCACATTCACTACTCATCATAAATTCACCTTTGAGAAAACAAAAGGAAAACTTAAGAAAAGTAAGAGCAACACTTAATCTAGTGTCTGCCCCATTTCTAGAGGACGTAGTATGGCTGTTGAAAAGTCACAGACCAAGGACGACCAAGGATTCTCAAGGATGCTTGAGAAAACCACTTGTACTGCAAGCAGATTGAGTGACTCCGGGTTCCCCAACTGAGGGGCACCAAAGTGTTGGTCTTTTGTTCAACTTCTGCCTGAAGGCATTGGTCTCAAACAACTTCTGGTTAGCAGAACTAAGCTGCTTTTTCATCTCCCAGAGAAGCTGTGCTAAACACACTCCTCTAAAATGTGCCAGGGCCAAAACACCAGACCTTCAACCCTTTTCTCTGATCAAGACACTTTAAGTGATCTTCCCAGATTTGACCTAACAGAGCTGAAAAATGACAAATCTCCAGAAGTACTCAAGCACAGCAAAAAGATTTAGCCTTTAGCCTTCTTTCCATGAGTCTCCTCACAAGATCACAGGCAGACTTGTCTTTCAATAGTTTCTTGCCTGGACAGTCAGGCAGCTCATAAGGTGTGCTATATCAAGATTACAAAAAAAAAACAAAAACAAACAAACAAAAAAAAAAAACAGAAAAAAAGATACCTTGAAAAGCAGTATCAACCTACAGAAGTGCTGCATTAAGTTTCTGATGTTTGCTACTCATTGTCTCACCTTTGGTCGTCTTGTCTCTCATATAGGCTTGTTTATATATTCATTCTTCTGAGTAACCCTCATTTTAAGATTAAGGAATTCCACTTCTACTACCTGATACAAGCAGAGCAGTCTTTACTTTCATGGGCAGTCCCATGCATGCCATTGCTTGAGATAACAGTCATGTGCAAGGCAAGGACAAAGCAATTTATCTCCTTTAAGAAGCAACGGCAACGAGATGGAATAAGGGAAGTCTGGAAGTTGAGAGCAGAAAGAAGACATCTGATTCTTTCCTTTTCTTACCCTAACTGGAAACATACTTACTGCCAAAGGGTGAGAGATATCAAAACAGCGTTACTCTACAATAACAATTGTTTACACTTTAGGAAAATGTGCATTACCACAGAATCACAGAATTGTGGGGGTTGGAAGGGATCTCCAGAGATCATCGAGTCCAACCCCCCTGCCAAAGCAGGTTCCTACAGCAGGTCGCACAGGTCGGCATCCAGGCAGGTCCTGAACATCTCCACAGAAGGAGACTCCACCATCTCCCCGGGCAGCCTGTTCCAGTGAAAAGCATTATCTGCTCTTCTTTTCCACACAGCATTTGGAAACAGATTAAGGCCAGTAGAAATACCGCTGGCCAGTACAGCTTTCAAGTTTGGTTTGATTTTCTCCTTCAGTCCCAGTATTTCTTTATTTAACACATCTATATTAATAGTATGTGAACTGGTCGAGTGGTCAAGGCATGAATTTAGATGTTTCAGTTTTGTAACTCACTAAGAAGTCAGTAACATCCATATAAAACATGCACAGTAATATTGAAGTTTCCTAGATAAAAGAGTACTGCTAGAACTTATGCTGTATGCTTTTTTTCCCCCCTATAAAACCAGAATTTTAAATGAAAATAACTAGTTTTGAGTGTAAAGTCATCAGGATCTTACAATACATTTAATTATTTTTTTTTTTCCCCCCACGGTATTTATTTGTTTTTCAATATTTGCATATCTGTTTCAAAGAGAATTTTATAATTTCAGATAGAACCAAAGAGTTTAACTTAAGAGTAAGATCTAGGGATATAATTTCTTGTTCACTCACTGGTAAACATGAAATGTGATAAAAGCTGTAAACAGTAATTAAATTGGTTAGCTATTTATCAAGCCTGCTGTAAGAATGAAGTCACTGTTAGGTTAATTATGCTCTTCAGAACCCACTTCTGATGAGCTGTTACTTTATATATACAGCAGTCAAAAAACTTAAAAGTTCATTTTGCAGTTTCATGGTTACTATCACCTTCCCATTGGAAACATCAGTTAGTTTGAAAAGTCACACATCTTTTTCTCCTTCACCCGTTTTCATACGCATGTAATTAACAAGGAGATACAAAAGCCCTTTATGTTTATTTGTTTGTTTTTAAAGTTAGAACATAGAGTGATATTACAGCGATACAATATTAATCTATAATTATATTTTCAAAGTCATTTTGCAGGCAGCAGTAGGAGCAATTTAAGTTTAAATCCTATTACTAAGGTTATTAAGTTTCTAACTGAATAAGATAATTATTACTGAAGGATGCTTTCATGGCATTGGACGTCTGTGATTATTATTTCAGCACTGGAAAAATAAATCCAGCCTGTCATTACTGGGCATATCTTGATGGATAATTTGCACAGAAACCATAAGAATAATAAATTTTGTTTGCTTTTTATTTATGTTGAATCTAAAAATTAAAAGATCCCTTATAAATACATCCATACACTATCTTCATCTCCAAATGTACGTTGTACCTGGCTCAGGGCTACTGGTTCTAGAAGAACTGGGTATGTTCTAACTGAATAGCCTGTATTTTTTTTTCATGCCATATTTCTTATTGCCACAGTATTTCACTTCCACCTGTATTCTTTCCTTTGAAGTTTTACAGCAGCTGCCTGTGGCCAACATGGCATTCCATCCTGGTTAGACAGCCCAAGAGAAATCGAGGTAAGAGCTTGCGAATTCTATTTAATACGTAAGCACCACTGATCACATTGAAGTTACTGCTCTTAAGACACTGGTGGGCATAATTCGGAAACAAATCAACTGTCAGTCAAAAGTTACTCATTCAAGACAGTTTACCTGATTCTTTAAGTTACATTTAATATCTTTATTAATATCTTGCTATTATTTCAGTAAACCCACTTAAGTTCAACTTCAAGTGACTTCCTCCATTTTGCTTATCTTGTAAACACTGTAATTTTTAAAAAAGCACTTGTGAAAATCCAAACACTTTTCATTTTCTATGTTTGTTAGACTACTTCTTGTAAAAATATTTTAACAAACTATTTTTCTTTAAAAATATATAGAAGGACTGCCATTGGTCTTTAAAAGGCAATTTATCCCATTAACATTTTACTACTACTTTATAAGAAGGCATGTCTTCTGATAGTCCCCATAGGGCCCAGCCACAAGTACAAGTAATTTCTCACCTCCACAGTCCACATGAAAATGTTTCCTCTATGTTGAGTATTTCAAGTACCTCGTGGAACATTCAAAAGATGCAGAACATCAAAGAAAATCGCTTTCCTTACAAGCACATCAAACATGAGAAATGTTGCATAAAGTAATTTTTAAGGTGAGAAGCGGAACAGATGCATGAAGATACAACATCATTTTTAAGAAAAAAATATACATATATACTGAGGGCTGGAGCACCTCTGCTGTAAGGACAATTCAAGAGCTGGGCTCGTTCTGCACAGAGAAGGTTTCAGGGAGACCTTACTGCAGCGTTCCTGTGCCTAAAGGTAGACCTACAGGAAAGCTATTAGTATTAATGTATTAGCTATAATACATTAGGAAGTATTACTTTTCAGAAAGGGTGGTCAGGCACTGGAATGGATGCCCAGAGAGGTGGTGGAGTCACCAACCCTGGGGGTGTTCAAGGAAAGGCTGGATGTTGTGTTGAGGGACATGGTTTAGTGGGAGCTATTGGGAATAGGTGAACGGTTGGACTGGATGATCTTGAAGGTCTGTTCCAACCTTAGTGATTCTATGATTCTAAAGCTAGGAAAGGACTACTTATCTGGGAGTGCAGTGATAGGACAAGGGCTAATGGCTTCAGTTTAAGATATGAGGAAAAAAATCTCTACTCTGAGGGTTGCCCAGAGAAGCTGTGGATGCCCCATCCCTGAAGACATTCAAGGGCAGGTTGGATGAGACTGGTTTATTGGGTGGCAAACTTGCCCATGATAGCAGGGCTGGAACTAACTGACCTTCAAGGTCCTTTCAACCCAAGACATCCTGTGAATCCGCAATTCTGAGAAAGCTTAAAAGAGCTTCAGCATATTGCCTTACACTAAAAGCATACACTCCCAATGGTCGCCACCAGACTGAGAGCAAAACAGATTTTTCCACGTTGCTAGTTAGCTACTTTGTTTGTGAAGGTCATTAAATATCCACAGTCCAGTCTCTTCTAGAATTGTTAAATGCTGTATTTCTTTTATTTTCCACAACTCAATGACCAATCACTCAATATACAATGGTTTCCAATGCATAGTCTCTGCTCTGAGAAACCAACAAATACTGGAATACTGATTTTGAAACAGTTCTTGGTATATTTTGTGAGCAGGTTATATTCACTGAAAGCCTGAAGGCGAAAGCTTGTGGAATTTCTCTCACCAAGACAAACATGAAGTTTAGCCAAACAGAACAAACGAGTCATTAGGTCAGTAAATCATACTGAATTGGTTCACTCGAGACACAGAGGCAGGCTAGATCCAAAACAATTTACTTTCCTTCAGGGAACTAGAAGTCAGCTTGGGAAATAACTATGATTTGCGGAGGAAGCAATCCCATCTTTCTCATTTCATAACAGAATTTAAGCTAACAATTTGATCCTAAAGGTTTTGTTTAATAAATAGTTGTGAGATGATATTCTACGCAAGGATGTTTATCAGAACATTTGTAAACACTTCTAAAAAAGAGACTGCATAGTACCTTCCAGTAAGGACAGTTACCTGGCTATACACACCATCTATCTCTTTCTATTCTGACTGCTTTTTTTTGCCCCCCCCTTTATTAAAGCCTATTTTTATTCACTTGAGTTTCTCTCTCTCTCAACAGGACAATAAGATAAGACAGCATGGAGTGCTTAGTATGATTTTATCTTTTATTTCTCCTTTTCTAACTTGTCTTGGGACTTTTAATTTTCCTCAGTTAAAAAAAAAAAAATCAACTTTCCTAAGAGTGTAAAAAACCATATTTGACTCTAATTGCCTTCCACTACTTTATACCTAAGCAGAAATAAGTCCAACTAAATAAGTGAACCTACACATGCATTAGACTGATCTGTTTGAAAGACAAATCACACCTGTTCCATCTCATTCTTGTCATAGCTGTCCAGCTACTTTAACTGACTGAAACTAGCAAATTCCTCTTTTAGTCCATAGTCTAAGAGCATTTACCATCCTGATGATGAATGTTTACAATCATAATTTAAACCTGCATATTAATCTTCTCTGTGTAAGGACCATAAAATATTGTTTTTCTTACAAAAGTTATTGGAAAACTATGCTGGGGCCCTGTGGGGTACGAGGGCAAATAGAGAAAGGTGACCTTCAATTTCGGAAAGAAAAATCCATATTGAACATTGTGAAATTAAACTTCTCAATGACTATTCATTAGTTCAAAATAACCAATTGGATACAATCAAACATTTGATGTTCCTGCTTTGCATAACAACCATGGATAAAAATGTTAGGTCACTGCTGTAACTTGTGAAATCTAAAAACTTTTTAAAATACGGGATAAATTAAGAAATTGTTATCTCTGAAGTTTCCATAATTATTATCTCAAGACCAATAGCCATTGCCTAATTCCTTACATAGCTACATACAAATGAATTTATCCTGAATTCTGTGTTACATGCATACCAGCAAATCAAATCTGCAAGCAAAACAAATCCAATATTCTATTTGAAAGAGAAGACTATAACTCAGTGGCCTAGCACAGTTTGTTTTACCCCTCAGTGGGACATCATTTTCAGGATTTTTATCACTTAGTTTAATTTGACTTCTTTCTATTTTTTTTCTTAGTCTATTTAAAGAAAAAAATATATTCTCCATTTATTTAATTTTTTTTTTGAAATCTGACATAGCACTTAACAATAAAAGAAAAAACACTGATAGGAGATACAAGAAGAATTCACTGCACATAGAGGGGCAATATGGATTACCAAACCAAGCTTGAATTTATGGAGTAGGCTGAGATGATGAAAAAGAGAAACATAAAATGTTTAAGAAAGCCAAAATATATCACTCAATTAAAAATTATGTTTAGAAGATCTCCCACCAAGCATGTGAAGGCACAGCTCTGACTACAACAACGTCGCAGAATAGAAACAACAGAGAAGCAGGGAAAAAAAAAACAACAGAACACTTATGTCATTCAACATGTGGGACAGTTGCTGGAGCCTAGTGGTACATGCTGTGATGATGAGCATGTACAGAAGCCAACCCAGAGGTCTGAAAGGCATAACACATAGATGAGCAAAAGCAGCACAGCAAGATCCTTCAGAGTCTTAGAGCTGGTCCTGCAACGTGCTAACATCTCCCTGTTCCGTGTCCAACCTGATTCTCTTGCATCTGCTTGAGAAAGGCTGCTTTAGTGCAGAGCTGTTGCACGGGTTTGAATACAAAAGCTCCGATAGCAAAGCTTCACACAGCTCTACCCAAAATATTACATTCAGAGTAAGCGTATAAAGCTAGCTAGCATCATAACAGATAATTCTGTTCTACAAAATGAGCTGCTTCTGTCACTACATAGAGGGAAGTGGCTCATCCCTACCCCATCTACCGCTTACAATGGAATGCTCTCTTCATCTATGTTCATACTACCTGCAAAGAATTTACCCTAGAGAATGAAACCATAAAATTAGCTCCATCTTTCTTGTAGTTTTCCATCAACAAACGGAAAAGTTTAGAACCACAGTCCTGAAATATGGGTTTTCCATTACCTGCTTAGAATTTTTACTCTCCTATCTTTTTCATCTTTTGTGGTATTTTTTCTATCAGTTTTTTTTTTTTTTTTTTTCTGTGATTTATTTCCACCTCCAAAGTAATGATTTGGTGTTCAGTACATGAATTATATAGACCAAGCAATTCTCCTCTGTAGTGGCTGGTGACGATCAGGGATTCAAGGTCAGGTGCAAGTCATTCTTAGATGGCATTACATTAGATTAAGACTCCATTCTCAACTTCTAAAATGAACAAGGTTGTTTGGAGCCCTGGTTTTATTCTAAACATTCCTTATTCAAAAGCCACAACTTTTAACTAACATCCACTGCACAATCAATGAATATTACGATGTTATAATTACAAAATAAACAAGAGTTTGGGAAAGCAGGTAATGTTGACAAAAAGAGAACAGACAGAAAGCTTACCGCTGTCCTGCGCTCACTCACAAAACTCCAGAAGAGATCCTCCCCCACTGGTAGCCAGCTCTTAAACAGGTCTTGGAATTGCCTTCACCTGTGCTCCTCTGGCTGACTCATGGCTCGCCTCAGGTGAGCAATCAGAGGTTCAGGCCTTGACTCAGCTGTTCCCATACAATCCACCAACTCCAAAATGCTGAAAGAAATAGGAACACATACTGATCTCTTTCCACGTACACGCATTAACCCCATTCAACATCATTTCTACATCTATTACATGCTTAAATGCTCATCTTGCATTTCTCCCCCATTCTCTTCCATGGTCACAGGATAGCTGATGTTAGCAGGGACTGCTGGAAGCCATTTAGTCCAGCCCACTCTGCTCACGCAGAGACACACAGAACAGCTGCCCAGATCCATGTCTGGGTACCTTCTAGAGATCCCCAAGGAGGAGAGAGATCCCACAGCTTCCCAAGGCAGCCTGTGCCAGAGCTCTATTGCCTGCATAGCACAGAAGTCCTTCCTGGAGTTCAGACAGAACCTCCTGTGCTCTGGTCACCACTGAAAAGAACCCCTGACTTCACTTTCTTTGAACCTTCCTTTCAGGAATTTATAGACATAGATAAGACTCATCTGAACTTCCTCTTCTCCAGGAAAAGCAGACCCAAATATCTCAGTTTTTCTTCTTTACAGAGGTGCTTCAGGCCCTTCACCACATCACAATCTTCAGATTCTCTCCAGAAACGCCCATGAAGGAGCTCAATATATTTATCACAAAGGGGGAAAAACTGGAAACTCTCCATATCTACATATCTACATCTCACTTTCTCAGGTCTAATGTGCTGATCATTGATCTCAAACACTACACTTCTCTTTAGGTTCCTCAACACCTTCTAAAGAAGTTCAGACACCATTTACTTCCATTTAGCAATAAGCTGTTCTCCACAGAAAGATGCCTTCTCATTTAAACCAGTCCCCATACTAAAGACGCTGGAAAACACTGTAGAACTCTCATGAAGTTTGAAAAGCAGAAAAGCAGAAAAAACTGTTCAATGCAACACAGTTTCCTGAAGTATTAAAGCAATTAGAAGATATAGAAGGATACATATAAGTGGACAGAAAAGTTCTCACCTACTTCCTACAGGCATTAGGAATAAAAAACAGGAAGAAAAAAAAAAAAAAGAGGGTGTTTCTCTTTTCTCTACTGAAGCGAGGAGATGTAGCTCTAAATGGGCTGCTTTTACTCCATTGCTTTAATGCAATAGATAAGAGAAAGTTTTAATGCATTAACTGATTGCGCAGTTAACAAGTGTACAGTCAGAAAAGTGGAACGGTTAGGATGGTATTTTACAGGTTTACAGTTAGAAAAATGCATGGAAAAATAAAAGCCAAAAACAAACAATAAAAAACAAACACAAAAAAATGAAATCTCACCTGTGTCCTAGGCTCAAGTAGAAAACTCCAAAAGGAGGAATCTCTAGAAAGAAACCCTTCTCCAAACACAGTCAGCCCTTAAATAGGGTCTAGGAGAGGTGGAGCAAGGCTCTACCCTTTCTGGTCACACAGCTGAATTGCTTTCACCTGTGCTCCCAGGGCTGACTCAGTCCTTTCCCAGGTGATCAATCAGTGCCTTATTCCTCTCCAAAACCAAGTAGGAAAACAAGAAGGACAGAGCAAGACCACAGCCTTTCTCCTACTGAATGAGGAAAGAAATTTCTGGTTAAAACATTTTGATGACTGGATCTGTTTCCTGTGGTGCTTGACTAGAATTAAAGGCCACCATTTAAAAAGCATTGAGCATGGTTCATAAAACACACAGTGCATTTACAAATCACAGATACACTCTTCTCAATTTCCATTCTCTCAAAAACCATTTTTTACACTCCCAGTAACTACACCAAATTTTGTAGCAGATGAGCACCACCAACAGTACGGCAGCATCAGATGCATTACTCACAGCCATTTCATGAGTCACCAATACTGGTTGAAATGATGAGAGAAGAAGTAGTAGAAATGTTACCTATCAAGCTTAAAGCTAGAGTACTCAAATGCTGAATGAAATTATGGAAAAATTATAGAGCAATACAGACTTCTATTTGCAAAATGAGATTCTAAATATTAAGCATAAAAGAGTTTGCAACAATCCAGTGAGAAGTAGTAAAATGACAAAACTTCAACTTTCCTAATCCCTTCCCACACATTTCCACAGGGCTGAAGAAACTTCCACCTTAAAATAAAATACCATCCTAGTATAAATTCTATTGCATTGTGAAATGTATTTGTGATAAATCAGACTGATTTGATTTAATAGTCTGTGGTGCAGTGGAGCATTTATCTTGAGAAGAGTATCCCCTAAAATGCAACAGCAAATCTGACTCTGTATAAAGTGATTGAAATATTTTCTCTTAGTCCAGATATTACTAACTCCAGATCTATAGCTGACTTGTTTTATGAATCACCTTACTAATACACTGTAGAGACCCACAAAGAACAAAAATTACAGAGCTGTCAAACTCTTCTTATAATTAATACACTTACAGAGCTCTCAACTGTTAGATGACTGCTAGATGCAGGAAATTTCAGTATAAAGAGCTGGTTTCTTCAACATGATTTGCTGGATTCCTTAGGCTTACATTATCGTAACAGCTTTAAGTCATTGTGTACTGCTGGAGGGTTTGTTTCTGAAGAGGACACTTCGTACAATGCCCTTGAAATATTAAACACGGTGGGTTATTTTGATCACATTAGCATTTATATACACCAGTCAACAGAACAATTTCACGTATGCATGCATATATTTTATATCTAACAATGAAAAGTCAAACTAGAAAAAAGATCCTACTCTGCATCTTCTGCGTTTGACAGTGTTGAACAAAACCAGAATCTGGCAAGACAATCCACAGAATGCTTTCTCACTTTAAGTATCACAGCATCTTGAGTTCAAAGAACCTCCTGTCATGACTGTTACATAGCACTGCTGATAAGGTTCTTTGCTGAGCAAAGTTGTCTCTATCAAGCTCGATGGAAAGCACTTGGTCATTATTCTGAACTGTGGTTATTAAAATCTTCATTTTCAACATTGCAGTTGCCATTGCCTTGGCCTGTGTAACACTATAACGTGTTGGGAAGCACAGCAACAATAGCAGGGTAGCAAAGCCCTAGGCTACAGCTGTGGGATACCTTCACCTCCACTACCAGCCCTTAAATGAGGTCATGGAAGGGGGGGATCCTGGCTCCAACCTTCCAGTCACTCAGCTGCACTGCATGTATGTGAGCTGTCCTGGGTTGGCCCTGCCTTCCCACCAGGTGCTCAAACACTGCTTCAGGCTGTGGCTTAGCATTGCTGCTACAGCCTTTCACTGCAAAGTCTCCTGCTGCTGGCCATTTCCTCTGCTTTGAGCTTCCCTTTTCTCTTGTGTAGAACCTGCCGTCTACCCTGCAGCTCTCCATTTCCCGACAGGTACTGCTACCTATAAAGACATCAGAAGGATGTTGGATTCTTAGTTTTCCCTTTTGCAAAGCAAAATCCTGAAATCAGTAAACATAAAGCAAAATTGGGACTGTCTTCTCTATCCTAAGTCTCAGATAATAACCATGTTATGCAGTGACTGAATTCAAGGAGATCATTCCAGGATATAACAACATATTGATTTTCTTTGTGTCTGCAAGAGGAGCACCATGATAAACAAAGTACTGGCTCTTCTTCCATGCTTTAAGTCAGCGCTACAGGTAGTTTTTATACATGCTTTAACTGAGCCACTCAGCATCGTTAGCAGGATGCGTCCAGCACCCAGAGTGCCACTAGGTAGAAGGATACCAGCAAAGGAGAAGGGCTCACCAGGATGCTCACAGGCAAAAGCAGCACACAAGCTGGGCCTTGGAGTTGCCACTGTGCCAACCCGGGCTCCCCATGCCCTCACTGAGCCTGGGAGTTCTGCACCCACCTCCAGGCTGGCTCACACATCTGCAGTCAGGCTATGAAGAACAAACTTCACATAATTAATCCATTTCTTCAAACAACACCTTAAGAACATACTTGAGTTACTACAAAAATGTCAGCTAAGAATATGAAAATGAAAAAAAAACCTTATTTTCATAACTCGTTCCTTGATAAACTGTTGTTTCCTGTTCATTTATTGTAAGCTAACTGTTTTTGTTGTGTTTGAGATCACTGATTTACTTTACTTTGAGAGCAACGGACTGATGATTAGCTGTTTAAAAAGTAATTTGAATGTCATTATTGTAAATCAAAATTAAAAATTGCGGTAGATTTTAGTATGTGTAATCTGGCCCAGATCCAGACTTCACTTATGCAGTCATCAGCATGCAACAAATATGATTTAATGGATTAGCCCAGAGTCATACTAAAAACAGAACAGAGTCTCAATCACCACAGCTGAAATGCTACTTTATATGTGCTCCCAGCAGCACATATCTTTACAGAAAAAGATAAAACAGTTCTTAATTGAGTAAAATTAGGTATGTTATGCAATAATTAACTATAATCATTCTTTATTTCAACTTGTCATACAGTGTTTTTATTGTTGAAATCTCAAGTATTTTAATCATCAGGAATCACCAAGGCATTGTAAAAACTCTGCAAGTGATTGCCATTCTATACTATTCTGTATGCTTTGCCTGAAGAGCATATTTTTTTTCTCCCTGATCTACGCTAAATTCCATGAAAGGAAAGAAACTGTACAACATGATTTCCCTTATGAATTATCGTATTTGCTGTGATTAAATTATAACATGATCTGTTTCTTTTGACAAGCACAATTATTGGTGGCATGCTCACCCAAACTGTATTCTGCTTTCTGAAGAAGCACGTCATTATGATCCGTGAAGTCTCCAGCAAAAGGAAAGCACAGAAGTACTTGATAAGTTTTGACTTGCTCTTAGTACCTGTCAGAAAAAATGCAGGTGACCACAAATCACTGCTGGAGAAGAAATGCACAAAAACAACAACAACAACAACAAACCAACAAAAAAAAAAACAACAGAAATCAACAGGAAGCGACACTACAGACTGACAAGTGTAAGGAGACTCTCAGACATCAATATGTATGATCTGAACTGGAAACGCTTGCAATAAACTAGTAAAAAATGTTCCAGCTGGACATTCTGGTCCACAGTTAAGGTAACATCTATATGCAATCTGTACCCTTAAAAGATGCCATTTTCTATGTTCATGTCTGTTTTACAAGCTCTCTTAAAAGAAACATATGCTTCATAACTGTCCAATTCCTTTCCTTACCCAGCCTAGGGAATATTAGATTTAATACATCTGAGCATGGTAATACATCTACATTCTCCTGTGTGCTCCACAATGTGATCCTGGTAACACAGGACCAACCCACATCCCTACTGTTCAAGTTGCATCAACTCTGTCCATACTACACACTGCTAGAGTGTATAGTGACAATGACTATTCTATAGTGTGTCTTCAGTAAATATATAGGGGCAGCATACAGCGTGTTCCGTGCTCAAATCCCTCCTACACTGGGCAGCTAACACATTTTATTTGTGCGTCCACACCACATTCAAGGCAGCCTTTTAAAATCACTCATGACCTGAGCACAACCTGATTTCGGATCTGAGCTTCCCACTGTTGCTGCTTGTCTGGAAAAATCTCAGCAGGGATAGCAGCAAGCAGTCAGCAAATGGATCCTGCCTTCTTGGAGGTGATCCTACGCTTAAGGAAACCTCCATAGAAAGTGCTTTCACTTTTCAAAAGGCTTAGAATGAACTTAAGTCTTTCAGCAATGAGACTGGTAAGAAGGAATCAAACTCCTGAGGCCGCCATGGAAACGAGTAGTTTTGAAACTCGTTATTTAAGTTTATTTACCAGCATAGGATACCTGTATCCTACATATAATATCCATTCACCACCAAATTACTTAATGTCTCATTCCCATTCTGGGTGCCCCAGAACAATCAGGAATGGTACTTGGCTTCTAAGGTGAAAACCAGACTCTGCTGAAGCCAAAGAAAGCCTTGCATTTCACTAGAACTAACTTTCTGTGCTGAGACTACCTGGCACATTTGGCACTTCTGTAGCTGGTCTCTGAATTAGTTTACGATTCTTGTGACATTTTCAAGCCTTCAGTTAGTTGGTCGTTTCCTTTTTTTTGTAAATTAAAAAAAAAAAAAAAAACAACTACAAAATGCAAATCACACACACACACACACAACACGCACAGAGAGCAAACAAAACATCGGCAGCAACCAACCAATAAATAACTAGAATCAACACAGATCCAGACCTAACTAGAATTAGGTTTGTTCACAGAGATGTGTCTTGTCCCACTCAGTAGGTTTCGAGGGAGCTGAATGTTTCTCTGTCTCCTGAGCCGTGCCTCCACAGTCAGTAGGGCTCTCTACCACGATGGAGTTGTTGGAGACTCAGAGGAATAATACACATCCATTTATGAAGTGCATTCTTAACAACTAAGACTTGGAGGCAAAATTGGCTAATTTCCTAGTTACGATTAATAAGCCTTACAGGTAGGGCAATATTAGGCAATGGCTACTACAAAGAGTAAAAAAAAAAAAAAAATTAAAAAGATAAAGAGAAAATATCAAAAATGGGGAAAGAGAGGCATGTCATGATGTTAGGTGCTGACCTTCTGTAGTGCTCGGTCCCAGAGGTTGTGTTGTTCAGTGGACGATGACTAACGATGACCATTACTCATAGTCCAACGCAGTCGAGCCTGCTCTTTTGGAGTGACAGCTTCTGGCTTTGGGATCTCAGCAAGTCTCCTGTCTTCCAGGCCTTGAAAATTTAAGTCAGCAGGTAGGAGAAAGCAGGAAGACTCAGCTTGTATCTTGCCTTTGCAGGACAAAATGGTATCATCCCCCAATCTCCTGTATCAAGCTGCTTTCATTTTCTCCCAGGCCAAGTCTTTAGTCAACAAACCACCCCTGGGTGCTCCCATTCAAAGGCAAACAACTCCAAAGAGATGCTTTCAAATGCAGAATTGTCCCAAAGTGATGGTGATTGGCTCACGTTGATTTAAGACACTCCTTACCAATCTCAGACAAGGTCATGCAGAAAAGAAAGATTTCCAAATACTTCTTGAATCTTCTGTATTATACTCCATCTTCATATTCATAGTTGACACCTAACAATTTAAATCTCTTCCCACAAAAGGCATGTCTGAACAGGACAGAAAATAAAATGCATATATTTTTATTTTGTTTTATTCACAGCAGTTTCAGGCTTTTACTGGGATATCATTGCAGAAACACAGCCATTAACAGACCTCATATTTTTATTGTGAAGTCATTCATGCTTTATCTACAGACATAAGCCTTGCTACCCAGATAGCAAAGACTGGCTCGCCTTTTCTCCTCCATGAAAGCATTTCACTAACTACTTTAAAGAACATAAACAAAATTAAAAAAAAAAAACCACATACATCTACACATATCAAAGATTGACTGAAAGAGAAATGTCATATGGAACAAAAAATACCAGAGTGCGCTTTTTATCAAATGCATAGTAAAAGACAACGCGGGAAGAGGGTGAGAGGTAATGGAAAAGGACAATAAACAACAAGAAATACAGGGAAGTTTCTTAGATGTTCACTTTGCCTCTCTGATGAATCACATACACCATTCTGTGTCTGGAGAAGATGAGAAGTTTCAGGAGACCTGTGAAAAACACAGAGGGAGTTTCTGGGAGAAGAACAGCAGCTGTGGAACATGGAGATAAATCCAGGGACATCTACAGAAAGTTTCCATCCTGCTCCTGGATAAATCAGAAGGATTTCTGTTTTCAAAGGCCAAAGAAGTCATATTTCTGCTTGCTACTTAGGAAGCATGGATGAAGGTCTGCCATGAGAAACTTGTACATAAGAGGAAAGATAGGAACAGGTAAATTTCAAATTAGGGAATGCTTAAATAAAGCACTGTCATTCCACACAAATACAAGTGCAAGCACTACCGCAAGAAACAAAGTTATTTCTTTTAATACAAGTACCTTTGAAAGAATGTAAAATAAGGAAATGTGATCAAAATTCTACAGTGTAAAAGAAATCTTTTAAAGGAGAGTGCAAAGGGAATTGGAGATAACTGAACCTCAGCCAGGCTGAAGCTAAAAAGAAATAGGGCAGCAGAGACCAATTTTATCAAGTAATATTGAATAATCAAGAGGAGAAGCAATGAAAATTTTTGTAAAACTTGAACAGTCTAAAAATGGAAAGGAATTAGAGGCCCCCATGTGAATCAGAATCAATCTGAAGAAAGTAACAGACTGTTTTTGTGTTGTAAGAGAGGGAGATAAACACACAGCAATCTCGTTGCATTAAGACCTTGGATTCTATTTTGCATACCTAGTTCTCTACAGTGCATTAAGAGGTTGTGGCTTTCCCACCTTCCAAGCAGCACTCCGTCATAAATTTAGATTAAGTGTTTTTGAATATGCTTTAAGATCTGCAGTCTTTGAATCTCTTTCCTCTGTACATAATACGTTTTCTTTCCTTGCTATGCTTGTTTGTCAGCATCAAAATATTTTCCTTAAAGATCTGAATTCGCCTCCCTGTTTGGATCCAGCATGCGTCGGACCACACACCCCAGGAAGCCTGATTCGTGTCTCACACTCATCATTTGGTCCATTTTATGTTTGAGATAAAAAGTACCGTAAGATCCCATGAAGAAACATTTGTTCATGTTTCACTGAGACAGTTTTTGCCTTATTTATATGCTTCCCATTGTTTTGAAAATGGACAAGATAAAACAGTAACTCTTCCACTGTATATTCCCATATGTACCTCTGCTGCCTTAGGAATACAATCTCCCAGATTCCCTGCAGCAAAAGACTGAGCCTATGTGTCACATCTGTGTTGTTGCACTCCATAAATTGATTATTCCTCTTGCTTTGGCACACAGTTCAAAATAAATGAAGGATTTTATATCTTTCCTAGATTGTGCTGTTGACTGTAACAGTAGCGAGCAGCAATTCCTTCCAACAGCTCAACAGGAGTCCCTCACAGATTTCTCTTAGTATTTTCTAGATATTTATTAAGCAAAGTAAATAGAGGAAAATATATACAGTATTTAACAACAGTCCTTCAGGAGTGCAAGCAATCATTGTCTTGGTTTGGACTGGTGTCTTATTTGCTTTTTAAGGATTTTTTTTTTCTTTTCTATTTCTGTGTAGTTATTCCAGCAAGGGCAAAGTGTAAGGAGAGGATTTTACAAGATTTGTGATGGTCCAAAGTCCCAGTGTCAACCGTCATAGCCTTATGAGATTTACAGTAATCAGAAGTTAGATGCAATCCTATGGAGGAAGCTGCAACTATGAATTATCCAGTACAGCATTTATGCTGCAATTTTTGGAATTCTTTTAGACACCTGGGAGCTCAAGCTACGGAGCTCCCCCTGGATAAAGATGGGGACTTGGAACTTACTTTGACCTTTTCACATGAGGAGCAGGGTGAGCAGGATACATCAAACGTGTTTAAACAAACACACATACAAACAAACAGTTTAGCTGATAAAATATAAATTATGGTTCTGAAAATGCTCATTATTGAATCTGAAGATCTACCCAATACAAATTCCTGTTCAAAAATGATAAGCAGCACAGACAAGTAGAATCAGCAATAAACGTTTTCTTGCTAAACCTCCCTAGCACAGAACTTGGACAGCAAGTTCAGAAGGCAAATGGTAAGTAGAAAATTAAATTTCAAAGAAGTAATGGCATATTCTTAACTTGATGCTGCACAGAATATAGTGTAAGACAAGACTGTAGTAAACAAGATCAGAACCTTTATGTTTTTTCTTTTTTCTTTTCCTTGGCTAAAACTTTTAGGTGCCTTCAAAGCAAAGAGCCAAGAGCAGCTCTTCAGGGCTGGAGCTATGCGCGGCATTAACAATTCTATCAAGATTTACTGCCTATTATTAACAAAAAACATTAATTCACCATAGAATCCTATTGCTTTCTGTACTATAAAAGTTAGCTATCATCATCCTGACCTGGTTAGATGACCACCCAGCCCTAAAGATGAAACTACTAAAAATGCAAATGGAGGATTGGAGATTGAGAAAAGAAATGGCAGATTTATTAAGCAATTACTATATATTTTGCCTTTAGATGACTAAAGAGGATTGATGGACTGCTGCATACCATATTCCATGGTATAATAATACATCTAGCAATTGTAGTGCAGAGACAGAGGTGGAAATGGGTCTGAAAAGATTAGTCACATATTAAAATAGACATAGCACTACGTCTAGCTATACATCGCTAAGAGACTGAAAGGAAATGAAGACAGAAATGAGGAAAGTTTTTTGACAGAAATAAAAAGATTAAAATATTACAGCAGCAGACCTATTCATGGAATAGCCACAGAGAAGACCCTGGTCACTTTATCCGGACTGACAAAACTATCATGATGATCTCTCGAATCAGAGCCAGGAAAACAAAATCAATCTTTTTGGAGAGTAAGGCTCCTAGCACTGCCTGAAATAGCACAATAAAGTGGGTATTTGCAATGTAGGTGATATGCAAAAAATCAGAAACCTCATGGGTGAGCATGGTGTATACTTACTTGCTACTCAGGCAGATTTGGGTACACGCACTGACCTCTAGCCTCTGATACCAAAACTTTTTGCTTTTCAAAGTCCTACGACTGGAAAGCAAACACATTCATACTATATCCTGCCTTAAAGGGGAAGCAGAAATGAAGAAAGCCCTTAGCTAGATTTTCTTTTGCCTTGAACTGTCAGTATTGATTTTGCCATCCTATTATTTTCACTGTGAAGTAAATGGAGGTTAGGGGCATTTTAACAGTAGAGGATCAGGTCATGTAAGTTAAGATCTTCTCCGTCAGAAAATAATGCCTCTCCCACTAATAGCAGAAGATAGCCTTTTCAGAGAGTGTTCTTAGAGGAATAATGTCATTTTCACACTACACAAATAAGCTCGGTGTATCTGTAAAGTAGCTGAAGGACAACACATTGCTATTATGCAGCACACGGCTATTGTCTAGTTAATTTAATACCAGCTCTCAGCATATAGGATGTATGGAAAACATCACAGTGAATGATGGTCTTGAAAAACATGCTTTGACAGTGCTAAGTGATAAAGTGATAAAGGTCTCTTAACTAGCTTAATGGGTATCTTTTTAAGACGCTACATGCAGCAAGCATGTGAAAACATCATACGCTTTGTTTTTTTCAGAAGAATTTGTTAAGAGAGCCTACTCTGAAGATCATCTAACAAAAAATTAAAGAAAGAAGCAAGCAAAACAAAGAAACTCAGGCCACATACACACTCATGAGAGCACAACAGCAGAGCTGAAGTGAACAGAAGCCACTGTCTGGACGGGGGGACGACCCATGCATCTACCTGAGGAAGCAAAGGAGCTCTGAGTGCTCAGAGCAGGGAATACCTGGTTTTCTGCGAAGCACAGGGATTCTACAGTGGACAACCTCTTGTGCTCACAGACAGGGAGGTGAAGGATGAGCGGAAATGAATTAAGAAGGGCGACACAGGATGACCAATGAACAAGAATAACAAGATTTACTTCCCCTCGGATGCTAAGCACAAGTGAGTTGGGGATCTGAGTCAAGGTCTAAACCCTGCTTTGTTTCAGGGACTGTCCTCCCAGGGCTTGATGGATCATCAGGGCTCTGCACAGAGCCACACCACACCTGCCAAAGATGGGTTTATAAGATCAAGTAAATTTCTTAGAGAATACATATTTAAAAAACCAAAGCAAAAGAAAAACACAAAATCCCACAGCTTGATGCTTGTGCTATAATTATATTCAAAGTTCAGTACCTTTAGATTAATGATTGTCAAAGTAAGACAAGTTGTATTTCAAATGCACTGAATGCACTGGAAAGATTTTACATTTCACATCCTTTCAGAGAAATGTTCTTGGATTTATTTTAGCCTATTAGGGAATGGGGACAAATGCTAGGCAAGAGACAGGATTCACATAAGAAGCAGAGAGATGACGGCGTGAGCAAGATGGCATTACCACAGTAAGCAGTGGAGTAAGTAGATTTTAGTAAGAAGAGGATTTGAACAAGGAATAAACTGGGTGAGAAGGATCAGAACTTCCTGGCTGCACTGTTTCTTCCAGAAACCCTACTGAACAAGGTCAGTATTTTCAAGTCAAAAAGCTAGCAGAAGTGCATGAAAATCAAAGCTTCCAATACCTCGTTTTGAACTAATTTATGCACGCTGTTAACTATACAGGTGGACAGGCCATCTATCAGGCCTCGCATTACGAGGGTTAGGATATGTGTAATGAACAAAGACAAGGACATTCACAAGACAGAAGCTACTCTTACGAACACAGGAGTTAAATGGCATCACGCAGAGCTGGATTCCGCTGCTGCATCTGATGCAGGACACAGCTGCGTAGCACAATGCGGCACTGTGCACAGATACTTAAGCTGGATGACATCAAGCTCCACTGAAGCTAAACAAAACAGTTCCTTGTGAGCCAAAGTGGAAATGACATACTAATGCAGATCTGCTGGCTTAGGTATTTAAGCGACTGGAGACATAACTGTAGAGCAGTGCTCTAATGTGAAGTGTAAAGCATCTCTGGTGTAATGTTTGACTAGTCCTTTAAATTAAGCTCCACGATCAGTTAGCAATATATATATATAACACATCAACATTCATCCTGAGACTGTGGTGTCTGAGTTGCAGAGTCACAACTGTGACTAAAGCTCACTAGAACTGTGTTTTCAATGCATACGATTTGCCATGCTAACATGGAAAGAAGAATAAACAGAAAGTCAGAAGCTGCTTCAGGGGGAAATAATCCTGATGCTTTCCAGCATCCCAGGTATTCTATCTGTAAAACGGAACTAAAGAAAAAATACCCCTTTTCTCAGACTTGTGAAAACTACAGTTCGTGCACCCGGATATGACAATGAAAGTTCACAGATAAGCCTACATAGGAACTGTTTTTGTATGTGCAGTAGTGCTAGAACAGTGAACAGTGGATAAAGCTGAGCACCTTATACTGTGCTTGAAAGCTAAAGGTTGCAAGTACTGGATGTGGGTCTTGCACTTTCTGCACAGTGAAAAAGCAGTAATCAGCTTAACTTCACTGCAACTTGCATCCTCAAAATAGCAGTGTTGAAAATATGCTGGCATCAACTTCTTTCGAGTACTTCACTTGGCAATCCCAGTGATAATGTTAAATTCTCACAAGAAGACTCCATGTTAGGCTTTGACAAATGTAGAAAAGCCAGTCTGCTTCATTACACATTTTTATCATACTCTGTTCCTCATTCTATACCCTTGTATTTTCCAAAAGGGAAAATATTTTCCTATTATGTCCAAAATAGGTCAATAACCCAGATACATAAATTATCAGTGCAAGCTTCCCCTTCTAGGAAAGTTCTGACAGAAGAGGCTCTGATGACGAAGATCCAGCTTCCACACACAACCAGGCCTGAGGAAGTTTTATCACCACTGCCTGAGAAAGCAGTCGTATTGCCACAGCTTCATGTTTATGCTTGGGAGCAAGTTAAAAAGACAAATCAATTCCTATCAAACTTTCAGTCCAATAGATTCCTACTACAAAGAGACAACAATATGATTATGACAGGACAGCTGGATGAGCTTATGGCCATCAGTCAATTATAACGTTAGGATTCCCTTACTCCCTGACAGATGACTCTGCTTTTGCAATCAGCTTAATCACATGAAAATTATAACCTCATCACCCATCAGTATCAATTGTGCACGATGCCAGACCTGTTTGAAGAAATAATTAGTTTCTGTGCTGCTGTACTGCGATTCCCCAGATTGAGCACATTAAATGGAAAGTATGTACATGTGTGCAAAAACAAATGATGTAAAATCATAAACACTTGGGAGCTGAAGTGCACAATAACTAGAAATAATTGAGCAGTGCCATATATCCAGATATTTTAATTATTCTCCTGGCAATCTATCAATCACAGAAAACGTATGCTTCCTCCTCATTATTTCACAGGAAGATGAAGAAAGAAAAAAAAACAAACCTTTTTTTCCCCCTCTTTCCCCCAAGGAAAAGTTTTATCTGTTAAACTTTACTTCAGGAAATGAAATCGGTTTTTAGGCCTAGGATTACAGCAGAGGAACCCATCTAGATTCCCAGAGGAACGTTCTGCTTGGATGACAGCTCTGTCCACTAAAACATGATGTAAGCAACAAAGAACACAAGCCTCCGTTCATCTGCTCCCTGGCAAGTCTGGAGTAGGAAGGAGAGTCACCATGACCAGCACTGCAAGGGGCACACCTGGGTTCTGTGAAGGACCTCTGAAGGATGTAACAGCACCTGCCCTAGATCCTGCATCTCTGCCAGGTTTCAGGAAGTCAGGTGGCAGCTGTGTGGGTGTATCAAGTGAGAATTGAGGTAAGCGCTTGGTCAGATAAGGAGGGGATCCTGTTTGATTTGGGAAGTTTGGGTGGAAGGAGACAGCTGAACGGGGGCTTTCTAAACTGCAACAGGGGCTAGAAAATGCTCTAAGTTTCATTTTAATGTTCAGGTCTTTCTACCTTCTTCTTGAGAAGACTTTTAGATGCCTATGTATTATTGAGAGCTAGTGAGACAGAAGGCTAGAGTCACCAAGGTACTTTTCTCTTTACTGTTCTTTACATTGCTCAGTGTGATATTATTTTTGCCAAGTACCACTGAGAGGTATTTTTATAGGAGAGTTCATATTGACATTATATGAGGAAAAATACAATGTTACATGAGTTTTATGATCCCAGCAGAAAGAGAAGTTAAGTATTCTTTTGGACCCTCGCAGCCATCTAAGCTGGGTAAAAGTATTAAATCCAGTGATTAGTTTACAGTGTCGCTCACTTCTTCTCTGCATACATAATCATTTTTTTGAGAAGCAATAGAAGTTATTTCCTTTTTTCTAAACATCTTTTGTTCATTATTATTTGGTTGTACTAAGGAAAAAAGGATTTGTAAATTGCAGTTGTTCTTTCAAGTATAGCCATGTTAATTACACAAGCAAAAATATGAAAATAACATACTTTAGTTTTTTTTCAAACACACACAAAAGCACACTTTTTTCTTTATAGCAGCTTTCTTATCTGCATTCTGAGCACATAACAGCAGTCCATTGCTGCCTCCAGACTTTATCTTAAATAGTATGTAAATGTTGGTAGTGCACACTTTGGAATATAAACCAAGGTGTGCACCTAGGAAGTGGCAGTACAGCATGACTCCAGTCCTGTGCAAGCCTCACCACTGTTCTGAGATGCCACTTTAGTGCTAGAGCCCTGCTACTGCTAATTGTGGAACTGTGAGAGTGCAGACTAATAAAAGATCTATAATTTTTGTTTCCTTTTCTTACTCCTTCTGCTGTTGGAGAGAAACTACTGCATTGAAATGTTAACTCTAAAGTAGATAAATAAGTAGGACATCCATTTAAGCGTTAAGTCTCAAGCATTTCCTACATTTGTGGCTAGTGACACAACTCTTAGAAGAAAGGAAAAGATATCAGATCTTCCTCCTGCAACTGAATGTATGACAGAAGGCAAACTTTGCTCTGCAGCTATCCACAAGCTTGCACAGTCAGGAAAAGCAAAAGACCCAGCACGACTAGTTTTTGAACACAGTGCAGAAAGTGAAGTCTGCTCATGGAAAATTTATTAGGTATGAAAAAATGTACGGACAGAGACAGTAGGGAAGGGAAGAAAGCAAACTGCTCAGCTATTCAATTCAAATCTCTCTGTCTTTCCATTGGAACCCAGCAATTTCCATTCAGTTTGCCACCCTGTAATTTTCCACAGAAAACAAATATTCTCTTTTCCCTCTGCAAGTCCCTCGGTAGCTGCAGGCTCCCTCCTCGAAGCTGAAGGAGGATGCCTGCTCAGCAGCAGATCCCTGAGATACTCACCCCAGGAGCAACCTCTGACCAAATAAATGAGCTGCACAGAGCCTCACTAACATTGCCTTTATAGTCATCAAAGTCATCAAAAGTTTACATACTTTCAGATGGAGGCAATTGCACATCAACATGTTTTGGCTGCACCAAGGAGACAACAGCTGATGTCTGTAGGATACGAAATTAAGATGGCTTGGATGTACAGACAACTTTGGTAGACCCCTCACGTATTTAAGTGTTTTGCAGTGCTGACAGGCAGAAACACAACAACTGCTGCTGTCGGTAACAGCAGGCCACATGCAGACAAGACCCTCTGGCAGCTCCAGAGCACTTGACCGTCACACGGCTGTGGTTCCCCAGCAGCATGACAGCTAGCAGACAGGTTGTGCTGGGAGGTGAAGGGCTGTACGTCCACTGCTAATGCGTTAAGAATATCCCAAGGCTTAATGCTCTCCATTTAGAGATGCTACAGGAGCTCCAGCCCTTACTGCAGCTGCCAGGTGGTCACAGAATTTTCCCTCCTAATGTGCTAGACGTCAAGGGGAGGGCAGCTTCCATTCCTTCAGCTTCTATCGCTGCTTTGAGCAAAGCCTTCTGTAGATTGGCACGGAGAAATAAGGAACAATTTCACTCCGCGACTGCAGGACGCAATTTAAATGCGTGCCTACCACTGAGAATAAATTATCTGGAAAAGTGACTGGAGGTCCTTAGGGCCATCCTGTTTAACATTACTTCTTTTTGTTCTGTATCACCTAGATTTTGGCTTTTGTTTTATTTATTCTGCCGACTGAATTTTGTTTGCATCTAGTTCTGAAATTTTGCCACGACTGTCCTTGTTACAGAATCTATACTCTTCAATAACATAAAATGTCTGAGGCCAGAAAACAAAGCATTCTGAAACAGAGGAGGTTACCTTTCCACACGGTCTATTGCAATGCACATTCACATTCAGTGACTATCATGCCCAGTTAAGCATCTAATTATGTTGATCAATGCCCTTGTGCCTTTAAATACATGTGTCTGGAGTGAGGTTGGATTGTGCCTTTTATTTAGCTACACAATTATTGATTTCTTAAAAAGATTTCATGCATTGTATGTGATCTTTCTTTCCACTTTCCTATTTTCTTAAGTACCTCTACTAACATTTCTATTTTCCCACGTATCGAATATTGAGATCATTTACATGCAGAGAATAACTGAGTGCTCAGCTAAGTGCCCAGTAACGCAGGCAAACACACAGTCCTGGATACCTTTGAAAAAACTCTATTGCTAAGTAACAGGCTTTATGTTTGTAAATTACCGATCTGATAAAATTCTAGTACCACTATGCATTTCTCTGTGTTTTCAAGTCATTCCTGGTAGGCTCTTAGGAAGAAACCAATGACTAAGGTATGACATATTCCAAAATACTTGGATGTATATTGTCAAGAAAGAGAAACTGCCACGGTGGTGACTTCATTTTATCGTAGGAGAGCAAATTAAGGCAAATACTTTAATTTCTGATGAGATCTTGTCATGGTTTTATGTCACGGCTGAACTGTCGCATTTTTCTATATTGTGTATTTAATGTTTAGTTAACTTTAAAAGTACTTTCTATTCTAAATCTTGTATTTTGAGAAGTGGTTGTTTCTTTGGACTTCAGCTTCAAAGCAGAGCTGTATTTCACTCATTTTGAAAATAGAAAAATCTGCCAAGCAATGTTGCTTCTAAGCACTTAGACATCCTGAAGTGAGATGTCTTGCATATAAAAGCTCACACTTGGTTATGTTGATCTGAATATACCTCTAGCAGCGCCTTTATCACAGCTTGACAGTTTCAGAAGGCATCCATTTTATGTTTTACGTGCAAAGTTCAAATGCTACACCACTCAAGCCAGCCAATACGCACAATGCACACAATGGCTGATCTCTACTAAATTCATTGGGAGTTTTATGAATCCATAATAATTCAAAGAAAACCATTTATATCGATAATCTCAAACAAATATTGTGCTAACAATATTAAATTGCATTGTAAGCCAACTGTTGAGAAATACTTCCCACTACAAACATGATGCAAATAGTCACACAACAGAGTCAAGGCATCTTCTTTAACATGATAAAACTGTATTTCACGAAGAATGTGTTTCACTATGACCAACAGACACTGCTGGTGAGTTAAAACATATATATGCACACACATATAATACTAGATAATATATAAAATAAAATATTATATATGTGATAGATAGATTGATAGATATGACTTCAAACTTGCTCAGTGTAACAATCCTCAGAGGGAAAATCTACACTATAAAATTGCTACAAGAAACATATACCCTATGGAATACCATCTGGATGTACTATATGGTAAATATGCAACACGGCTACGGATCCAAAACAGAGCTAGTCAGTCATTTAAAAAAAACAGTTCAACGCAGTCTTCTCTCATGACACATTAAATATGACGGGCAGAAGTGGCAGCGTGCTAATTACTCTAGTGACGCGATCCATTTTCTAAATAGTGAAAGCATCAATAATTCATCAGGAGCGGCTGCTAAAAAATTTTATGTCTGACAATCCATGCTCAGAAAATACAAAGATCATCTTTGGTGTCTACTAGTTGGCATTCAGAGTCTTCCTTTTCATTATAAAATATAAACGCATTGTTCCTACTTGAGGCAGTTTAGTTTATGAAAGATGGCAGATGTATAATGTGTGTAGCTTTGATTGTTTGAGGTAGGAAGGCAGAGCCCAGCAGACAGAAATGCAGATGTCAAATACTTAATGAAAATGAGTTTTACAAATACGTTTAATAAAGTCTGAATGGTTTCTGCTAATAGGAGCAGCCCAATTACACGGAAGTGAGCACAGCTAACTAAATATAAAAATACAAAATAATCAGGTGGTTTTGCTGACTCCATATTATACTTCCAGTTAAGAAAAATCCCTTGCTTATTTAAAGAGCTTAATTTGGCTGCATCAACACTTCATGAAGAGAACATTAACGGCCTCTAATTCAAAGTATGCTGCAGAAATGAAAAGGTAATGTGTTATCTTTGCTGACGTGAATTTCTAACTTATTTTTGTCCATTGCTCCAGAAATACAAATAAACGATAAAAGCCTGTCTATTTAGCATTGCCAGAAAATAATAAGCAGATATATACTGTTTGAAAGGGGGAAGTTGGAAGGGTGTTGCTGCATCTCTCAAAAAAAAATAAAAAACAGAATATAAGTATCTGTATGAACTCCAGCTCCAAAGAAAAGCCCCATGGTTCAGCTATTCATAGGTATTTAGGCACTCTAGTCCAGTTCTAGTAAGTACATTCTCTTAAATCAGTGACAATTAGATGTTCAAACAGAAATTGGATTCTTAAATGGCTTTATGGATATGGGCCTGTGCCCTACACTGGAACAGGTTAAAAGCTGCACTTAGAATGTAAGTGGGTCGTAATCTAACAGTCCAACTACAACAAAATGGGTTTAGCAATGCTATTTCTCTCCTTAACTGCTCAAACAAAATTTTAATGAAGATCTTATGAAACAATCTCACCATACACAAACTGCTTAAGCCCTCAAATCCTTGAATCATCAATATTTCAGTCCCCAGGATTTTTCTCACCATAAGCCAACAGCGAAAGCTCTATGTTGTTCTCTCAGTCCCTGACGTAAACCTTTATTAAAAATTTAGATTGATCCCTAAAAAGATGCTTCACTTTTGAGCATTCTTGCCTCTGAGAACCAGTAATTGAATTTGATCAAGTTAATATTTGTAAGATAGCTGCTGAGACTACACTTGAACTACATGTGGTATTCTTGCATTGTTTCTAAAATTTCTGTGACATTATCAAAAACAATGCATTTCTCATGAGAATCACTGTAATACATTTAATCTTAGATAGCTCAGATTAATTTCTGTCCCAAACACGAGCTTCCTATCTGCAATGAGTAACAATCAGTCCAAGGCTAAACATTCCATAGTACTACTAGTGATCTGAAATGATCCAGTTTTAGGCTTGAAAAGGAACTTTTTTCTCTTACTTAACCATATATATCTTTGGGAGAGCTTAAACTAAGATTCAAGACATGATGCAATTATTCACTTCTCTGTGAGAAAAAAAGAATATTTCATTTTCTAAGAGTGGGCCAGGAAAATCCAGAAACATTTTCTCAACTGAGAACTTTACTTATAACAGCTTATATGAGAAGATGTTGATCTTGTAACACTCATCTACCACGCAGCCAAAACCTAAATGGGCTCTTTGCATATCAAAAACTGTATCTGTGAACTCAACCAGAAGAACAGTTCTCAAGGAACTGTCAATCATGCCAGGAAAGCCACTGGAAATATCTTTCCAAACTCAGCTTATGGGATAAAATATGCTCACAAAAGAATATATAACTCCTCAACTAAAATTAATGTACCTAATTTTATTCCAAGTAAACCATTCTCAAAATTCTCAAAATTTAAAGAAACTAATTCATATGTTTCGTATAGAGAAGATAGTTCAGCATAAACTCCCACCAGAAATGCCCGACCTCTACAATTAAAGGCTGATTTCAATCATTTACTTTCTGTCTGAATCATCCAAGGTTTATTAAATACTGTGATCAAGAGTCAAGTCAACCAGCTCTTATAATTCCTTTTCTCTGAAAAATCAATTTTCTTTTTTTTTCTTTTTTTTTCCATTCACTGAATCCACATCTGGGAAAAATAAAGATTCATGCTTTCAGATATATATTTTTTTAAATTTAATCTTGAGAACCATATGATATCCTTCCCATACTCCGTTTTGCTGGCAGTCTCATCTTTAACTATTAGGTATTATGTTGGGAAGGCTAAATATCTATGCCAATAGGGGAAAAAAAAAAAAGAAAAAAAAAAGGACAGCCTCATCTGAATAGAAAATGCAGAGATGAAAAATAAGAAAAGATGCCCACTGAAGCACTTGCTGTAATCCTATTACCTCTAACAAAGTAAGCAAGGCCAGGAAACGATAGGTCACCCAAGAATGCTAGTAGATGCCAGCATGCGGTAGCTTTTGAGACTACTTATTGCTTGCAGGGCAAGACTAATCCATGTCCCCAGCTAGTGCCAGGAGAAACGCATTTCTGCAGGTACCAGCATCTACACAGAAAAGAAAACATGAATTCTCACTGTGGTTGATTCAAGAACTCCAAGACTTTTTATAGAGAAGTCCAGTATTTCCAAAGTCAGGCAAAAATGATCAAGAGTGGAAACAGTGGAATACAAGACACAATAACGTCATATCAAATGAATTGTTTCATTGTGACAGAATTGTGCTATATTTTTGTGGATATTTATACCATGTGGAATTATGTTGATATGTCTGCATATTACCTATATCTAAAGGTACCTGGATTTTAACTGGAAATACCATAACGTTCCAAAAAAAAAAAAGGATTCCATTTTTTACCCTTGAAAAAAAGTCTATATAGACTCCAAGATGAGTAATCCAAACGTTAGGAATGCCAGACTCTGTCCTGCACTCATTTTAATGGAAGGCTTCTGTAAGCACAGCTTGCAATTCAGACTTAACTCACAATAATTTCCAGAAGGCATCTCCTAGTCTGCATCAGTCCAAACCCACCATCACCTAGTATACTACCCACTGCTGCCTCAAGCTCTTCTAGCACAGGTTTCTTACTCTGTACTGGTCATTACTTTGCACTCTTACTGAAGTCTAGATAACTTTTACATTATCTTTAACGTTCTTTTCTCAATTTGCAGATTAAACCCATTATGCCTGCTCAAAGTCCTGTTTACTTGGATATTTTTTAAGATATTTATTTTATTACTTACTGAACATGAATTTAATATGCAACAAGTTAACTGAAAAGTTCCTAGCGTCCAATTACCAGCTATTATACAGTTTGAAGGCTTATCTAAAGAATTTTTAAAAATTATTTTCCCCCCTGCAGTAGTTAAAACATTTACTGTGTAAATATCTGCCTTTTATTCATCAGCAGGTGGTTAAATCTTTGCTTTTGTGATAACTCTAAAGGTCATCTTCATCAGGCAGCATTAAAGAAAATAATATTTCACAGATGTTTGTTTCCATAGCAGACTAGAAAGGAGCCAACAGAATGTTACTGTGTTTTTGTTACCTTTGGGGAGCTTTTATTATTTAGCTGTCATCATTAAAAATTGAAAGCAGTGGATTGGCGAGGCAAGATTAAACAGAGTTCCTACCCCTACTTTTATGATAAAACAATTTTAAAAAGAAAGGAAGAGAGGGGTGGGGGAAGGGGGAAAGAAGAGTAGGATTTAAAGAACGCGAAGAGATAAAAGCCATGTATGAGGCCTTTTTAGGATTTTCCATTTTTATTCGAGGCTGGATTTCTTATTCATTTCAAACACTATACTTGCAAACAATTGGTAGGGACTAGTCTATGCTGGCCAGTGAAAGATACTACTAAGAAGAGTATACCCAAAACCTTAACCTTTCTCAGGTTTAGACACTAATTTACAGGATGCAGAAAGGGCCCCTCTGAGCGATTAGGTTTCTCAACCTACATACTTAACGGTATTCCCTATTAAAGTAACTCAAACAAAACAGAACATAAAACAAACAGCTCTGTTCACTATCTCACCTTTGTGTGTTCTGCAGTTCAGTAGATAAAAAATTCACAGAGAAAGCCAGAAATGTGAGTTTAGCTAGAAGAGCCGGAAAGGAACAGAACCTGCTGGTAAGGTCCTGAACAGTGTTCTAAGCCTTAACTTCCTTCTAGGCAGGTCCAGATAGAAGCAAGCCATGCGTGGTATATTTCAGAGCTCTCTGCTGAGCTCTGTACTGTTAAACGGCTTCATTAATGACTTGGGCAATGTGATAGTGTACCTTCAGTAATTTCACAGACAATACAAAACAGGAGGTGTAGCTGATAAACCAGAATGTAATGCCTCTCACGGAAGCCAGGACAGGCAGGTGAAATAGGCTGACAGAATCCTCACGAAGCTCAAAGAGGGAAATGGTTTGGGACAATACCAAACACAAAAACAGGATGGCAAAGAATGGATCAAGAGTAGCCCTGAGGAAAAGGAATTCGAGGTGTTGGTTGGTGAGAAGTTTAACATGAACTGGTAGTGTGTGCTTGCAGCTTGGAAAGCCAACTGTGCCCTGGACTGCATCAAAAGCAGTGTGACCAGAGGGAGGAGGAGATGACTGTCCCCATCTACTTTGCTCTTGTAAGGCCTCACCTGCAGCACTTCACTCAGGAGTTCAGTGTTGCACATGTAATTTCACAAAATTTTTCTCCTGGAGGGCTGCTTCTATTTTGGCCTCAATTTCTTATTTGCAATATATGGTCAAAGTCATATCTTCATACTCCTTAGGAATGCTGCAACTTCAATACACTGAAGGTTGAAGCTTTCAGATATTATATTGATACAGACCTGTAAACAAAACTATAATTTATATTTATAAACACAGTTAGGGGAATAATCATACAATTATCTTTGAAGTCCACTTTAAAAAATAGGGTATTACATAGAATCATAGAATGGCCTGGGTTGAAAAGGACCACAGTGCTCATCCAGTTCCAACCCCCTGCTGTGTGCAGGGTCACCAACTCCCAGACCAGGCTGCCCAGGGCCACATCCAGCCTGGCCTTGAATGCCTGCAGGGATGGGGCATCCACAGCCTCCTTGGCAACCTGTTCCAGTGCATCACTGCCCTCTGAGTGAAAAACTTCCTCCTAATATCTAACCTAAACTTCTCCTGTCTTAGTTTAAAACCATTCCCACTTGTCCTATCACTATCCACCCTCGTAATCAGCTGCTCCCCTCCTGTTTATATGCTCCCTTCAAGCACTGAGTGAGGTCTCCCCAGAGCCTTCTCTTCTCCGAGCTTAACAAGCCCAGTTCCGTCAACCTTTCCTCATCGGAGAGGTGCTCCAGCCCTCTAATTATTTTAACAGCCCTCCTCCAGACCTGCTCCAACAGCTCCATGTCTTTCTTGTGCTGGGAGCCCCAGGCCTGGACACAGCACTGCAGATGGGGCCTCACAAGAGCCGAGTAGAGGGGGACGATCACCTCCCTGTCCCTGCTGGCCACCCCTTTTTTGACGCAGCCTGGAAGGCCAACTGTGTTCTGGGCTGCAAGCGCACACTGCTGGCTCATGCCCAGCTTCTTGCCCACCAGGACCCCCAAGTCCTTCTCTGCAGGGCTGCTCTCAAGGAGATCTCTCAGAATGTTTCCTCCAGTTTATCTCCTGCCCGCTCATACACTCAACTTTTGAGAATGCAAAACAGGATGAACAGATCTCTCTCATTTATCTTCTTCCTTCCAGATTTGCCAGTTCTGTTCTTTCATTTTTAAACAAATCACAGAAAATGGAATGTTGCGGGGCTAACAGGTCAATGGTCAATATAATTGCTCCTTATTATCACGTGTTCCCAAAGTGTGGAAGCATGACTGAAGAACTTTAAAAAGCGTTCCTAAAAAAAAAAAAACACACTACAAATCTATAGCTGCATCTGGATCAAGAGCAGAGCCTCTCATGAACTTACATGTCTCAGACTCTGAAAGCCTTTCAAGCTGAATAAATTCACATCTGTCTGTGGAACAGGCAGACTATTATGCAGCAGAATGCAACATGGCAATTATATGCAATTGAATTAAGATTAGAGAGCCATATCTAGTGTGCTTACAGTAATGTGGAACAACTTTTTTCTGGAACAGACAGAAATGAAAGACAGTCTAGAATGGTCCAATGTCTGCTGGTATCTCCTCCTTGGGAACTTGTGCCTTCCCCAGGAATGGCTTCTGCCTGGCAAGAACCAGGCACAGCCTGCTGCTGCTCCCAGGAAGCTGTTCATGTTTTTGAAGCCCAAGAGCAATCATTTGGGGTTCTTGGCTACATCTTTACTGAATAAGATTATCTGCTTTCCTGCCTGTATTCCTTCATAACATGCAGGGTATATAAAAAGCAAGATACATGCTGTTTCTGAATGCTAATATCCAGTGGAAATCTGAGTCAGCAATGTGCTCCATGCCTGCTGAGCTTATTTCAGACTACAGGCAGATACTGCAGACAGCGTGACAGAAACTGCAGTCTGGGAGTCTGACCTGAATTCCCACATGAGTGGGGCAAACCTTATCAATGCAGTCAGCATCAGGAAGAAACTTTCCACAGTGAGAATGGCTAGGCTCTGGAACAGGCTGCCCAGAGAAGCTATGGCTGTCCTATCCCTGGAGGCATACAAAGCCAGGGTGGATGGAATCCTGGAAAACCAGATGGCAGGGGGTTGGACTAGAAGACCTTTAGGGCTCCCTACCAGCCCAAACCATGCTCTGGTTTTATGCACATTCAGTGTTTGGACACATTTGCCATAGGAAAAGGAGCAGGGTGGAAGGGAAAGCAAATCCTTGCTGCAGCAGCACCTGGCTTGCTGATCGGTCAGTAACGAGACGGGCCTGAGTCATCAGCACTGTTAAGGCATCACACACACTGCACACTGCCTCCATACCCAAGTATGGAGTACTCCATACTGCCCTCCATCCTCAATAAAGAATCACCTTACTTTTAGATTAACTTATCTTCTATAGCACTGTCTCCTCTTTCCCTTCCTCAGCATTGTGATTCACTGTATTAAGTCTTTACATTAACATATGAATTAAAATGAACACGGTATGAAGTTCTAAGACAAACAGGCAGATTTTAAAAAAGCAAATTGTTCTTATTCTCTTTTCACAGTAGGGAAAAATTGATATTTATTTATACCAAAGGAAAGTAAAAGATGAAGTATTTAACTCTTTTTACTTCAGGAGCTTTTAGAAATTACAACAAATTGTGTTTCTAGAGTTTGGGCATTTAACAAAGAAGTACAAAGAACTCAAAGAAGCCGATCAAATTTATCTACCTCCAAAAAACCTAATATCTTTATGAAAGCCTTGGCTTTTAACATATGAATGCCATTACAGATGAGCATGGCACAGTCTTACTCATCTTGACAAGTTCAAGGCAATGATGGACGATTTCTGAGAGAAAATCTGTCACTATAGTTTGTACAGTACTGAAAAGAAGTGCCAGTAAATAAGCCATCGAAAAAGTATGCAGAAACACTGCAATCCTGTTTGCATATGTTATTTATAATCATTTCTAATAACTGCCAAAGAACGCTAAGCTCATCAGCTGCCATAATAGAATGACCACGTATTATGCACAAAGGTGAAGTCATATGATTTTTAAAATGAGCCTTGCACAAAAAGCAAGAAATTAAAAGCGAGTATATATTCTGAATTCCCTTTTGTTCCCAGGTAGGCCTGCATGAGATAACTGCCTGGTAAAACAACTTCATAACGTTTCCAGCAGCTCAGCGAGACAGCAACTGAATTGCTATCATGGCATAAAATGATTATCTGAATATAACTGGCAAATTTCTGTGAACTTCTACTTCTGTTATCTGACTAGCAAAGTCCTGCAGGATCTGAGCTGGTGCAGTGGAATGCTCTCAATACTGTATTTTTAAATAATTGATGTTAAAAGCAGATGTTCCCCAGGCACAAGGAATGCTGAGTGTACCCATGCTGAATGGATATATTGGTCTGTGTGCTCTTGAGCTGCCCTAAACTCCAGGCTAGGAAATAAAGTAACTGAAACATCCTTGATCCGAATTGCAAACAGCTTGTTTCATTCTGCAGCCGGGACAGGCTGAGGACATGCACGCTGTCTCCTCCTGCAGCTCAGCTGATAGTAAGGACCTTGTCAGGCAGCAGAAGCACATCCAGGACCTAACACAGGCTGGTACTATACCTCGTGCAAGGGTTTGCCCTGCTGCAGCTGGAGAGCCAGAACTGTGCCCATGACAAGTGTGAAAGGTGATTTTGTGCTGCAACTGGGGTCAGATGCTGCATCTTACTTTGAAAACTGTTACTTCTTTCATTCAAGGGTGACCTTATACAATGCTATAAGTGGTCTGTCCTTTTTAGTGAACACAAGGTAAATTAATGAGTTCAGGATAGTTAGTGTTCAAAGAAAAAACTGCTTATTCCACAGCTGTTAATTATCATGAAGAAGACTGGAATCTTCAAAAGTAACTTTGGAAGTGATGCTATTAAAAAAATTATGATGCTTTCATCCCTTAGCTCCCTACTTCTGATGGAAATATTTTGCTTCTTGAAGCTGATGGTATAAAACTCCAGCCACTTCAGAGAGGCCACAGTTTCCTTTCTAGGATGAGTAAACATTTCTAGCTCTAAAAAACAATATAAACTTCTGCTGTTTTCACACTGTATTTTTTTGCATTTCTCTCCTTGTGTCATCACTAAGTATATGAGTTCAGAATGATCTCACAGCCAGAAGATACTGAAGCTGATATTGGCAATGATAAATATAAATCTCCATAAAATATGCTTTTCTGAAAGTCACCACAAACTGATTTACAAGTTATCAGACTCCTGTGAGACTCCTCAAATCAAAGGAATTATCAGATAAAATTTAGAGTGACTGTAAAGCATATTTTACAGTGCAGTGGCCAACTCACCATTGGTCTTTTCATCGACACGCAACTAAAATCAGGATGCAATTCTAATTCTGCATAGAGCAAGCCTCTCAGGTGCATCAGGGTGAAAGCTACTCAGTTCTGTCTTCCTATAGCCATGTTTGAGCACTTTTATTTAAAAAAGCCACAATATCTGCTGGTCACGAAAAATGGCTCAATATCTGCTCAAGTTACATAAACTCCCTTCTTCATCATCCTTCTCATGACAGTTGTTGCCCATCTCCAGAGCTCTGGGCCCTGCTGCCACACAGTCACTGAGCTGTGCAATGGGAGCAGCTGGGGCATTCCCAGCCCACGACTCCACGAGACAGGTTTAGAACTGAGTATCACTGTACACTCTTCTGCTCCATGCTAATGATCACGATAACTCCCACAAACATGTCAGATAAGAAGTGAGCTATCACTCCACTACTAGGGAAAAAAACAGTCACCAATGGGCATACACAGGCTTTCATATCTGGTTCATAAAAATTTAAGGACTGAAGCTTGTAAGGAAGAGGAGAATTTGGCCAAAGGCTATTAAACTTGTATACTAACAAAAATGTGAATATCAATATTAAGTCACTGCTATGTTTCAGGAATGTGGGGAATGTTATATCAGATGAACAGAAAACAATCATCAAAAAGATATCTAAAACTGCATGGGAAGAAAACTTAATATTGAAAACAAAACCAAGCAAAAAATAGGTCTAAAAAACTTCTGCAAAGTCCTGTAAAGATGTACTTTAACAGTGTATAAAGGGATCATACGTACTAAAATCAGGATCGTAGAGTACTCACATGCAGTGGAATTTCATCTTACCTAACCCTTACTCCTTGCTGCCAGCAACGAGTCCATCTGGTTTGCAGCAGTCTCTAGGAGATCATTGCCTTCTCAGCTTCACACCAAGTGGCCTGTGCAACATAGTGAGGGTTCGAGCTGAAAGCACTTTGGAGACATGCAGTAGGATACCAGGCATTTCTAAATTCTGTCCGAATCCTCGTTCTAAGGGTTGCCAAAGCATTATTTCACAGTTCACATCGGTCAAGGGCAGCAAGGGATCCAAAACAGAGTGTGAAGGGAGATTATCTTACTCTGCTAGCTTGAATCACTGCTGATGTGGGAGTCTAAGGCAGAAAGAACCTGAGTTTGTGTATTTTGAGTTCCATAGATGGAAACTGACAAAGATGACAGTTTGAGAATATAACAGATATAACCTATTAACTGCAACATAATCGCCTTTGTCCCTTCTGCCTCCAGCTGACAAACTACAGGCACTCATAAGAATTTTGGGGCAAAGACCTGATCCCAAAGCATAGCGAGCTCACTGAGGTTGCATTTTTCAGTGAATGAATGTCAAGACCATGAGCTTCAATCATCAACTCTTGTCATCACTGCCCTTCCTCACTCCAAATAGCATCAGGAGGAAATTTGACCTTTGATGTCAGAAAAAAGACCGTTCCAGTGTCTGACTGAACCCTGCACAGGCAACAGATTGGTCCTAAGAGTCTGAACTTTGAATTCCACTTAACCATGTTACATAATAATCGTACTGTTATCTAAAAGGTTTTAATCCATGCGACAAACTACTTGGTTTTTACTGATCTAAAGCATGATGGCAAACAGAATCTCAAGAGTGATTACAGAAATGGAGATAATAATCCATGGCTTTTCCTTTGAGAGGTGGAATGACAGGTATGTTTAAGCATAACTTCTTTTTCAGTTGGTATGAAGATCACGCTTCCCTGAGGAGGTGCACTGACTGCAAAGAGAAAAGTTTGAAGTTTTGCCTTATTTAACTAAAATACAAGAAAATATTATTTGGAGTGGATGTCATATTGTATTTACTTGGAATATTTTGGCTTAAAAGAAGTTTTCAGTTCTTGAATTCCTGTGCACTCAATAAAGATCTCATGTTAATTTATAAAACCTGTAAGCAACTTGTACATTTTAGTAACCCAGAAACAAGTTCCTGTAGAGTTCTGTGAAATGGTGCATCTCTATCCCTGATTATCCCATTTACTACATGAAGCAGTCTTCCGGGCTAAAATGCCTTGAGGCAGAGTTTAAGGTCTAAAAGAGGGGACTCAGAGCAGACCCTTACTCCAATGAACACAAAAACTGAACCCATGACTAATTAGGAAAGATCACTTTCTGAAGTAGTTCCTCAATTCCTACCCAGCTACGCCAGTTTCACTATTTTTTCCCCCTGCAATTTCAGAGAATGATGCTGTCACCATTCCCCAGTGACTCTGTTAAGATATACCCATTCTGTCTTTCAGACAAAAACAAAAACATCACCTTGAGGAACAGGTCTTGAAGATCTGAGAAATTAAAAAGGCCCTTCAAAACTCTTTTTTTTGTTTTTAAACCAGCTGATTTTCACAATATTTTCAGTACTCTCCTTAATCTTTGCCACATGACCATGAGAGAAAGAAGTACTGACAAGTTTCACAACGCCCTGCAGCTCAACATGCTTTCAGGAGCCCAGCCCAAAGTTATCCACACGTCCCCATGAGATGAGTCTGAACTGTAAGTAAAATCTGAATATCAAAATGCACAGCCTCTCCTACAACTGTTGTTGCTCTGCCAGTGTTTCCACTTAATAGCTCCTGATAAAGAAAGCACCACTGGCAGCAATTACCTATGCATCTATTTCAGCTGTCGATGTAACAAGTTCTGCTCTTCAGACACAAGATCCCCTCTAACAGAGCTGTCCCACAAGTGTCTGAAAGGTACTGGCCTTAAAGCTAACAGCTTGAACGCAAGGAACAGGAATTCCTACTGCCTACTGCTTCTTTTTTTTTTTCCCCTTTTTTTTTCTTTTTATAAATGCAATTGAGTTGGTTTTTCAAGCAACTTCATGATCTTTGATGGTGTCCAAAGATATTCTACATAATATCTAAATGTATTTCCTCAAATTAAAACACTACAAGCAAACTTTAATTAATGTGTTACAACACGTGCCTAACTCAAGAGCAGGGCTGCTTAGCTATTAAACAACATTATGAACAACATTTTTGAGTAAGATCCTCAATATAGCATCATGAAAATTCAAGAGGATGATTCTTGCTGTTTAAAAAAAAAAACAAAAAAAGAATTAAAATTAAGTCTTCAGGGAAGGAGACAATGTTCTTTAAATTTATGCAATTTTTATATTTTTTTTAAACAATAAAATGATTGTATGACACCATTTCCATGGTTTCTCAGCAACAATACATACTATAGAACTGGCATTACCAACAGTCATTTGAATAGCATCACTGTGGATTCCTTCATTAGAGAGAACTCATTATGCCTCACGGTTAGAGGGACATAATAAGAGCTCCCAAAATAAATAAGAAATAATATTACTTATTATTGATTGATCGTTGCTGGGGATTCTCAGTGGCTAAATAGGTCTTACTATACAAATATGAACTGAGTAAAAATTAGTAAAAAAAAAAAAAAAAAAAAAAAAGAGTAGGAAGCAGTTGCTGCAATGAAAAGTTTATCAAAACAAAGATTTGGAAAAAAGAAATAGATTCAGAAAGCATCTTACATATATATACTGAATATTGTTGGGCACCATCAAGATGAAACACGGCTGAGATGGGAGGAGCATATAAAAATAATAAATGAAACAAATAATATTAGCGTCAGTAGAAAATACTACGTGCAATAAGGAAGCTGAAGGGCTGCCTCAGTTGTGACAGCAACATGCTGCATTGCTGGACCAGCAGCTTTCTTTCTACAGATGTTTTCCCTTGACCTTTTTAGTTTGGCTCTTACAAAGAAGCAGCTGCCAAATTGACAACAAAGATGGAAAAATATGATCATACCATATTATTCTCTAGTAGTCTCCCTTTCTTGTTCGCCATGTCAGCACTATTTTCTATCAAATTAGTCTTCTAATGTGATTTGCAGAATAATAAAAGAATTACTGCATGGAGTAAAATCAATATAGTAACATAACTTAGTATGCCTGCTTCTACTTGAAAAACTCATGCTTTTAATTCAATCTTGTGCTACAGAGTACCTTTCTCTTAACTCCCAGATCTCTTAGATGATTTCCTACAAGATTAAATAATTATTGCAAGAGTATTTTTATTTAGTATGCAATGCTATTATCATTAGCCATTACACAACCCCAAATACTCTGCCCTTAACTGAACTTACCAAACCGAGCTCTAACAATTGTCATTAATTATGGAGTGGGTCATTCCACAGATGGGTAACAGAAATGCCTATCGCTCTCCTGAAAGGAGGCTCAAATTTGGCCTGTAGGCTTTCTTATGCTTGTGTTTGTGTAGCAGTCTTAAATCTCTGGATTCACAAACGCTCTCTTAGTTACCATCAGCTTTTACTGGAAATGACACTTTTGAGTCATAATCCTTTCCTTAACAGCTCCCCAGGACTCAATTTTAATGATGTTGTTTGACAACCTAAATTCAGTTTTCCATAACTAAGGTAGATATTCAGATTATGATCAAGATGCCCAGTGTTCTCTGATCCATTCTCAGGGAACAATCATCCTCAAGGAGATGAGAATAAGGCAAAGGACACTCACATAGTCCTGCAGCAGTGGCTGGAGGCCAGGCAGGATATTTCAATACATCTAACCTGTCACCAGATGCCAATGCTTTGGGCAAGCAAATTTCACCTTCTGTAACAAAAGCAAAGATGGAAGAATAAAGGAACTTGACCTGCTCCCTCACCTTCAAAAAATTATCTTTTCCAAATGATGTTAAGGAACATGGAGCACTGAGTCCACAGTAGGACAAATGGAAACCTTGGTTGTGTGTACCTGGAAATAGCTGGTGAAACCAAAGCTGTGCAGACCTGGAAATAGCTGATAAGTAGGAAAGAGCCTGTGAGTATCTAGAAGCAGATATGCATCAAAAGCACATAGAACACAATGGAGAAAAGTTTGTGTGGTGCAGGAACCGTAACTGAAGACTGTTGAGGAAGCAGAAATTTAGAATTATATAAGAAAAACCTTCCTGATCTGGACAAGAGTCAAGTTGTCATATAGCCTTTCAAAAGCTGCCTTTTGATCCCTACTGTTCGAGACTCCTGCGTGGATAAAGCTGGGAAGGTTTTATGGAGAACAACCTTGCACCAGCAGACATAAAGACCTCCTGACCCAGACTTCTTCCAAACTCTTCTCACTACGTTCTATACAAAAACATCTGAAGGCAAATTTTCTCCAGCAGTGTACTTCATTAAAAACGTGATTTTTCTGTTTCAACTGCTCTCTGAGCACTGTTCACCATCTGTTTACATACAGAGATACAGTTTTCACAGGAACTGAGAATCACGTATGAAAGCAAGCTAAGTACATTTCGTTTGGTGAGCATTTTGCACACTCCTCAGGGTTCACATGAACTGTTGGTGGGGGGCATAGTATCTCACACAGCCTATAGCTTCCTGACAGATAAACCAGGTTTCTTGACTTATTAACACAGAGAGAGAGGCCAGAGAGTGAATTCTGCTTCCTAAGTTCACCTCTGTTTCTCATATAGGAATTTCTCCTAGTGTGAAGACAAGATTTTCCAGCCTGTGAGGCACAATGTTAAGCAAGCTAAGAAGCACGCAGGTTGCAGGTAATGTGCTTCAGCTTCTCATACAGAGGCAAGCTGACTCTAAGAATTCACTAACTTTTCAAGATGCTCAGATGCCCACAGGATCTTGATCCATGCTTATGTGCCAAAGCTGATGAACAGCTGGGCAGCCACTTGTCCCACTGCCCACCAACGACTCTTAACTCTTGCTAAATTCCTGCAGGCTGCACAGAGCACAGCCAAAGCCTGCTACCCCTGCTTCAAGTCATCATCTATCACTCACTTGTCTCCAAAGCCAACAGCAAAGCATGACTTTAAAAAGAGCTATCTATATTCATATCTAGTAAACTATCCAGTGACAAGGTATACAACAGTCCATACTAACTAATTGCTAACATGCTCCATCACACAACTTTAGCCTCCTTGGAGAGAATTTCTCTCTAGCAACACCACAGCAAGATAACAACTGCAGAGTGGGGAAAGGCACCCTGCTTCGGTGAAAAGGCAGTTTACAGATGCAGGCCATATTGCACTACTTGTCCTCAGCTACCTCTCTAAATAATACAGATATTATTGACAGAATTATAAGGACCTGAAGAGACAATAAAGCTGCTGTTACAACCATTTTCTTTCTCCCAGCTGACTACTAACGCTTGCTTAAGAGTGAGATATCCCTGAATCACTGTTTGTGAAGTGAATGAATGTGACTGCTATGTTTGGATGCTAAAAGAGATGTACTGCAGACAACGGTAAGCATGCTAAATAATAGTTTTCATTAGCAAGTGTTATTAGATATGCAGATTTGTGTCTTAAAGTCAAACCAGACTCTACTACAGAGTGTACGTAAGCAATTAAAAGCGGAATTGGGCCTTCAGCTACTGGAGTGCTGTAACTCATGGCTTCCAAATTACTTTCACAGGACATAACAGCATTATTAATATTAAGGCTAACCTTTGCAGGACAGTACTGAATCCCACGCTTCAGGGCACAAGCTATCATAAACCCAACATGGAAGAGTAATGAGCTTTGCGTATCAAGCCCTAACACTTTCCTCTGAAACCTTGGTGCTGGCCACGACAATTAATCCCATTGTTTATTTCCATCCAATTTAGGTATTTACTCTTTCAGAAGCACACTTCCAAAATTAAAATTCTTTATACGTTTTCAACCAGGGCCCATTGTTCAGTATCGCAATGATTTTAAACTCAATTTAATCCAAAAGTAGGACACACTGCCTCTGCAGCAGCCAGCCTTTAAACGATGCAGTATAATAAGAAAATCACCTGCTGTATAGCCAGATAATTAACTAAACAAGTAGCCAGGCAATTTCTTTCTATGGTTTTGTTACAGTTGGTATTACAGCTGGAAAGATTACTGTGGTGAAAATAGGAAAAGAAACAAACAGGGAAGGAATATTCAACTGTATTCAAAGATGCAGGTTCACAGGAAAGACTCCACAGAGGAGGGATCCCCAGAAAGAGAGCCTTCCTAAGGGCAGTCAGCCCTTCAATGGGGTCTACAGCTTCACCTGTGCTCCCAGGGCTGACTCAGCCCTTGCCTCAGGTGATCAACCAGTGGTTCAGGCCGTGACTCAACAGTTCTCATACAGGTTTAATCTGTGAAAACATTTTAATCACCTTTAAGTTGGTAGCCCCCATGCACGTATTGCTCATGTAGGGTGAATTTTCAACTTTGTTTTTTAATTTGCATCCTTTATAATCGTCTCATCTAAATGTACTTTTTTTTTCTCCTCCCATTAACAGTGGTTTAAGTCATTATGTACAAACGGTATATTTTAGGGTCTTTTTATTTTTAGTAGAAGTCACCTGTGAATTGTATTTTCCTTAACACTTGAGTGAAGATCTACCATTAGGAAGACTGTAATAAACATGACTTGTTATCAGAATACAAACGGAACATAAGCCTATGCTTTAAAACCGACTAGACCTCTGGGAGGAGTTAGACCTTGATATATATTAGATCCCTGAAGAATGTAAGGCTCTGACAAACAGTTCTCATTACCTACACGCTATGTTTTATCTGAGGCAGACTTCAGGGCACAGTCATACAGTTACAACGTGCTCATTACAAAGCAAGAGAGGTAGATAAAATCCAATAAACACTTACACAAACTTATCTGTATTCAAATAAGAATTTGAATGCTCTTCTTACAGAAATTATCATAAGTTCATTTACAGAAGCAGTGATAATATTTTGGTTGGAGGGATGTTACTGCAGCCATCACTCATGGCAAAAAGGCTCTTCTCTGAGCTCCTCAGATGGGAGTGAAACTGAAGGAATGACTGCACCCTGATGATCTTCTCACCCGAAAACACAAATTTTGCTCAACAGATTGCTAACTTCATCACTATGCCAAATTACTTTATTAATTTTTTCTAGCAGCAAATCTTTCAGTGGCCAGGGAATTCTTCACCTACTGTTACAGGAAGGTTGGACTTCCCCAACTGTAGCAAAATCACCAGCAGTTGGCTGTACATGACTTTGGAAGAGCCCAGCACCCACCAGTGAACACGGCCAGGTCAGCAGCATGGAAAAGGGGATGCAGACAATTGTTCTGTGACAATAATAATTAAAAAAAAAAACAAACACAAGAAATGCTCTGTGCAGAAAGTTGCCATAAAGCAAGATAATGACAAGACGTGAAGAGCTTCATCAACAGAATGTCTAAAAGGCAGATGAGAGCTCTCCTACATCAAGGTTTCAGCAGTTTGCCAGACAGTGGCTGGCTTGGATGAAAACAGGATCCTGCACTAATAAGACAAGGATACAAACCACATGCTCATGGGGACACTTATTAATTGCCTGAGAAACTTCATATATTTCTCTTGTGTTGAAGGAACTTCAGAATACGTTGTCACTCACTCTTATTAAACGTCTCCATTTTTTGTGCCACTTTCCTGAGTTGTGAGGAGGCAGAATGGTTGGAGAAGGCTCGAATGTACTATGCTGCTTTGGGCAGACAGCATTTTGGTCTCTACATCACAAGAGACTGCTTCTTCTGGGAGTTTTCCTGAGTTCCTTGTATTTCTCTCTCTCCTTTTGTTTTTTATTCTCTGCTATGTTTTCTAATATTTTAATATCCCACATAGGAAGATAAGAACAGCAGAAAGGTAGAAATGAAGGAAAATCCTGCCAATTCCAAATCCATTAAGGTACCAGAAAAAGCTAGCAGAGGGGGTGACTTGTAAGCTGCTCTTTAATACAACACAAGGTGACAGTTTTTAATCTGAAATATCCCACAGAAAGAAAAAATGAAACTCCAGGCAACATCTGACTGATGGGAATTTCCACCAGTTTGTGCTCAGATAAAATAGAATGTATTCCTAAAGAAACAGCAAGAAATTAACAGTATTTATTGTTGTAGGAATGCATGATGCACGTTTCATTTCCAAAGAAAAAATGCCCAAGTATTTCTCCCTTTTCTTTTTATCATAATCTGACATCACAACCTATTTGGAAAGTACTTTCTAGCCTCAGATTGGGATTTTGCAATTGCCTTTCCAATAGAAATTTGTCCTCCAGGGACCATTTTGTTCTCATTGTGCTACATCTCAATCAGCAGCCAGTTCGCTGAGGAGACTCGGTCTGAATTCTTGCTTCATCTAGTCACACTCAATTGAACAGAGATACTGGTGATCATTCAGGCCACGACTTTCTCCTGACAGTTCTGTGGAAGAAGTCCAAAACCCACTCAGTGTCTGACTTTCCTATTTCCCTGAAATGAGAGGTGTGCACAGCGCAGTGAGATGACCTCCTCTTACCTTCCCTGCCATACCCTCACATTTTGACTTTCTCAAACTCAGAGCAAAACCAACCTGTAAAACATCACACAGCATAATAAATGCAGTAACAAACATCAGAACAAAGACTGGATACTCACAGAAAGTAGGTGTGGATGAGTTCCCTAGCTTATCACTTCCAATATTGAAATGCCAAAGACTGCTGAGATTTTTCAGAGTTCTATTTCCAAAAATTGTAACCTACTGAATCTGTTAAATAATAAAAAGAGCCAGCTGTTACACAGCAGCCAAGGAATCCTAAATGTTATATATAATTTATGGCAAATATTTTGTGCCTGGAGGAAACCAGAGGCACTGCCTATTGCTGTGGTGGTTTGGCATGGCTAGAAGGCATGCCAAAGACAATAAAAATATTCCTTTCAATTTTTTTCTCCAATACTTTCTTATATAACTTTGAAAAGATCAACCCATCAACTTACAACAACAAAAAAAATTATTCCTAAATAACTTTCTAGAAAACTCTGCAGCCCATTTCATAGCACACCACTGTCTGCAACTGGGAGAGGAACAAGCAAGGCCAATACACAGCATTTAGAACTTCTTCTAATAGCTGCTGGAAGCCAGTGAATTTTCAGCCATGAGTTTTAAGGTGAGTTTTAAGTCCATGGTGAGTTATGTGTTCTAATATGCATGCAACTTAATAGCATAAATGTCTCCTTTGTGTGTATTCTCAAAAGACCTCAGCCATTTCCCTCATCCACAACTTTAAATCAGTTTTAGAACTGTTCCATCAGTGTGAAGAAAAACACTGCTTTGAACTTACCAAGCAAAACTCCAGGAAAGTGCACAATCACATGTTTAAAATGAGTATTAAAAGAGCCAGGGAGGCTCAAAACTTCATGTAAGTGTGCCAAGTCAATGTCTTATGTTCTCACTTCATCAAAAATAATATTAATTGAAACACAGTGAAATGGAAGAATGGTCCAAATATAGTGGAAATCAAGGGAAATAAATTATGCAAGAGAGTAACAGAAGCACGTTGTAGTTTGGCTGTTGTTATGCTGACCTGAGAGGAGAAGGTAGGTATGCTTTACGCAGAACAATGGAAGGGGAATAACAAAGCAGGATTTTTTGTTCTTCCTAGTCTTACCAAAGTATTTCAGAGATATTAAAAATAAAAAACAGAAAACGTGCACTAGGTCATGCATTCCATCTCCTTACCAGGCCAAGATATTTTGACTGACATGTAAGCCATTTGTAAAAAAAACACAATTTTCATGGTTACAGTTTTAGCGTGCATAAATGGTTTTGAAGCGAAAGTATTGAAGCACAAGGTAATACATTTCATACCTCTCTTCTACTGTTCAGCTGAAGAATTTTTGTAAAGGAAGTTTACTGAGGAAGAAGTGTATCAGTTCATGCTATGAATACTATTTTTGCAATGCAGGAAGCCTGTTTATTTATAAATGACAGCTTAGAGTCTACCAAATAAAGAGCTGTCAGGCAGTGATAACCAGCTGACTCAGAGGCACCAGGACCAGAGCATTTCCTGGCAGCAAAATCCTGCCCACACAACCTCTACCAAGCCAGAAATCAGGCTGAATCCAAACCTTACCATGTCAGGTCAGCTTATAGCTTTTTGGGAAATGTTTCCTCTAGAATCACTGAGCTAAAAAAAACACAGATACGGTTATCTTCCCTTTGGCATTACAAGGATGGAGGAGAGTAAACACAGCGTTTTGCTCTACGCTTTTCTAATGTCTAAGGCTTTTACTGAGGATTTCACCCTCGGGCAATGGTGACCAATCTTTAATGTAAACAGCCAAGTCCACTAACAGGACCTACCCAAGCACACTGCAATAGCAGGATGCCAGTTCACAGAGTATTGCAGAGAACAGTCTGTCCCCATTACCTTTGTCCTGCTGCCTATTCACAAGGCAGTGAGCTAAATGCTCAGTATCTTATACAAAACTTCAACAAATCAGTCATTCAATACAGTATTCTGAGCATTTTCACAATGCATACACAGTCACTAACAGCAGACATCGTACTTTAGTATGAATATTGGGCAGCTATTTTAATTCGTAATCGAACTAATTAGCAGGAACTTAAGGAAGTAAACAATGAAGTTATTACATCTGCTTACAACACTTAATGATCTAAAGACCTAATCACCCTATACATAATGCATCTAAACAGCATCACTGCAACTGCTTATAATTTGTCCTCCTATTTTTAATATGTATACTTAAAAATATTTACTTCCAGCAGTACAAACAAACCTTCCTGTATCCAGAGTGATCACTCTGCAAGCCAGGCAAACAAAAAAATACATAAAGCACTGATATTACAGAATGAATGCTAATCTGACGTCAGTTTTGTTGTAAGATTATAGGACATGTAAAAATATTTATTATCCTTCACATAATGTGCAAATGGGGTAATCTGTGAGGACTGAAGACTGTGGAGTTGTAGACAATATGCCATTTGTATCTGCAGCTACTCAGAGAACAGAGCACTTTTTTCCACAGATTATTTATACAGTACACAGAGAAGAACATGAAATGATTGAAGAGGCTGCCAAACACCATACTTTGCCTTCAGGATACAGACGATACCTTTAATATGGGTGAAATACAAATTAATCTTGAACTGTTGGTGGATAATATAAAAGAAAATGTGCCTTAGCCTGACAGCATTTTGGAAAGGCAGTCAATTAAAAACTGAGCTACAGTTTTCTTGGCAAGAGAGCCCACACAGAAAAAAAATAAATAAATAAAAACAAGATGAGAGAGTTTAACACACAGGTGCAAGAGAATTTAAATGCCACTTGAAATGTAACTTGAAATTCAGTCTCTACTGCAAACATTATAGGTAGCTAAAGGGCAGCCAACTTGAGCTTGACAGAATCCACAGCTCCAGGCCCTTGAATGAGCATTTTTCTGGGAGAAAAGGCTTTTTATTGTAGTATCACTTTATCACAATAAATAATCTGCTACTTTCTAACAGATGCAACTTTCATGGGAAATTACTGTTATAGTCTTCAATTTTCCCAGAGAGCCATCAAGATGTATGCAGCCCATAATGGAATGACAGTCATCTCTGCCGTTTCACACTGATGCATACCTATCATTACCTACTCTTATTCCTCACCGTGTTCAAAATTAGAATACAAATTTCTCAAGACAAGGACTACATCAACACAGTAGTCATGACCTTATCCTGAATGAAATGTGAGTTGAAGATGCAATGTCAATGACGTGTCATCCAAAATCGGATGTCAGTAGTTGAAAGCTGGAACTAGCAGCACCCAACCACAGAGCTCCAGTGTGGAGCACAGTGAAAACTAAATTACTCTGCTTTCCAGTTGAATTTTGCAGCTCGCTCTGTACTTAGTGTCTAGATTGCTTCCTGTAAGTGAGCTAAGAGGTTTCAAGTGATTGACAATAATCAAGCTCTTTTGTTCTACAAAAGTGCCTGGCAACTGTGTGAGTAATAGACTGCAATAACCACGTGTGAGATCTGGGGCCAGAGTGTGGAGCATACTGGTAGGCACTAAATGCACTTCTAGGGACTGAACTCTAAGATAGATGGTGTACCTGAATGGCTAATGATAACATCATCTGACTTTCTCCAGTTGCCTTGATTGAAGGACATCGGACCTCAGCACCTCAAAACCTATCTGCCAGATATTTTTTGCAACAACTCTCAGGCAATGCAGGGGAGGACAAGGCAGAAAAAACAAGGATCTGTCACTCCTGACACCAGGCTCCCTATTTCCCAGTATAAAGAATCCAGCTCTTTTCTTATTTTGTGTCACCTTTCCCCATCTCGCACTAATTCTCGCCATACCTGACACAACCTGAAACACAACTGCAAGTAAGGCTGCATTTGCTTTCACATTTGAAATGTTTTCTCTCTTGCACATGGTATCAGGATTGGTGCCTAACTCATGATTAAACCAGCAGGAATCTGATTTCTGCAAACTGAATGGTGGTTCCAGGTAGCAGATGTCTTGTGTGGCTTGCACATTTTTAGTAAGAGTCCATAATGGAACTCTTCATCCTTACTTATGCTACCAAGAGCACCTATTTCTATGGTTTAATTATGCCTTCATTTGCATTGGAATCATAAAACCAGCATATTTACTACCAGAGAAGAAAAAAATATCCGCTCTTGCAGGTCTTGTATTTGACCTCAAATTTGTCTTCTTTTTTCTTACAGAAATACAACATCACATCTCCACTATCTCATTTTCAGCTGCTCAGCATGACAGTGAATAGTAAGGACACATGCTGCTAAAACAGACAACAATCTTTTATTTATCATTCACAAATCTCCAGAGCTTCAGTACCACTCAGGTTTACATACTTCTCATACAAATTATTTAACACTTAACTGTCTGGGGGATCTACAATGAAAGCAGACACCAAATACTTCTCAGGGCAACTCACCGCTGCTGAATAAATCACTTCTCTCTGCAGTTCTCACTTGCCACATTTTTATATCTCTTTATCTAGATAGGAGGCTCTATATGAGGCATCTTTACTACTGATGTTTCTGGAAGGCAGAACTGGAATTAAGTACCTGCAGTGAGCAAATGCTTAATTCTGGAAATTGTCAGCCTAGGATACATAAACACTGCTCACCCAACGATGCAAAGAGGAAACAGACATGACATCACTCTTCTGTTACTGTTGGTCTTTTAAAATTCTCTGGTTTAGTTTCCTAATTTTTTCAAGCCTTGTTCTAGGGACCATAAATAACTCTGAAACTGAGATACAGATTGAACATTTTACAAATCAAGCTTGTGGAAAGATCTCATTCTTGTAAAATCAATGTAACTCCAATATTCTGAAGCAAAACTGTATTAATGATCATTTTCACAGAACCTTACAATAACAAAACATGCAGCACGATATATTAAAAATACACCTATGTTGCTACTTTCTAACCAGTGAAAACAGAATTGTTAACTAGCAGAAACATCGAAGGATTCTTCTTTGCCATTCTGTCATTGATTGATGGGTATTTTTGCAAGAGTTCAATAACTCAGTTGCTGTGAGGTTAATTACTGCTGGTAAAATATTTTGCAGTTTCTGAACAGAAGAGATTATATCCCATTCTAAGTGCTCGAGATTAATTCGCCCTGGGGTTGGTATACAAATAGCACATAATCCCCAAATTAATAAAGATGGCCAACCAGACTTCTGCTGTAATAGAAATACATGATACCTTTAAATTCAAGTCAGTTTTTAGACTTGAGTAATGCTGCTCACAGAAACTGAAATTGGAAAAAAACAAAAGAGAAGAAAAGCCAGTGTCTCGCAAAGAGGAAACTAAAACACTGAAAACTGAAAAGACCCTCCCACATCAGCAAGTCTAGTCTCCTGACATCAAGCAAGATAAGTAACTTCTCTTCTGTAAGGAAATCAAATAAGAGCAACTAATTTTTGGTGCTTGCTTCCCTACTGCACCAGTTTCAAGACTATACTGAAATATAAATCCTATGGTATTTCTTCTTTTAAAAGAATTCCCAGCTAAGGTTACTGGGACCTACTCTTACATTTTGTTTGCTTTACCTTTTCCCTTAAGGAACACTTTGGTGTTAAGCTACTTACGCTCCTGATGTCATCATCAGGACTTCCATAGACAGAAACCCTATCTTCCTGTGGACTCAGGACTTTTAAGCTGAGCAGAGTTCTTTCAGCCTCCTACCAGAAGATATGCTCTCTGTCACCCCGACCATCGCACATACTCTTTTGTAAAACCCTTATTTTAAAAGGTCACTGTTTTTCACCTACAACCTCCACTTATTTCCAAGTATCAGCACGTTTAAAATAGTAAATGACACAAAAACAGAGATCAAGCTGGAGCAGGAGCAGTAGCCTGAAGTTATAAAAAGCTCGAGGTGTAAAAAGGTTAAGGGAGAAAAGCACCTGCAGTAAAGAAAGAAGATTCTGAAGTCACCAGGCTGTGATTTAGTGCTGTCTTTCAGAAACAAACATGTAATCTGTAACAATAATGACAAGGGCATTCATTCTTGTTTGGTTGTATTGGTTTCGTTTGTTGTCTTTTTGTTTTGTTTTTAACCAGATGAGTTATACGCATGAAAGCTTGTTGGTATTTTTGGCATATGATTGGCCAGTATTTCTCCAAGACTTTTTACAATGGCACAAATACTTTCCCAGTCTCTGAATGTTCACATTCTAGGAAGACTTCATTCTTTTTCAGAGCTACATCATATAATTATTCTATGATTAACTGTCTCTCTGCCTTTATCACCCATTTTCAATTTACAGTAGATTTCTTATTAGCAGTTCTTAAGTACCTGACATTGTACTAGAACATTTCATTCCATTTCTATTACCGCTGTTTTAAGGTCATCCTGAACTTCCAGTACATTATTCTCATCATCTTATGTACTGTCATCGTATCTCATATTTGAATCATGACTACAGTTTGTTTTTGTGGCCCATAACATCTTCATGATTTCACACTGTTTAGGATAATGTGGACTACTGGGAAACAGTGGGAAAAAAATGTAGATGCAATATGTGAACCTGGTGGAAAAAAAGAATAAAATAAACAGTTTTCCCTAGTACAAACATAGAGAAAAAGCTGCAACTTGCCACTGTTTCTAAAAAGCCCATTTCAGATGGGCTCAGATTTCCCATCACTTCATTTTCCGCCTTTAAATGTAATCTTCTATTGCTTCTTGTATGACTGTGATTATCAAATGAAGCAACTTAATGCGACTGAGTCCACGTGAGACCTCTGCTGCCACACCACCACCATCTGCCTTTGACATTATGGGCCAACATAACAAAATAGGAGGCACTATTTTCAGAGCAGTCCTCACAATTTTGGATATATATATGTATATATATACATAATTTAACTACGACAACCAGGTAAGCAAACTTAAATCGAATTATTCGGAATTTTCATGACTTCTTTCTAAATAATACAAGCAAATTCTTACAAACTTTGCTCTACAGATTGGCATTTTAAAACATAAAAATGAAGCAGTTCTGATATATTCCACTTCGTAATGTTCTCTATCTAGCGGATTTCCTTCTTTCCATTTGAAACCAAACACTGAAACTTTGAATACTGCTCTTCGAAAGTGTCATTTGATGTGACTTTACTGCATAGATTCAAGGAAAAAAAGCTCAACAAAAAGTGATCCTATTAAGAACAGCACAAATATCAGCTATTTCAACATAATTACTTAAGGTACTTCCAGAAAAGCAGTAATTTACTTCATCTGTCATTTTTCGGGACAAATATCTCTTTCAGCCCTCTTGAGAGACTCTTGTAAGTAGGCACTTATTTACATTTTAAACACTCAAATTCCATCTAGATGGGACCAGGGGATCCCCAGACTTCATGCTATGAACCTTTGTTTTTCCCAGAACTACAAAATTATTGACTAAGAATATTGCTGCCCAATAACATTAATCAGATTCCCTTCAGTTTTGAGGACTTGCACACCTGGACAGAAATCATTAACTGCTCTAAACTCTTCAGTGGTCGCAAGGATCACTCCATCTAAGGACCACAAGCCTCCCTGTTTCTCCAGCAGGTCCTGGAGCAAAGATTGAATAAATTCGAGGAAATCAAGGAGATGCTAAGGAAGAAAATGCACTCTTTACAGCTTGTAGGGGTGCAAGACAGTCAAGCAGCACCTTGCTATGGCTGGAACAAATCAGAACCATGTGTTGCAAGATAACTGGGGAAAAGGTGAGTGGGAGTTGGGTATTCTTCACATCAAGGGAATCAGAGACTGACTGGCAGAGCCTTCAGGGTGAGAAAGACAACACAGGGACATGCATGCAAACCTCTTCTTTCTGTGGCTGCACACATTTCTGAGAACTAGTCCTCTCCTCTTTCCAAAAAGATACACAATCTGGAAGGTTGTAGGTGTTTCCTATTGGACCAGGCTTTGTTTCTCCATCTGCATTTGTCAGGTACTATTTTTGCAGTGAATGTGTTTTTCAAGGCAATCCAGCATTGTTCAACTCACACATATTTCTGTTTTATATATGTCTCTAAGTAAAAGAGATGAACAACATCCTTCAAGCAAAAGCTTAAAGCAGAATCTCATAGGTAATAGATCTGAATAAGAAATATAGTATTTTCTTTTCATGGGAAAATGAAAGCAACCACTCTTCCACAGAACACCCACAGAATAAGCTGAAATATTAATGAGCTAAAGGGAATACATACCAGAGCCTTTGCCTGCTTTATTGGCTCTGCTTTTCCATGAATGGCAGATGATATAAATATTATTGTTAGCCTTGGGGCTCTCTTCAAAAATGCTTGTCTGTATCAACTCATATTGTGAAAAAGTGTCAGTAGCTGTGTTAAACCACTGCAGGCTGAAACTGAAAAATGGCACAATAATTTTTCCAACCAGTGCATGCAAGATCAAAGCTGTTAAGAGGGGATGACAGGTGGTAGAAACGTTCCAAGGCCCTGACTCACCAGAGGCATAACAGCATCCATTTTAAATCTAATAAAAATAGTCCCAGTAAGAACAGCATAAAAAGCTGCAAGTAGCCTGTTAGATCTTTGACCTGGGGGTCACTCTACCAACAGATCAGCTGGCAGCCCCATGAGAAAAGCGTAACAGCATTTTTATTTCACATACACAACAAAAACAGTCAGATAGTAAAATAATGGAAAATGGCTTTTAAAGACATATTTAAGCAGACTACAACAGTAAAATCAATGTCAAAGGACAATTGCTATATGGATACACACCTTCAGAAAGTGGCATGCTTGTATGGCATTCCTCTCGTCTGTTGCAAACTAGCAATTCTGTTAACATTCTTTTATAAAATGCTTTTCAGGCTTGTAGCTATTCCGTAAGTTAAAATAATTGACTTCTGTTATAGCTAATAGATAATTAAGACTTGAATGCATAATCTACTTGTGGCAACCAAAAATATTTTGCAGCAGCACAAGGTGTCAAAAGCTCCTAGTAAATTATATTAATAGTTGTAATTTAAAAAGCAGAACTTAGTTTTGAAGAAATTTAGTAAAATAAATACCCTTTTTTTTTCTTCTAGACTCTCCTGTATACCTCTCTGTTATACACCTGTGAAAATACCTGAATAATCATATTGATGCTGCTAATTGCAACATCCTGAAATACGTAACAAATTTCACAAACCACTAATAGTTAGATACCTACTTTGAAAAGAAGTACAATCGAGAGAGAAATTAACAGAAAACAGGATGTTAAATATCAGTACTATACAGACTAGATTTAGATATTAACAGATGGGATGGAGGGGAACAACCTGTCTCTTCCAACACGACACGTAAAGAGTAGCAGTATTCACAGTGATAATAACCTTAAGGCCTCAAGAAGCACCAAAAAATTGTGAAGTTCACATAAAAATTCACAAAAGAAAAAATAAGGCCAAGGCATTATTTATAGGGATGTGCTCGGGCACATCCTGTAAATAACCTGTAAATAAATCATACTGATGTTTTTTTCATGTGAAGGAAGCCTCAAATCTATTTCTCCAGAGAAAGACATGAACATTTGCTCTGCTTTGTGAGGCAGACCTAGTACAACAGTAGCCTACAGACTGAAGAGAGTTCATTTCAATGTTATTTAAGTATCAGCTGCAGAGGGTTTAAAGTGAATTTGCATCAGTCTCTAGAGAGCTTCTAAAGGCAATCCAGCACAGCTTTAAGGAAAAGGAATAAGCAGAGCTGCAGAAAAAATGGCTGTACTCCGTAGGGAACAAGGGCATTCCCAAACCAAGCTGTGAAATCCCACATGTCCTTAACAGGGCAGCAAAGTGGTCACCGATTCGTAGGCGTTGTCAGGCACACGCAGTATACAACCAGTGATAACCAGTGTAGTGCTGAGCTACAAGTAGCAGAGACAATTCCCAGCTCACTGCTGTTCAACAGCCTCAGGTACTGCTTGCTGAGTAGGACAAGCTGGGCATCGTGAGTTGGGAAAAGCTTTGCTTATCCAACCTGTTCAGAGGAGATCAAAGCCAAGAGCTCAGGGCCACTGTGCCACCTGCACATCCTGAAAGAGCAGAAACAGAGAGGGCAAAGCCTCTGCCTCACCTAGACCCTGCCACAAGACTGGGTCGGTATGTCGGCATGGCTTCCTGCTAAGAGCAGGCAGCGTAACGAATGCATGAGCCAGCATCCAAAGTAAAGACAGCTCCCAGACACCTCCAGGCTAACCATAAACTACATTATGAAAAGTCTAACACAGACTGAATAAAACAGCTCCTGCACATGCACTAACCACCACCAATGGCATCACAAGATACATTCCAGCACTCAGGCTGAACTGATGAACACTTTCACTGTCTGTGTGGTGTTGGTGCTCCTTCACAGTCCCAAGCAGCAAAAGAAAAAAACGAAGAGGGACTAAAGCAAAAAACTAAAAAGGGAAATGGTACTCTCCCAATTCCAGTTTACATGCCAATCAATCCAGATTTCTATCAAACAACAAGAATATTTCCATGCAAGAGATATTTCTCATCTTTCTTCTTCCCTTCTGAAGTGAATATGAAATTAAAAGAACAGACAAGGAGAGGTAGCAAAGGTGCTTTTCTTAAACTATCACTGTCGAGGTGACATAGTTCATGTAAGGCAGCAGTTCCTGCCCCCAAAAGAGCTGGTTGGTAGAAAAAAAGAATTCCATTCCACAAGCACATTGTGCTTCCTGACATTTAAAGAACATCAAATCATAGGTTTTAAAAATAAATCAGGTATAAAGAATCCTACAGGCGGGAGGATTATTACTGTAATTCCAGCAAGTGGAAGGAGAATATACATACCTTACCTGCTGTGTACTGCATGTGCTGATCAGGTATTTAAAGAGCAGATACAGCTTCAGTATCTGATTTCCAAGAATTCCCTGCTTGTCACAGAGATTACTTTAATTTCTCTCTTTGGAGAGATGTGATTATTTCTCTGCTTTATATCCTTTTATGTAATATGCTACTTGTCCCTTATCAGATGCCTCCTTGAAAAGGTGAATGCTAATGTCAAAGAATTTACATAAAAGAAAAACAAAGCACTTTTTTTTCCTAGTTGTTGGCACAGAACAATTTGCCTTTTGAAGCAGTAAAATTCATTGGTGACAATATTGTTACAACATATTTAAATTAATAAAGCATTGATCCTGCAGGGGAACATAATTAGCTCTGCAGAAATACATGCAGGGGGAAAGTCAAAAAACCGTTGAAAAGTGACTTGAATTAAAAGTAAGGGGCGCTGGTATTTTTACTGTACATACCATACAGGTGGATCTCCCATGTGTTAAGGCACTCAGCTAAACGGAATAAAGTAAAAGGGAATGAGCAACATCTTTTTGTTTATTTTTTTTCTTTAAAAATATGTTTAATGGCTATTTGGTCTTTGCATTATTATATTCACTCAAAGGACTTGAAGGAGTGTTAAGAGGTGCAGCCTTGCACGTTGGTAACCAGAAGTGCTACTTGTCAGATCCTGCTGCTCCACAGCCCTGAGCTACCTGGTGGCCAGAGCTGAAGGCAGTAAAAGAGAGAGCAGGATAGCACAGCAGCTCCAGCCCAGGAAAACAGGTAGGAGAGAAATGAGGAGCAGCAGCCATGACGGGCAGTAGGGATGAGGAGTAGGCTTGTGTGAAAAAGGAATGGAAAGAGAGATACGCACATCCTGCACTACTGGCCACTTTGCAAGGGGGTGACTGCCTTTATATCCATGGAGGAGAGGCTAACGCTGTCCATGTGGAGCACGGTCAGGCAGAGGTAAGTGGGACATGTTAGTATGAAGGGCAGTTCTGGCTGTGGCAACACCTCATCCTCTGATTTTCATGGTAAAGGAACACTAGCTCATGTTCAAGCTCTTGCTGAAGTAAAACCATGATTTTTTCAACATAAATACACAGAGGGAAACAAAACGTGCATAGGATAGGTCCTGTCCAACTCCATTCTGCTCTGACAAATTCCCTGTAACGTATTAATGATTAATAATTAATAAGCTGTAATTAATGCATCATTAATTGTTATAGTGATTTTCCTAATTTTAAGTAAGCATTGTGACAACACTGTCTACTACCACTGTCGATTTTTTAGTAAGATTGAATATTCCTTGGCAGAATGCTTGGATTAATAGAAGAAGCATATTCTGAGTTGCCTTATTCAAGCAGGTAGCTAATTACTGTAAGTCCTTACTGCATAGGCTGAAGTATGAACTGAAGTGGGGTGAATCCCATGATCTCTAATCTATCCAGGAACTTTGGTAACCAGACTTGTCGTCTACTGATATTACATTCAGCCAGATCTCTAAGCAAGGCTGGCAGCACATCACAAACGATACGTAAAGACCAAATGAAAAGAAAAAAAAAAAGAGAAATATCTCATAGCTGTTGTGGGTGTCACCCCTGACACAGACATTTGCATTTTTATTCCTAAAAATCCTGGGAAGGAGAAAGCATTACAATCACCTCAACAATACTTATTTCAGCATTACAGACATTGGTATTGCCCTGGACTGCTTTTGTGCTTGATTACTTAAAAACCTTCAAAAAATAGCCTTATCCTACACAAAAAAGAAAACAAACCAAAAATAACCCAAAAACAACATCAAGATAAACAAAGAAAGCAAGATGGAGTAAAGGAGTTTGTCTTGTCTCTTACTGTTTATCTAAGTACTCACAGTGTAGAAGTGGTACATGGAAGAACTTCTAAGAAGAAATCTCGGTGCAGTGGTGGATCATTGCTCTCCATTGGATTTAAATGATTATGAGATACACAGAGTATGATGGGAAGAAAATGTTTAAGATAAAATTCACTGGATATTCCTGAACTGAAATTCTAATTCCATGGTCTTCAAGACAGGGAAATAGTTTCTATCCCATTTGAGAAATAAGTAAAAAGTTACTTGGAATGAATGACAAGTAGCTTCCTTTGTCCTTACATTCATTACCTCCTCAATGTCTATTGAGCAACTCTTGCTTGGTTTCTGCAGATCTTGTTGATTAGAACACAGACATGTGGACTGGCCTGATAGCAACTCCCATTCTTACAACAAAACACAAGCTTAAACTTGGCCGTGTTCTTACTGCTTTGATGGATTTTTTGTACAAAGGGGATGAGCTCATGCAAACACAACATATTCCTGCAGCTCCTACTCACTGAAAGCTTTCACTGAAATCCATATGACGAGTCAGATAAGTGCAGACCCTTTAAAGGAAAAGAGTATCGCTAGGTCTTGCAATTTTTAAATTATCTTCTTAAAAAAAAACATCTTAGACCCATTACAACACGTTATTAAATGAGCACGCACTGCACGCGTGAGAGCAATTTCTGTTCACACAGAGCTTCCTGCTTTCATTCATTATCTTATTACACACCACACATCAATCTTTAAAGAGTAGTAGTAGTAGTCACTATAGTCACAGGCCAAAGAGGTTCTTTCCCAGACTGAATTATCACATTATTTGTTCTATCTTGGGGAGAAGCAGCACCTTCCCTTCCCACACCGCCTGCTGAATTGGCCAGGATTGGTGTGAGGTTGGCTTGTGCCCCATCCCAGAGGAGCCCTGCCAGGCTCCTGTTGCCAGCATCTTGTCCAGTGATGGTCTCACTGAAACTGGCGTGTCCCTCCATCCAAGCCATCACTGTCAGACAAAACAGCCACAGTACTGGAAAATCACTGCTTTGCCCTATTAAATTCAGGATGCAGACAAATCAGCTTCCCCAGAATGAGAGGCTTTTACAGTTACTTACAAGCTATCAGTGAGCAAACCGCACGCCGGCACATCTTTTGAGCAGTTTAAACTTATTCCTGCTTTTAAATTGAAGCTGCAGATGAACACAACGTTTCACATGTTTCTTAGAGAGTATAGGAATTAGAGGCTTAATGCCATTGCCATAGAGTGCCTTTCTCTGTCCCGCTTGCAAATACAGATATATAGATGCTTTTTTCAGCTGACGAGGAGACCGTACAAAATTGATTGTGAGGAACTTCATCCTGCACTGAATGCCATTGCCTCTGGAGCCTTTTTATAATCAGTGTCCAATGCTTTTGAAAACTTAATAGACTTAATGTGGTCTCCCCTTCCCTGACGAATTTGCAAAATTTGCATCTTTGAAATTTCACGCAATTAAATTTCACCCAATTTCTTACGCTTAAATGGTGATGATTCTGAAACGCAGAATTGAGAGGGATGGATTAAAAAAAAAAAGTGCCTTGAGACAAGCACCAATACGTGAATGAGTATACATTTTAGGTAGTTCCATCATGAACATTCTGGTGGCAAGCAGGATTTTCAGACAAACTGCTAGAGATTTTTCAGAGAGAAACTGCCATAAATGTGATGCCTGGCGTTCCTACACCAACACTACACTGTAATACCAATTATGATCACCTAGCTATAAAATTGCTAATACACAGAAAAGAAAATGGAGAAAAGAAAATAAAAAAATACCGAATTGCACGGAAAGGCTGAAGGAACCAGGCTTCTTTAAAAATGGAGAAACAGGAGTCAGGAGAAATGCAGACTGCAGAAAGTATGCGAGTGACTTCAGTACCTTGTTCACACAGCCTGACTGAGAGAGATGCTCATCTAACAAATCCCTGCCTTAAAGTTACTCAGAAATAAGGTACACATGCTGAAGTAGGAAAAAAAAATGCAGCACTGTGCAAGTATTGATAAATTACAGCTTGACACCAGAACGTACACTCTGAATCTCTGCTTTGAGAATCTCAACAACAAAAACAAAACAAAAAATCTGACAGGCTTTCTTTTGGCAGTTGTGAATGCACTCCATTTTTGGGTTTAGGTGAAAGAAACTCTCTGCTAATCACGAACCTAATGAATAATGCAGCTAATCAGAAGCTGAGTTTTTAAAAAAAAAAGTTGCTGAAATTAACTAAACAAATAAAATGAACCATACTGAATGGCACCAATCATTTAACTTAATCACTAACTTCTTAACAGCGCCCTAACACAGGAAGCATGACAGCCCACCCTGCCCTAACCAACACACCCAGCCTCACCAACCCCGCAGCTCAAGGGGAGCTCAGGCTCACAGACCCCTCGGTCACATGCGTTTCAGCAGCTCCTGCACAGCTCTGATAAGGGGAGGAAGCTAAGAGGAAAAGGAGAAGCTACAGGAGAAACTGGAACTGCAGCGAGCTTCCCGAAAATTACACTGCAATTGCAGCATTTCCTAGACCAGGATGCCACAGGGTGAGAGCAGCTGCAATGCAATTCAGTGTCATAATCTCAATGAATGAAAAATTAATAGATGGAAAAACATACATCTCCATCTGAATACATCAGTGGTACAATTAGGCGTTTTCATTTGGAAATAACACTGTGCACATGATACTCTGCATTATTATCATTGTCCTATGGACTCTACAGAACTCCAAGGAGATGTCTCATTTTTCTCTCTTTTATTTTCTTTTTTTGGTCATTATGCACTGCCTCGGTGATGTCAGCTGGCTTATTTAAGATTCATAAGATTCACAGTAAGGATGGTAAATGTGATGCTCAGTGAAAAAATTCCACAGTGTTTATTATCTGTGCCGTGAGCACGGCAAGGTGCTCCTAGGTGTGGATTTTTTTCTGCCGTCCATGCAAACACTGAAATAAAAGCAATCCATAAAAAAGGAGAGAGAAAAAGGCTCATGCTTTGTTATTATACCAGATAGCTTGCAGAGTGCTGTAAATCTAGAAAAAGAACAGATGAAACATTTTAAACCAGGATGGTTCCTTTGAGATAGCATTTCTCACAGCAGTCTTCAGCATTTAATAAATAAATAAGCAGTTTTTAAAAACCACCTTTTGACAAATTAAAAAACAGGATAACAATACCTTACTCTATCCATAAAAGGACTGCATACAGTAGTATACAGAGGACAGTTCAGACTGGATTCTATTCCGCCATATTTGCAGAATGGATCAGCCAATTTTCGTTTTCAGAAGTTCTGGCATAAAGGATTTTTTTTTTTAATATTTTTTTGCTGTTGTTTTTTTTTTTTTTTCCTAATTCAAAATACGAGAATCAAACACAATATAATTCCTATTACTAACTGCAAGTGTCGTGAAACTTTGGTAATTTTCTATATTCCTCATTTGCCACCATAACTTTTAAATCATATTTTTATGGCAATTTAGTTAGACAGGTCAGAACTTACACATAAAAACTGGCAGCAAAGAGAAGGGCTCATGAGACTGGTGGTAAGTACATTAAACTTAAGATGAGTAGGAATGCAAGATGCTGACTTCATTGTATACTACTGGAAAAAGAACCTGTCCTGAAGAGCAGAGACTTGGGGCTTTGTCACTCTTATCTATGGTGGCCAAAGGGTCTGTTAGCCTCAGCTCCAGCTCTGGCCAGATTTAACGCTCAGTGCAGAGCTGATTCAGTTGTGTGGCTCTTGGTACAACTCTTCTTGGAGGTTTGCAGACCGTGAACATACCCACATAGCAGGAAATCTAGTGGCACTAGGCAACCTGTCAAGTTTAAATGTGTGTGTGAGAGCTTCACCCACCACTGGTTCACAGGTGACTCATCACCTTACAACTCCTTCTGCAGTTGAAAGCCTTTCTTTTCCAAATCAGCTTTTCCATATTTTGTATTGTCAAGAAAAGGTTGCCTTCCTCCTCTGCAATCCACTTCTGCCAGCAACTGGAGGTCGTTCTCTGTTATTCCCAAAGGCACATTTAACAGACTTTTGCCTTACCGACTCTCACAGTGATTTAGGCTATCCAACCACACAACCCCCCGTGAGATTAGGAAGCATTACAGTGATTGATAAATGTGAACTTGCATCAGAGAAAGATTACAGAATAAAAGTATGCCAGCCTCTGGGTTTCCTACACAGTGCATGGAAAAGACCAGTTTTCCAGGTGGGATGCACAAGATGATTCTATGATTCTATGATACTATGAAATCTGTCAGGAGCTGGATTATGAATGGTGGTAAAAATGGAGGTGTAGAAATGGTGTAGCTCTAGTAATGCAGAACCGTAAGCAGACCAATTAATGCTTCTTCTGAGCAAATCCTCCAAAAAGCACTGCATACCTACACCTTTGTGGCTGTGGTACTTGAACTTGTATGCAGGAATGAGATATCTTTGTGGTACTTTGCTTGAAATATGTGGTTGCAGAACAGCATTTTATGTGGGATGGCATAATGTGAAGGTAATCATCAGTATCTCTGCTTGAGGTGTCCTTGCACAACAGTTAGTGCACTTGCTTGTATGCAGCAGTTAATTCCACCACAGTCTTAAAGAAGAACGGTTGGACTGGGTGATCTTTTAGGTCTTTTCCAACCTTGGTGATTCTATGGTAAGTCATCATTTTACATTTTCAGTTAATTAACTAGATTAAAGCATTGAGAACATTCACTACACGTAGGTCCTGTAGTATCCAGAGTCCAAAACTTCTCCCAGACAAAAGGCACCTTCTGTCTCACAGTAATACTGCAGAGATAGTTTTGACATTTGAAAACAGCAAGGTTGGGCTATCTGGTGCAACACTGCTTTTTCTGTTATGTCCTCCCCTCTTAAAAACTACAGAGGAAGAGATGAAACTGCATTTCTGAGATAAGAAGCCAAGGAGAAGGCCACTGTGTGAAAACCTGGAGGCAGACCAGGGGTGAAATAATGTCATTTCTTCAACGTTTCCAGTACAGGTCTGCTATCATGTAAGCACTGTAGCATTCAGTCTTCCAGGGAATCACGTATAAGACAACCCAGCTGGAATCAGAGCTGCAGCAATTCAGCTCCACACACACCTTACTTTCAGAAGGGAACGCAGAAAACAGTCATTTTACCTCTGATCTCTCTGTCCTAATCCTTAAGGGAGACATACAGCACAACTTCAAAAGGTAACTGTTTGCAACGCCATTTATAACTCTTGGATTTCAAATATCAGGGATCTGACACAGGTGTGGGTTTTATGGCAAATCATCATCTCTCAGCATTAACCTCCCAATGTTTCACAGCCTGTAAATGAAATTGCCTCCCTCGCAATGGAAAGATCATCACCTTAATATGTCTCTCCACGTAGTGTTCCACCTAATTCGCTGGATACCAGACCTTTTCTCTCAGTCAGGCTAGTTGATACGTATCTGATGATTTCTATCTTTCCAGACTGCATATAGCATTAAGGTCTCTTGCTTCCCTTTCTTACTTGAAGGTAGGCACAGGTGCCCAAGAGCTTTTTGCTAATTCTTTTTCTAGTTATGCTGGTTCTGCTACGTCTATCATGACCATAAGAACATTCCTGCAGAGATCTCTGTATCCAGCCTTACCAAATACAGATCACCAGGTGAGCACTGAACAATTAAAATGTTGTAGATAACATCTGGAGATTTTTTATTACTATTTTTTTTTTTTGCAGACCCTGTGTTTGCTGTCATTTTTGAGTTGCATGCGAGCTAAGGTGAGTAAAGAAAATTCATTCAGCCTCTTCAGAATCACAGGAAATTGAATCATCCAGACAAAAGTGTAAAGAAAACTGCAGTTAAAGAAATAAATACTCTCAAAGCTCCATGCACACTCAAATACTTCATCAAATTACATATATATAATGCCAATGGATAGGACATGACATGTATTTGAATATCAGATTACTATTGTTTTTCCTTCCCCATTTCTCTTTCAGGAAGTTTTGATTTTTTCACTGTTCTTCCCTTCCTGTGGGTAGATAATTCAATTATCTGCAGCTGGTAAAACCCACATCTGGCACACACAGGCACTGATGTGATGCTTCTCTCCAAACACTGAGCCATTTTAAGAAGTTCACGTTCCATCCACACCTTTCAAAAGATCAGTCTCCAGAAACAATATAGCAATTAAGCCAATGCTTAACATTCAGTACTCTTTCATACTTTTTGGGCAGAGGGACACTTTGCTGAGCTTTCTGCTCTTGAAGCTGCATCTGAGAGTAAAAACAAGTCCATGGCTTTGAACTTCTCTGCTCAGTTTCTGCCATAAGGATTAGTGAGGGCTTTTTGATTTGCACTGGGAGATGAGGGCTGTGTTTTCCAGTGGTAAATTCTAACATCCAAGAATAGAATAGCAAATAAGTTTTGCTGTTGCTGATCTTCAGAAGATCACACATCCTTGACTTGATGTCTCCTGAGGAACTACTCCCAGCTGTCCACAAGCCAGGTGAGGATGAGCATCGTTTAGCTGAAATAGGTGGTATCACTGTGCAGAACAGGTTCAAGTGTACAGCCTGATCCAGGAAAATGCTTGGAGAGACTCATAGCTGTTCCACTCAAAACACTGCTTTGTACAGTACTTTTCCTTCTAACCCACTTGAGAGGTGAGGAAAGAGACTACCTGAGAGAGACTTGGCACATGGAGCTGGGAAGGGTGAGGAACAGCTCAATTTAGCCAACTGAACTCCAGACATTTCTCTGAGTTACAATAACTGAGTCAGGAGAGAAGCATATTTGCTTAGTGAGTATATCTGGAGAGAGCCAACTGGAATTAAAACATGTATATGTACATATCACATAAGCCACAGTCTCCTGGCCAAATTTACTCCCACTCATTGTATAGGTTTTATGCTGAAAATGTATTTAGTTGAGAAAATAAGAATGAGCAGCTTTATGAGATGGCTTCTGTAACAGATACAAACACATAAAATGGGTTTGCCTATTAAAACGTCCTTAAATTAAGTGCATTTAATTCCCTATGTCCCTACTCAAACAAACATTTTTCATATAATTCCCAGAGTTGCTTTAATTTCTAAACACAGAAATACTTATGCTGTCTCCAGGCAACTGGCCTTGATGCTATTAATTTGCAGGACACAAACAACAAACCGTGTCACTGGTGCAGATGTTAAGAAAGCACTTCAGCATTGAATTTTAATTTTCAGTCTTCCATCAACACATGCAAAAACTCCCATTTTATCCTATATAACTTCCTTGACACAGGTATCATATCTCAATTTACATAAATCTGTGGAGGAAAGCAAGGCTAAATCTTCTGGGAACGATACTGACTTGAAGCTAATGTCCCTGAAAGATTTTTCTACTGTTGGGTTTAACATCCATTACAAGAATGCTTGCAGTTTTCAGGAAAGGTGTAAAGTTCTAATTTACTCATAACTGCTTTACACAGCAGTAAGTATTGTATTTAGTTAGTATAAGGTAATTTGGCATACAATACTTGATAGATACCAGAGATATAAGAAGATAGATACCAATTTAGCATAACACAAGGCTCAGTTTGCGGCACAAGCAGCTTAATTCAGACTACTTTCAGTTAGATGTTCAGGAAGTCAGATGAGGTAAACATGGGTGATCCTCAATACAAGCGAAGGTGGGGAACAGAGATACCTTATCAGGCAAATGAGATTGCTCACAATGTAGGCTATGCTTACAAGATCATAGAATGTCTTGGGATGGAAGGGACCCCAAGGATCAAGTTCCAATCCCCCTGCCACAGGCAGGGCCACCAACCTCTAGATCCAGTAATAGACCAGAAGGGGCCTCACGAGGGCAGAGTAGAGAGGGACAATTGCCTACCTGCCCCTGCTGGCCACCCCTCTTCTGATGGAGCCCGGGATACCACCGACCTTCCAAGCTGCAAGAGCACACTGCTGGCTCATGATCAGTTTTTCATCTACCAGGACCCCCGGGTCCATCTCCCCAGGGCTGCTCTCAAAGAGTTCCTTCTCCTAGTCTGTATATGTAACTGGGATTACTCTGACCCAAGTGCAAAACCTTGCACTTTGCTATGTTGAATGCCATTAGATTCACACGGGCCCACCATTTGAGTTTGCTGAGGTCCCTCTGGATGGCATCCCTTCCTTCTAACATGTCAGCTGCACCACTCAGCTTGGTGCCATCAGTAAACTTGCTGAGATGCCTGAGTCCATCATCAGTGTTACTGATGAAGATGTTGAAGAGCACTGCTCCCAAGACAGACCTCTGGGAGACACCGCTAATCACTGGCCTCCACCTGGACACAGTGCCATTCACCACAACCCTCTGTCTACGGCCTACCAACCAATTCCTCATCCACTGAATAGTCCACCCCTCAAATCTCTATCTCTCCAATTTGGAGATAAGGATATGGTGGATGATCCTGTCAAAGGCCTCGCACAAGCCCAGGTAAATGACATCAGTTGCCTTCCCTTTGCCACCGATGTTATCACTCCACCACAGAAGGCCACCAGATCGGTCAGACATGACCTCCCCTTGGTAAAGCCACGCTGCCTGTCTCTTATCACCCACTCATCACTCATGTGCCTTAACATGTTTTGTAGGAGGATCTGTTCCATGATCTTCCCAAGCACAGAGGTGAGGCTCACCAGCCTGTAGTTATCTGGATCCTCCTTCTTTCCTTTCTTGTAAATGGGACCGATGTTACTTTTTTTTTTTTTTGTCCCAGGGAACTTCACCCAACAGCTGTGACTTTTCAAATACAATGGAGAGCAGCTCAGCCACAACATCAGCCAGCTGCTTTAGGACTCTGGGATGATGCATGCCATTCACACCCATAAACTTGTACACATTCAGTCTCATGAGGCAGTCTCAGACTTGCTCTGCCCTTACAGCAAGGGGGATTTACTCCCCCAGTTCCAACCTAGAGGCTCAGGGATGTGAGCTTCAGGGACATGAGACATATATGAGAATCCTGGCTGCTAGTGAAGACCAAGGCAAAAAACTCATTTAGTACCTCAACCTTCTCTGTATCTGCTGTAGCCAGTTCTCCTTTCTCATTTACCAAAGGAGGCATGCTCTCTTTGGCCTGCCTCTCTCTTCTGGCCAATGTACCTATAGAATTCTTTCTTGTTGCTTTTAACATCCCAGGCCAAGTTAACTTCCATCTTCCCCTCGGCTTTCCTAACCCTCTCTCTGCAAGCCTGGAAAGCAGCCTTGTAGATCATTTGGATTAAAATAAAGTCACAGTATATCTGATGACATCACACAGATTAAGACTCTTTTTTCATGATAAAAAGCAGTGATATCAGGATTCAACCCAAAATCATGTCATGTCACTCCAGCACTGAGGACGTCCCCATGCGTGGGTCTCTATCAACAAACTTTCTAAAATGTCCTTTAAGCATATATCCTTTTAGCCCTAATGAGTTAATTTCTTGTTAACAGTCTTCAAAATAATCATAACTCCTGCGTTTAAAATTTGGTGGTTTTTTTTAATTTTATCTGAACATTCACCTACAGCATATATTCACATACCATGTCTATTTCTGAGTCACATTTGAACTGAGTTTTTCCAGTTACGCATTTAATGGACTGTTCTTGAGTAAAATCATTTCTTATTTATTGTTTTGAAAATCTGGACTGTTCGGGTTTCTTTGTACTCCCCGTTTTCCTCTGTAGATTACCAACAGCTACAGGTTTGCATCCTTAAGTCACTAAACCATACTTATTACTGTTATTGGAAATACTGGCTACTGTACCTACTCTCATTCCCTCAAAAGAAATAAAATAAAACTCCTATGACAGATTCCAGCAGAGAAGATTAAAATTTTACATGGTTCTGAAAACAGTCAGAGACAAAACAGAATGACAAATTCAGCTGTGGGAATCATCATCTCTCCTTGCAACCACGTTTTTTTCTCCACAGCTCACGCCTTTGCCAGGCTCTCTGGAAGAAGCTGCAAGCAGTATGTCTGATGAATAAGGTTATATTATACCAGCACCCATCAAAAGAGCACTGTTCTCTTTTGTTTAGAGAATACCTTATCTTTTTGAATGTAATGACTAGAAGAAGTGCTTGAGAGCGTGAGAGAGAGAGTGATACCGTTTCCAGAAATAAGAGCAATAAGAGCATACTAGAAACTGAATACTGTAGGTGTCAGGTAACTCACAGTAGTCAAGTGGCTCAAAATGAGGTTCCAAGTATGTAAGAGATCGGCATACATAAATGTGATAACCCAGATTCATAGATTTCAGGGTCCAAAAGCCCTATCAGTGTGATATTGCTTAGTTTGACCTATTGCATATCACATACCTCCCTGCAGCAGGACATACAATTTGTGATCAGCAGGAGTTCATCCTCCAGGAAGGTACTCTGTCGTGAACTGAGAACATCAATATATGGAAAATTCATTTCTTCCCAAGAAAGTTTATTCCAATAATTTTCACCACTAAAAAAAAAAAAAAAAGTAGTGCATATTACCAGTTTGTACACATAAAAATATCTTCCAGCCCTGTGGTTCACATAATAGTTTTCTTTAAGATTCTTACTGACAATAATAAAGCCTTAACCACATCCCTAAAGAAAGAGATGGCTCTATATCTTGCCCTAAGATGTATTTTAGAATTAGCTTTGTAGTTTATGTTTACATTCTCCGTCACCTTTTGAAAATGTGGATAATTGAACTGTATGTGCTACCTTGGACACATAACAGCAAATAAATCCATACTTATTTTCAGAATGATCTCTCATCCTGCAGACTGTGTTTATGCATCCAAAGGAGCACATCAATTCCTTTTTGTACTCCTTGGAAACAAGACCAGCTCCACTGAACGCACTGCATGTGCTGCAGGACCACTCCAGAAAACAAATTAATGGGAAAATGGTTGCAAAAAACACACTCTTCATCCAAAATAAGGTACAAGCACAGGTATCCAGTAAATCCTTAACAGTTTCAAGATCACTGCTGGATGGAATTCTTAAATCTGAAGGTGAATGCTGAGTTTCCTGTCCTTAAATATACAGTCCATATTTGGTTCTGTTCAACTTAAAATTCTGACCTTAACCTACAGCCATCAAGTATATTTGCCATGTCCTCACCACACGTTCAACACTAAGTTCACTTTTCTTATAATTCACTTATTAGCTGTTATCTGACCACTGCAATAACCAGCTTTCAAAACACATTAGTCAAATCCTTTGCTGTATGTGCACTAAAAACAATAAAATAATAATAATAATAAAAATCATCCATCCTGGTGAACACTCCTATTTAGAATCAGTCCCAAAAGCAGACATACATAGTATGTCCAGATTTGTTCATAAGTTCATTTTACTTGAAAGTAAACTTAGTTAAAGCATTCACAAACACTTTCTGAAAGCAGTCAGAAATATTTCTAATAAGCCATATAAAAAAAAAAAAGCATATGCAATTCTTGTTTGCTCAGCCTCCTGCTTACCAGTGCAAGTGCATCTAAAATGCTGTCCTCCTTTTCTCCCTCCTCTTGGACAGCTTTGTCTTACACACTCCTGTTGCCCACGGCTTCAGAATTATTGCTTTTCTCTTATTTAAATTTAAAAAAAAAAACAAAACACATTAGTTTATCAGGTAAAAGCAGATGCTAAAATAGATTCTCCAATTATCACATGAAATATACCTATACATATGTATGACTTTATCAGGTAGTAACAGGTACTGAATATTTATGCCTCCAGCCACAATGGCTACACATTACAAATGTATTACCCTTCAGTATCTACTATACAGCCTCCTCCCAGTAGTCTCAAATGGCCAAATATAACCTACCTCTGCTGGGGATGAGTTTTTTTTTTTCCTTCTTCCTTTTCTTTTGCTTCATTTTCACTACCTTCACCACAACTAATCGTGCCAGTGGTGTCCTCCAAAAAATACACGTGTATTAATGCCCATTCATTTCCAATATTGCTGTCAAGGGAAGCTTGTGTGTCAAGAGATCAATAAACATACAAATCAGAAGTAATAAATAGACAAGCTAGGCCTCCAAATCAAACAGAGATGCTTTCTGGGTCACCTTCAGATATACTTTAAGCACCTCATAAATTTCACATCATGATGACCTGGGATGAAATCTCCTTAGAAATCTCTGCAATCTAAATCATTTTGTTCCTAGCCAAGTATGAGATTATTTATGTTTCAGTAAACATACAAAAAGCTTTGTTCCTCCTTAACAAAAGGAGAAGCTTCACAACATGAAGCTGAGCAAAACCTTAAGGAAACTAGTCGCTTCATGAAGAACTTAAAGTATAGCATGTATATATTTCCTCACTTTATCATAATCTGAGAGTACAGTACACTCATAAACCAGAGAGAGCAGTTCAAGCTTCTATTACAAAGATCTTTTTCAGGTCACTGGCATACTGCACATAGGAGATTACTGAAAAATCCAACATCAAAACCTCAAGTCAGAAAACTGCCTAAGTAGAAGACTACGCGAAGAAGATAGAAAGCATTGGGATCAGTGTTCTGACATCAGCATCCTACCCTCAGAATCCCATCATCTGGTAACCTCTGAATCCAAACCATAGCCAAGCATCTCCTGGATCTATGAAGTCCTGGATGACTGAGGACTTGATCCAAAATTATTAGAATAAGCTCTAATAACAGCTCAGATTCCCATAAAATTGTGTCTTTTCAGCCTCTATTTCTTACCTACAGCTTCCTTTTCCCCCTCCACCTCTTCACTTCACTCTGAGCAACAGCAGTTTTGTCACTGAAAGCTGTAAATCTGCTGATGGAGTAGCCAATACATCTGTGCTAATTAGCCAGCTGGCTACCACTAAGCAGCATCCACGGTTGGATTCTGTGTGCCTTCCATGCATGGCAATGCTTCTGCTGCCATTTGTTACCAGAGGCTTCAGTTTTATCAAAATACCACAACATTTTCTTGAAACTGCAATTGCTTCTGCTTCAAGGACGGACATGCACAGCTCTAGCTGATGACATAGGAGCTGGGCTTTGGGCCTAAATCCTTTCATACAATGCAAAACAAAACAAGCTGTACTTTTGTTTAATATTTCAGCCATAATTTTAATAGATCTTTTCACTGAAGTTTCACTTCCGTGAAATAGAAAAATAGCATATACCTTACTTCACATAAATTGTACAAATATTTTTTTGTGTGTGTGTGAAAAAGACGAGTGACCAGAAAAGTAAGAAATCACTGGTTTTATCTTAAAAGTGTAGTTTGTACAATGTCTAATAAATTAGGAAAAGGGCCATTCGCAGAAAGGAGAAACTGTTCATTTAATTAATTCTCCCTGTTTGTAACCTTGTAAGTCAAGGAGGCTTTGGAAGATAATATACAAACGTTTAATTCAGGATAGAACTATGTTAGCACAAAGTCTGGGTTTTTTCTGCTCCTCCTAAAGGAAACATTTTCTATGCATTTCAGTGAAGGCTGGCAATACCTGAAAACAGGCAAGCAAAGCTGATGACCGATGGCCTGAGCCATCAAAGAGAAACAAAGGGAAACCATTAACACTTGCATCCATCCTCAGCATTTTCAATGCACTCATACTCACCACTAGGCGCTCCAGCCAGTGAACTCTTTCCCTTTATAAAGAAGAGGTGAGTCATATTGAGAGTGAAAACCTCGATCAGAGCAAAAGGTGAACAGCAGCTTTCTATCCCTAAACTCCTACTGCAGAAATAGATCACGAATAAGCTGTCAGTTAATTAAATATAGATGACAACTTCCACAAAAAGTCTCCTTTGCACAGTATCCATTCCTCTGAAGAGCCACATCTCTTTTTCTAGAACTGTATACAAGTGAGCAAAAAGTGAAAGTCAGCTTACAGATGGCCCAGAATCCCTAGGAATATGCTCAAAATACAACCATACAGCAAGGCACTTCTCTGTCTCAAGCCTTTCAGCTGTTCTCCTTTGGTCTAAAAACGAGTATTCCAGATTCTTTAAATCAGGATTTTTCAACAGCAGATCAGAATTTTCTCTCACAAAAATTAAAACAGCATTCTGGTCCAAAGAATGTTTGTTGATTCCCATCTATTATCTTAACCTCTGTCTGCTCGTGACCTATTCTCACATTAAGTGGCATTACAGAAATCTTCAGCTTTCCATCAAGAATCTCAGCTACTGCGAGACTCTCGAAGTGATTATGTGTGCATAATGAATTGTCAAGAGTGAAACTGTCAGTCCATCCTCGCTCCTCACTAGGATGAACAAGGCATCTTTTGAACTGAACATGGCAACACTGTGAATGAATTCGGCATCCTTCTGCAGTCTGTCTCCCTCAGAATGCCAAACCATCTGCTCTTCCTAGATTTTTTTTTACTGTGTTTAGTAAAGTGAAATATGATATTTGCAATGCATTAAATGAATATGCAATTACAACAGCATTCTAATTACTCAAGATACAAAGCACTCTTGAACGCAGGCATAAAGAAAGAAGTATTCAAACTAAGAATCTTCTGTGAAAGAAAACATTAAACAGCTGAAAAGAAAGAGAGAAAAAAAGACCATCCCAGCTTTCTTACCTACACAATGGGGAATGATAGTTTTCTTCTTCATTAAATCAGATAGAAATATCCCTTGTCTCCTTTTTGGTCTTTGGAGAGTGGGTAGATGATAGAAAATAGAAAAAAACAAAGAGTGCGTCTTCATCAGATGCGTGTAGTTCTTTTTGCTTTCACGTTGTTACTCCTACCCTGTGGAACACAACAGAGCACAGGTAAAGTGAGAAAAAGTTTGTATTTGACTAATAGAACACTAAACTTCAAAGCAAAATTGAGGAATTGACCTTTTGCTGCTGAATGTCAAAGTTATTTGCTCAAATCAAAGCTGATACATAAATGTCATCTTTAGAATATGATGGCAATAAACAAGCAGATATAACAAATTAAACTAGCTTTGTCTTGTTATCAGTCAGTGAGAACAGTCATTTTACTCAAGCCAGTATGGCACTGCTGTGAAAACAAGTTCCATGTAAAAGGAAATGAGATTTGTTTCAGTAAGCAGGTAATTTTCTTAGAAAGATAGCTTGGGGGGCTTAATGTTTCCGTTTTATGCATAATAGCTTGCTATCAAGAACATGCAAAAAAACAGGGACCAGCATGCACCACCCTGCTTAGCCTTAAACCTACGGCTCCAGCAGAAATATCTCCTCACTCCAAGAAGAATTCTCCCCAAAGATGAATACTAACTTTCAGAAAGTCAGATCTTCAGAGGCCGCAGCCATGAGACAAATGTGACCAATTTCTCAAGAGGGCACTTTACTCTTTTCCACAGGCTACTTGCATTTTTTGTACTTCTTAGGAGGAGTCTTCTTATGAAATATATGAGGACGCAACAATTAGGGTTCGGAGTTTGGAAGAGCTCTGCAATCTGCATGTCCTGTGCTGATGCTGATATTTGGTATTTTGCAACATGCTAAAAAAGAGCAGCACCCTGTCAGGTGCTTTTTAAAATTCTGCAGTAACAATTCCTTCATGTACATAACCCAGCACTTTTATTATTAATGGTCATGTTAAAATGCTAATAACTAAGCTAAAAGCTTAGTAATGAAATATGCATGTCGGTACATGAAGATACCATTAAAGTCAATCCACTTACAATACGTCACATAATTTGTGGCTTTATAGTTTGTACCAGCTCTCGGCAAAGTAATTAAAGAACAATCAACTCTTTCTCACTAATTAACATTGTCAGTACGTCCATACGATATGTAAAATGTGATAATGAGTTGAGAACTTTCAGCATTTGGGATAACTTGTGCTTTTTCTCTGGCCTGGAGGAATTTAATATAGAAACACCTGGAAGTGGAGGCATCTTCCTATGCAGTGGATATCAAAAAAGGATAATGAATGGAAGAAGAGGTTAGAAATCAGGAGACATCAAATTATCTTCCTCATTATGCTTCATTAACGGAATCCAAGCTATCAAATAAAAAATATTTTTAGCACACAGGTAGAATGTTTCATTCCAAATAACAGCATCAGGACAGGGTCAAGAAACACAAGCTTGAAAATACAGAGACTAAGCAAGAAGTGAGAGTAATCTTTTAAATGCCTACGTGTTGGCAAAATGACTTCCCTTTCAGGAATAAATGAATATGAAAACGCCTCAAGCAACTTCTAATGGTCTGACATATTTAATTTCAGGTCCAGGAGAAGTACAAACATTGTTCTTTAATGACATCACCAGAGGATGAGCAATGCCACGTTACAAAGAAGAAATCAAAAACCCATTGTTCCTTTTTTTCCCACAGTGTCTGAAAACTAAACTGACACAGAATATATGCGTTTCATCTAGTGGAACAAACAGTGCCTCCACATCACCATCACCAGATACATATGGGAGCTATTGCATTTCAGACCACATTTCCTTCAGAGAATATGTAAGAGTGGTAAAACTCACAAGAGAAACTGCCAACACTTCAGCTTAAACACATCACAAAGAAAACACAGATTCATAACTTTAATGGCAGCATACTGTGACAACATAAATAACACAAGGAACCCAAAACACACCAGTGATTTGTTCTTACGAGGACAGTTTTATTCTCTGAATTCTCTACTTCTATTGCATTTATACATGAGAAAAGTTTTCATGTTCTTCTTCACACACTCTTTCCTGTGGTTTGCATTGCTATTTCCTCAACATGCAACGGTTTATTTATTCCGTAGCACTGAGATGTTTTTGCAGTTTCTTCTTTCAGTGTACCTTACAGACAAGTCACGAGGCTAGATCAATTTTTCTCCTATCAATTAGCATCGGTTGCATCATCTTTGAAGATGTCACGTTTAAACCATCTCCTTTACAACAGACACAACAGACCTAAATCCAAATAGTCAAACATTCCTCCGCTAGGGTTACAACTTTGGGAATGTTTGTATGTTTGAATTGCACATGCCACCTTATTTGGGTAACTGAAGGAGCTGTAACAGTAAACTGCCTTTCTACCAACAGGTACCGGGCTCTGAAATCATGTTACAGAACAATATGTATGAACCGTAGTGTATTTCCTACAGTAACATTCTAAAAGTTATGGTATCCAAATTAAGTCCATGACGTATTTTAGTTTTTTACTGCATGGATTTGTCCTTGGCCTTTTTTCAAAAACTCAGTCATAAAAAGCAATACTGATCTTTCTATCCATCTATCCCTTATGAAGAGAGATTGCATATGCTTTATCTGTGACCTGTCTTCCATGCTTGAATTGTGAAAACAACTGCCAAGCATTAACTTTGCATTCAAATTGTATCTATGTTTTACTCATGAGTTTTTCATGCTTGGAATAGTTAGAGTCTGTTTATAACCAAAGGGTTCAAATACAGTGCTATGTACTTGGGATAACCAATGAACTGGAAATTAAAACAGCTGTCCTTCAGAGCAGTAACTAATAATGGATTTGGAGTGTTCTCCCTGGGTTTAATGCAAAGTTAATGTATAATAAGAGGGTTATGAAGGAATCTTGGTGAAGAAAGAAGGGTAACAGTGTTTGTACAGACCCAGATAGGAATAGAAAATCTTGCAATACTTCCCCATCTATTTCTGAATCTAGAGATTGTGTATGTAGTAAGTGCTAACGCCAGAATGTGTGCTACAGTACCACCACCTCCATCCCCACCTCCCACCCCAACAAAAAGGGATAAAGACAGGAAGAGACCATAGACTTAGCAACTCACCATACCACAATACTGAATAATAGATAAAAGTAAGTCATACTTTTCTTTGGATAGCTGGAGGACTGCCAGTGGGATTCATGGCTTACTGCACTGCTGCCATGCACGTTTGCTGAGGGCTTTATGCGAGTGCTGGAAATTGCAGCTAAAGGAGATAAGGCTTTTGGTTTTAGAGGATTATCGTTTTCACCCAGGATTTTGACAGGAGTAAACTTCCACACCAATTTGAACTTTATATTCAAATAAATATCTAGATGTACATGTTTTGAATTCCTGGATTCTTATTAATTTTAACAAAAGCTAACAGTTACAACAAGCTTAGCCACTCATAAGCACAAAAACATAGCATGAAATGATACTGACATATTTTTGGAGAAGATGGATAGCATCTAGTGAATGAGGTAAAAATCGAAGAAGCTGAGATTGGGTAATGTGCAAGGAATGAGAAGTTAAGGCTCCTAGAGGACGGATTTTACATAGAGAATTGAAAAGATATCTTAAGTAATGCGTATCACCTAAACAACAGTCTAAGCAAGGCAAAGGTCTTTTTGCAAACACTAGCAGGTAGCTAAACCCTTGCAGATTAACCTCAGTATCAATTCATTTTAGATCACAGACGATACAGCATTGCTATCTTGGCCTCAAGATAATTAGCTCATAATTTTCAGGATCTAAATCTTATTTCCAAGCACACTCAGAAGCCTTTGCTATCTGACAACAAAAAATAATATAGACTTAAAAAAAAAAAAAAAAAAAAAAAAGTTATTTGTCTATCAAAAATTGCAAGTTGGCATTCAAATATACTATTCTTCTTATCGGGGGAGGACAAGGTAAACATAACTTTTCCTTTTCATTTTAATTAGCAGATACAGATGCAAGGACTGAAAAAGAGCACTTAAATCAGTGAAATTAAAAAAACTGCCACTCTAGAAAGCTATGGCACTGTTTCAATTTCGTTTGCAGTGCATAGGAAGACTAAATGCCTCAATAGGTACCACTGAATTCCATGCTTTAAATGAAAACAGCAAATTATCTAAGCACTCTAGGGTTTCCCTTTTCATTATTAAAAAGTCAGATACACAGGCAATTTAATTATGTCAGTAAATGCAGTGTGCGTTTCCATGCACAAAAAGAATAATTTAGACCATGTATTTTTTAACAAATCTCTTTCTCATTGTTTCAAAAATATTTCTGAATGCTAAAAATAAGCCCGTATTATTCTACTCAAATTTCTTTAAGCTGATTAGATGGTCAAATATTACCTACTTAAATGAGATAATGACTGTGAGATTAATCTAAAGCAAGGCAATATACTGCAGATGAGAAAGCAAAGGGTTGTGAGATGATTGCATGTTACCAGGGCAATAAAATCTAGAGGAAAGAACTATGTACCACTAGAGGTTTGCCAGTGGGAGTGAGAGTTAAATTTGAGATAATTTAATGAAATATTTATTACTGACTGCAAGATATGGCTTTTGCATTACCCCAAATGAGGCTCCCTTGAAAGGTATATTGATTAAACCGTGTGCATTATCATACTCGTGTTCATAGCAAACTCAAATGGTTTCTCAAAGTTTTTACATAATTACGAAGCTAGTACATATTTTTATAGTTATGATACACTTCTGAAAGTGTTTTATTTATAAATGTGAAATTTCAATCTATAAAATGCAAAAAGTGTCACCAAGTAAAGGAAAATATACAAATGCACATTGACAACATTTACAATAGGGCTTAGTTTAGTACCAATAAAGTGTTTGGCAAGTAGCATTTTATGTGCACTCTGTGCATCATAAGAGCTATACTGATTCATTTGCTGGTGTAACTGCATCTTATTTCAGCAAACCTAGGGCTCTCACAGACTCTTTTCATTAGTAGACAGAGCCTGCTTTTGCCATTCTTTCTACTTACATACGGGAACAGAGGTGGATTTTCTGAGAACACAAAAAAAGGGCATAGTTATATCAAGACCCTCACTGCTGCAAAATCTGAGCATCCCACCTTGTCAGTATTCCTATTCTCATAGGGCTCTCCTGCTGCTCTTTAACATTTAAATACAACCTGAAGCATGGTAAGCCAAATAAGTGCCACACTCAAATAGGGATTGCCAGTATGCATTTATGCTTTTAGGAATAGTACCATAAAGGACTTACAGGAGTCCATCCTTTTTTTGCTATCTGATGTAAAAAAAAAAATAAATCTGAAAGCCAGAATGTATTAATGTATTCAATGAGCATCTCAAAAACTTTAAATGCTGAGCTGTGTTTAGCATAAGCTCTGAATAAACTAAAAAATTACAGAAACAACTCAGATTTCGGAGTGTTGCCAGAAGACTGGAGGAATTCTATCTTCAAAAAAGGTGAGAAGGAGAAGCCAGGGAACTACAGGCCTCATCTTGATCCCTACGAACATGATGGAGCAATCTTGGAAACCATTTCAAGACACACGAAGAAAATCATCAGGAGAAGTAAATATGGACATGGCATGGGGCACTCTTGAGCAACCTGATAAGCATCTGCAATGCAATGACTGACCTGGTAGATGAGAGTGGAGAGCAGTGGATATTGTCCACCTGAATTTCAGTGAGAATTTTGACACTGTCTTCCGTAACATCATCACAGAGAAGATGAAGGATGGGCTGGATGAGGAGAATGAGACAGACTGAAAATGGGATGAACAACAGGTCTCCAAGAAATGTTATCAGATGTACAAGTCCACATAGAGGACACTAGCTCACAGTGTACCCTAGAGATCAGTACTGTTGAGTATCTTTGTTAACGACGACAGGGCAGAATGCAGCCTCTGCAAGTTTGCTTGGTGACACAAAATAGTGTGGAGTGGCTGATAAACCAGAGGGATGTGCTGCCATTCATTGGGACCTGGACAGGCTGGAGATGTGGGCTGACAGGAATCTCATGAATCTCAACAAGGCAAAATACAAAGTCTTGCAGCTGGGAAGAAAAAAGAGATACATGCTGCAGCCCACTCATTTTCTGAGTCATCACTGCCTTTAATTCAGACAAAACTGAAAACACAGCTTTCTACAAAATACTGCATACATTACACAAAAATAAACTCTGAGACTTAAATATAGCTTCGATCTCAAAAATCTGCCCTACATAAACCTAGACTTGAAAAACATCACTTCACAGCACAACACAAGTCGAACACACATAATTTCTTGTAAGCCAGTAATACATTTTTCTAAATTTTTTTTTTTTTTTTTTTTGAAGTGACTGAAGTCACAGCATCTTGAGAGGTGCGTAAGAATATAATGAATGCAACCTCAGTACTAACTACCTTCTGAATGCTTTCTGCTACAAACTGTTCCATCAAGTTTGAAACATTTTAATCTAGAATACTGCCCAGGTCCCAGTGAATGTACATTATTTCATCCAGGCTACACTCACAATTGTGAACATTAATAAGGCAAGACAAAGAAAATGTCTTTCACGTCCCAAGCAAATCTCTGAGCTAATTAAAAAGTTTCTCAGTTCTCAGAATAACAGAAAGATCTATTGCTTTTCTTCTACAATATTTAAAATACTTTTCTGAAAAATTATTCAATTAACATTTTTAATTACTTTCACCGAGGTCATGAAATACTTCTAAGTAGCTGAAAAGTTCAAGCAAATTGTAATAATTACATCTACATTTGCATCTTAACCTTTTTGTTTAACTTTTCTGATTCTTTCTTGGCATTTCAGTGCAATCACCAATGAATTTTCTCACTAAAAACAACTCATGCTTTTTTTGTTTTGGGCTCCCCTCATGAAGGTATAATTCCATAACTCTGATTAAGTTCTGATGAACTCCATTATAGGATCAAAATCTTCTTTCATTTACTGAACATAATTTTATCGTATTTCTATTGTACAATGACTGATTGCAAAGCAATGAGACTACATTACAGATCAAACTCTACCTGGATTTGTAAAACAGTAACTGTCTTTTGGTTCTCTGCTCAGAGAGAAATACAGTAAAGCAAACGTGAGAGTAAGAGAAGAAAGATTACTTAAATATGCAAACTCTCATTATGTGATGGTACTAAAAGATATTTAAAATGTATCAGTTGGAAATCAGTACTCTGGATCTGTTCCTTATGTCTCAACCTATCTGCTATTTCTTAGGTGCAAATGTTTTCTCTCAAATGCTCCATTTCATAAATATCTTGCAATCTACACATCTTACGTGCCATGAGATCACACTTCACTGTAGAATATTCAATTGTCTGTAAAGGGTTAACAGATGTTTATTAGATGTTACACAGCTCAGATACCAGCAGGCCAGCAGTAATAATTCAGAGTACTGACATTTTCTCATGCTGTATTCATAGCAATTTTTAATGCAACCTATTCACATCCATAATATCTCTATAGTAACTCTTTTACTAAGTCTAATTTTTTTCCCAGACTCAGTATGTGATAATTTAGGTATTACCATCTGTTTTCTCTCTTCTGATGCATGCTCCCATTTTGGTATTTCTTCCTTCTTGTGCTGGCAATACTTCATTCAATTTCTTAACTATTATTTTCCTTTCCTCTGGTGTTTCTCAATGCGTAAACTTGGCATGGCTAGCAGAAAAGTCTTCAGCAGCATTCAGCTTGGAGTATTTATCACATAGGCTGATTTCTAGATTTATGTATCAGGCATTTTAAAATGAAGACATCAGATGAGAACAATTCAGCTCGCTGGTGTTTACTATTACATTGGTAGACAAAATATCAAAATGGATATATCTACCTACTCCTACTCAGCTAATGAGGATGAGTAAGAGCAAGAGGCTGAGAAAGACAGCACTTGTTCCACCACACTGTTCTTACCAACAGAACATTCACTGGCATTTGCAAGAGATTGCAAGTGTCAAAGGAGAAGTTAAATTCAGATTTACAGCCTTTGAGATACGATGTCCTCTAGGGTTACTCAGAAATACTCCCTTATAAAACTTGACCACTTACTCACGTTGGTGATGCCTTGCATTTGCTCTTGAATACCTGGTATATTAACGTTTTGCTTAGCCCCAGAGGTGGTTTCTTGTGGATGAACAAATGGGATCTGGGATCACTGCTCCGTCCATCTCCTTGGATCTGTAAACTGTTTCACTGTCCACTTACGGACAAAAAAATTAACTAAGGAACTCTCTACTAAAACCATTATCATCCAGAAGAGTACTGCGAGCTGGCTCTTCTTTCATCACAAAGCAACATCAGGCTGGAAGTGTGAGATGTTGACATAACCCTTCTGAGCAGTAATGCTGTAATCCTACATCAGGGTAACACATTCAGGAAAAGCAGCAAGCAAGGCTGCCTCACGTTATACCCAGTACATGGTTATGTGGAAAAGCCCACAGGCCCTCGGAGATCAGTTTTCAATGCCATTTCAGACAGCACAGACCTGTTACCACCTGCTGTCATTAGCACATACAAATCTTATTTGGCTTATGAGGCTCTTTTTTTTTTTTCTTTCTTTTTTTTTTTTTGCAGTTACCAGGTGGAGAAATTCTTCCCTTAGTGATTCTGTATGTGACCTCCCTAAGAACCCAATCTAAACACAAAATGGGTTTTCTTGACAGTTTTCTTCCCTTCCTCATCTCCTGCCAGTACTCCGTTCTGCACATTGGTCCCTTCAGAGCTTACTCCTAATTGCTGCTGGAGTTAATTATTTTCCTGCTATACAGGGCTTACAGACCAATTGCTCCAAAACACAGTCATTTTACTGGAGACTTTATTAATCTCCTTTGCTTGTGAAGATGCCAAAATCTATAACATCTATTATTTTTCCCTCTTTTATTTGACCAATTATTGCAAAAACAAAACATGATGGATTTTCCAAGAACCAATCAGTGCTTTTACTTAAATTCCAGATATTTATAGGTTGTTTAATAACTTGTTCAGGTATTTTAACAAAACAAAGTAGTACGGTTCACAATTTCCAGACCTCTAATGTTCATGCCACCTGAACCTCGAAATTATAGAGAAGTTCTATATTAAAATTTCTTAAGTTTTCTTGCATCTAACCTAATCTCCACTACCTCTGCAAAATAATCCCTAGAGGCTTTGGAAACTCCTCAACTACTCCAGAGCAGATTTCACCAGGCTTTATTAACTTAAAGATGTACCACCTAAATGTTCTTACCCTGTTGAATCTTATTGTCACCTCCTTGTTCAAATGATCATAACCTCTAAGTCCTGGCTGGGCTTTTCTATTCATGTATGGAGACATGGAAAAAAAGAAAAGAAAAAAAAAGTATTGAAAACTACAGCGTTTCTTCTGCATTTTGTTTCTCACTCTTTCCTTATTAACTACTGAGGCATTCCTCTTCTGCTTTTAAAGAGTTCCTTCTTGACCTTCACATTTCTTAGTACCTGCAATATTTTGTGTCTTTACTAACTCTACTTCTATAGGATCTCTCTCCACATTTACCTCTTATTTTTGCATATTTTATTCTTCAGAAGTTTTGCTGCTTAACACATGAACTACTGATCCAGCAGCAGATATCACAGGACACATTTAGATATTGCTCTCACTTTATCAGAAAGATTAATTCCTTGATAAGCTAAGGAAAAACTTCAAATCTCTCTGCCTCCTATCTTACAACCTTGTGCTTTAATACCCTGCTGGGAAAGGCTCTATACCGAGAAACACTAAATAGTCACTTCCTTCTTTATCTACACTGAGTTTATCATTATCAACTTGACATTGTTAATATTTTTTTATATTTGTTCTTTTTATAACATCCCTGCATTCCTGAGCTGCTTTCTGTTCTCCCTTAGCACTTTTTCCCTGAAGATCCTGCATAATTTCCAGAATTACTAATAAGTTCTATTGTCCTTATTCTTTCTTCCCTGCAAAGATGCTATTATTTATGCTGTCGATTTCTACTGAAAAAGAAATATTTACAGTACGTAATTGAACAGTTTATTTCACTGATAACTGCTAACTTTGGTCTTAATAGTGCATCCTAAAGGAGACACCAATGGACACATGGGAAAGCTTGCTTGAAAGAGCCTCCAGAAAGGTGGAAGTGTTGTTTGTATTCTTTTTTACATTGGTATGCTGTTTGGTTTCATAAGTTGTTTGAGTTTTCTTCCCACATTATAAATACCACAAAGCTGTTTCAACAAAACTTCAAATTGTGTTGCAGGATGCATGAAGACTGCAATTCACATCATTTAAAGAGGCCTGACTGCCAAAGGTTTTTTTTGCTTTCTAGCCTCAAAGCTGTTTACTACTCATAACAAAAGATTAAAAGGAAGAAAAAAAAAAACATTTGCTCTTCCATTTCACTCTACGAAATGGCGTGTAACTGTTATTTGGGTGGTAGGTTCTTTTTTAGTGAAATTTACAACTTCCACAGGCACTGCATGCTTTTGTTGTTTGTTTGCTTTAAAGCAGCAATGTTTTTAAGAAAAGTTTGAAATTAGTTTGCTGTTACAGTAGCAAGTGATGTTCCATAAAACAAAGAGCTTTACGGTTAACAAGCATACGTGGGGTGGTCTTACTCTAGTAAAGAACATCTCACAAGAACTGTGTGCTCTCAGTTGAAACTTCAATAATTCAACTTCAGTAATTAGAAGCACACCTTGTTTTGACACAGTATCAATTTTTTCGTTGGCTACAATTTTAACATTGTTGGCAGCAGAAGTGGTTGCACTGCCTTGCTCAGTCCTGCCGAAGGCACTGTTGAGGAAAACTGAAGCAATTTGGCTCTGACTGGATTGTGAGTGGAACTATAGATGCAACATCTTTCAGCACACATAACATCCTTTTTCAACTTTCTTTTCCTTATCACATGCATCTAAGTCACATTTGAGGTGAGAAAGGGCGTGAGAGTAGTTTGCTAAGAAGTGTCTTCTGTTGAAACTAGGTAAATGACGAAAATTTATGAGAAGACAATACTGTACTCATCTGCCAAGGGCTGCCTAGAAAAATAATTCTCTTCCTTATCAGTGTTACATGGCAAGGCCTTGTACTGAGGCCAACATCTTCAGCAACAAATCATCAAGACTATAGATTGCATGTGCTTTAGGTATTAAAGAGCATCTTCACTACTAAATCGTATAGACCACCTGAAGTAAGCTTTGATAACATTACTTCCAAGTTGCAGCACTGACACTGATGCTTGAAGACATGAGCACACCACCACAGCACCTCAGTAATGTAAAAGCCCACTTTTTGTTTATGCATAGTAACACGGAATACTGATACTCACAGAATAGACTTCTGTTTGGGACAGTTTCAAAAAAAATTCCCTAGATAGCTTTTTTTGTTTGTTTGTTTTTTTTATATCTTTTAGTGACGCAATGAAGTGAAATGACATTTGGAATTATTACAAGAGAAAGTATATCAATCCTATCTGGCTACATCACATTAGTCTGCAGAGGAAATAATAAAGTAGAAAAAAAAAGAAGTAAACAAGTGCACAAAAAAATATAAAGCCCTAAATATTTAAGAAATCTGCTACTCTTTTCCTTATTTTTTTCTGTACAAGAAAAAAACTTCTCACTTCTGACAGGACGAGGGGGAATGGCCTCAAGTTGTGCCAGGGGAGGTTTAGGTTGGATATCAGGAAACACCTCTTGGCAGAACAGGTTGTTAAGCACTGGAATGGGCTCCCCAGGGAGGTGGTTGAGTCCCCATCCGTGGATGTGTTTAAGAACCGTTTGGATGTGGTGCTCAGGGACATGATTCAGCAGAGGGCTGTTAGAGTTAGGGTAGGATCTTAAAGATCTTTTCCAACCTGAGCAATTCTGTGATTCTATAAGAAGGTCTCTACTCTTTCGGACTTTCTTAACCAAGAAGCACCACAGCACATCTCAATATTTAATTCTGTTGCTATGTGCTCTGTGTCATTTCTCACAAACACATCACTGGCAGAGATATATGTAGATAGTACGCTATAACATCTGCATTGTGTCATCCATAAAAAATGCTTTTGAAGCAAGAACAAGAATAATCATATGTATGCTGTTGATATTATAGCATACAACTGAATTTATCCATGGGCAAAAAAGTTTTCTAGTCTTATAATGTGTGTGATGCTGAAGACACAATCCCCAAAGTGGCTGCTTCTGAAAATTCCAGCTGGTTTCAACATTATTTCACCCCTACTGAAGTGCAGGATTCTGCTTGCTTCAAAGCCCTAGCAGGCCAAGACTCTCAGTTTAAGCAGGAAAAAGAAAAAAAAAAAAAGGTAACGTGACTGTGTAAACTATCACTTTCAAGTCTCGTTCTTGTCTCTTCCACAACCTGATGCACACCTTACTGAAGCTAGATGGGAGGCTGTTTCTCAACTGACCAGCTGACAAAAGCAGACTCCTGGCTATGTCTATGTGGCTGTAGGGATAAATAGGCAAAGTGCTGAAAGCACACCTTGCACCAGGCTGAGTGCTTGGTCCAGGGCAGAGCCCAGCCGTACAGCTGCACAGGCAGAGCCTCACGCTGGCATTCCACCCAAGAAAGCTGGTCCACTGAGTTGCAGGTGGCTGCCGCTCCTGGAAGCAAGAGATGGAGTGTGGGATTGGTCCAGACCATAACCCTAGCTGAAACATTTATGGACTTATTTTTAAATATATATAAATATATATATACATGAACGGCCCTTTCAACAGGGTTATAAAGAACTAAGCATTGTAAGTCCAGTCCCAGAATATTGTTTTCCTACCACATTCTCTGCATCCTGCAAAATCTATTACCAGCATGACCCTCGTGACACCAGATATTATTCACCAGTCATTATTTTTGTTTCAATCTAATTTCATAAAAACATTTTTACAAAGCTCATCATTCTAACCCCACAACTGCACGTCAGAGTGAATGCCTTCACTGATGTGAAATGGAAATAAAAATATGTTTTATGCTCTGAAGAAATATCTGTTCTATAATTATAAATATACACATGGATATTTCTTTAGGATTTTGCTTCCAACAGCTCACTGAGATGAATCAGACCTGTACAAGTATCCAGATCACTGCCAAAGGTTTCAACAAGTGTATTTGTAACTATTCTGTATAAAGAAAATAGAGTCGCAACCTGTCTTCAGACGTCTTTATCCACACATCACTTTAATAAGGAGCCATCATTTAACTGGCAGTGCTGGTAGGATGACTTCATAGTGTGATCATTCATCAGGCAAACAAAGCATTCTTTAAAGGCTCTGCTTTTTTCTTGTTATAAAAGGGCAGCCCTTCAGACAAGTGCATACAAACATACTCTTGAAAAACCAAGAGTAAATGTAACTTTCATGTTCTAATTCCAGTGAAATTAGAATGCCAAAGCTACGTGACAGCCAGCCTCTTATATATTAAGTACAAAACAAATAAAATTCTTTTTTTTTTTCTCTCTCAGGGAAATGTGTCAGAGAAGAGCCTACAGCTGTATACATTACATGCACTGTGAGTAAATGAGCTCACATGTTTTCAAAGCCCACTGTGGTACAAGGGCTAATTAACGAGCTACACAACTAACAAACAGTGCCTCAACCACTTGTGAAAACAAGAAATGTATACTACTCCTAGACTCCTTTCTTAATATGATAAATAAGCAGGGGAATGAAAGACAGAAATGTTGTTAATTTCAGATTATGGCTACAAAACTTAAGGTCGTCTCAAAAACTGTAATGAATTTTCTCTTTTTCAAATATCTAATCATGCAATTGTTCCACGTGTAATAACTAACAGCCATAAATGGAGATGAACATTTTATATATAAGGACGTCTGCATTTTGCTACAGTGCTAAATCATGTCCTATTTAAAAACACATACGACAAAAATGTATAACACTTCTTATCAAAAGGTTAATTTTTATTTTTTAAAAGGGGAAATATTTCTACTTTATCTGTTCAGGAAAGGTAACAAATTGCTTGGCATGTTTGCAAAGTAGGTTTCGTGTTTTTCATTCTAATTTGTTATAACAAAGACCACCATAGCACTCTTTTTCAATAGCATAATATAAAACACATAAAAATCTAGAAGTACAAAACATCAGGATAGCTTTTGGTTGTTGTTTTTTAAAGAGCATGTTTTCAAATTAAACGGTACATTTATAAACGAGTGAGCATTTAGCCATCTTAATCCATTTGCATTCTGTTGAGATAAGTTATCAGTACTTCAGTAATTGAATTTCTTTCAAATTCATACAGAGCCTGCCTGCAGGGGACACATTAACTGCTAGGTCCAAAATTACATAAACTTTACAACGTTCCATTAGAAATCAAATAACAGAATACCAAAACAAACACGAACACCAGAGCTTTGAGAAAATCAAATGTTAAAGCCTTTTTTGAGTATGGGAGGGGGACAAACTGAAAGTTTATTGTTGACTTCAACTTATCCAGCTTACTCAACCGCGCTAAAAACTGTTTAAAAGCCATCAGTACATTCATGAATGATCCTAATGGCATTATAAATCAGGGCAACTACTCTACAGACCAGCACAGCACAGTGACATTAGTGGGGCCAAGAGGCTGGAACACCACCATTCCTCTGCAGATCACTTGTGAACAGCCAGCATGAGCTAGTCATGGAACACACTGTGTTGAATGGCTATACAAGGTCTAGTATTAAATGTGGAGGTTGGTGGCCCTGCATGTGGCAAGGGGCTTGGAGCCTGATGATCCATGAGGTCCTTTACAACCCGGGCCATTCTGTGCTTCTGTGATAAGAGGAGACATACCTACATAGACAGTGCTACAGCAAATGCAGATTTCTATAGCATTACAGCCTACGGCCATCATTTCTTAACTATAGCTTTGTCAAACAGTTTAGGTAGGTAACAAATTATAGAGAAAGCACGTCAGACTCTCAGTTGCATAACACAGCGTTTGCACGTTTTCCACCAGTACACCTGCTTAAGTTAATGCCATATGTGGATGCTGCCTTCTAAGATAACCATCAGCAGAAGCATAATAAAGATATCAACTCAATTCCTCCTTCCTCCTGCGCACATCAGGACTGAGGAGTCTACCAGCAGAGTACAGCACCAAGCAGTGTCACGTTAGCATGTACAGCCTGAAGCCTGCAGCTTCACTGCATGATCATCAGTCATCCTCACACGGCAAATGATTCAGCTGACTCTATTCCTCCAACGATGGCTATTCAACTTGTTTCACATGGGGCACAAAGTATTGCTGTTAATCATCTCGAACACCTGACAACACATACAAAAGCTTTGGGCTAGACAGTTCAGTGGAGATGGTCCTACTGGGGTGGCATCCAGCAAGTATCAGACCTGAGTTGGATCCACACTGTAAGTGGCTACGTAACAGCACATTGCTGGAATTTCTGTATGTTTTTAACATTATGTGAGATAAAATTCTGCATTTCTATTCACCAGCCTTGAACTGGGAATGACAGAACGGAAAATTGAGAAACTACACCGAGTGCTCCAACCTGAGGAGACAGAATAGGAAGGTGAGGGGATACTGTTCACTTTTGGCAGCTCATTTAAGGCCACTGAGCCTCAGGAAGAAAGGGTGCAGAACTTGTGATCTTGCACATCTAGTAGACTAAGTTTGTTGAGATCTGATCAGTACTTTCATAGAAAGAAGTTCTATTGCTTCCTGAAGAACAAGGTACCCATAATGAAGTCCTAATATTGTCAACATTAAAATATTACAGATCAGAGATTTGACATGTCATACTTTAAGATCACACCATGACTGTCAACTTCAGTTTTTCTCATAACAGAACTAGACATACCATATATCCATTCAATATTCTCCGAGAAGCCCTGGCTGTGAGGCCTCGAAGTCCTTCTCAGCCTGCTGGTGAGCAGCACTGTGCTGCAGACAAAGTACACATCCATGCATCTGCTGCAAAAGGGCTTAGAGACTCAGATCAATAGATCTTACATTAAAAAAGCCTCTTTTCCCCATTTTCTCTACCATGCCAGGAATACTTAAAAAGCAAGTTTATTTATCTCTTGTAACAGAAATATTGAAAACTTTTGCTTGTGCAAAAGTGCTAGAGTACAACACCTGTTTTTCTCCATGTTATCCTAGTAAATATTTGCAACTGGGAAGGTGAGTAATCCAGTTTTTACTTTCTTCAGGAAACAGGCAATATGCACAGAGTCCTCAGAAGACAAACACAGGCTTTTCCTAAAAGACTGTTAGTTCTCATCCTTGCAACATCCATAGCAAATGCTACTGAATCAGGAAACTAAGCTGAAAAGGACACGTGAAATGCTGCAACAGTAATAACGAACAGTAATAATTCACAAAAGTAAAAATGCTGTTGAAAACTGAAGTGTGTGGTACCTGCAAACCAATTTTCTATAATATAAATCTCATTTCCTCACTTCTGCTGAAAACCAGAGCTGGTGCCCATGGAGTCACAAGTTTCTAAGACTCAAGTGCCACCTGCCCCTGAACCTGAACTCAAAACAAATGCTTCTCCATAAAAGGCTGCTGCTTCTACCTTTTTGCCATATTTTAAGTCTGTACTTGATGCTTACAATTTGATTTATGCAGCTCGCTGCAACACAAACTAAACAGCATATGAAGAAATGGAAGATGAAAGGTACCCTTATGAGTAACACGGGTTGTATAAGACAGTCAGTACAGATGGCTGTAGCAGCAGCCATATGAGATGCAAGTCTGTGTAAAGGAAAGAAAAGCCTACCGAGATAAAGCAAAGCAACAAACCAAATTAAAGCTGTTAACTAGATATTGATGAGCTGGTTTATCAGTTATTGCTGGGGACTGTGGGAGAAGAATCAACAAATAAATTGCTACATCTGAGAATGGAAAAATAAAGCTTGCGGGTTTTTCACTGTCAGAGATACTAATTTAGTTGTTTACAATCAATAAATTACTCTGATTTCTTCTTTATATTTTCCTTGGTAACAAAGTTCATAAATTAGACTGATTAACTTTCAGGAATTGATTCTGCACGACTACAAAGGACGCTAATTTTTTTATTTTTAAGACTGATGGCCTGAGCATTACTCATACTTGTTTGTTCAGAGCAGCTTTGTTTTTCACATCACTTGAATTACCATTTACTTAGATTCCTGCTAGAGTTAATCTACTGTGCATAGCAGGTTGTAGATCTGTTTGAAATAATTACTCATTTGTTTCTAGCCTGGCTATTTTTATGAGAGTTCCTTGCTCAAAAAGCAAACGAACAAAAGACAGACAGATTGGGACAGTGGGAGAGCAAGATCACTATTTCTAGTCAGCAGTTCAGGCTGAATAAAATCAGAGATTAAGTGACCCGGATCAACACGACAGCGAATGGAAAATTAGTACTGAATTTCTTCTCATTTGCACTGATAAAACAAGAAAGAATGTGCAAAACTATCACGATAAAAGGCTGAAATTCTTAATTTCAGAGAGTATTTCGGAACATTACTAGGAAAGGAAAAGGAAAGGAATTGACTAAAGGAACGATCTGTCAATGGGAACAGAGCATAATAAAATAAAAGGTGTGCAAATGCCAAAGGTTCTCAAATCCCACTGGCTGGGGGGGAGTGGGAAGCTTAAAAAAACAACAACAACAACAACAAAAAAAAAAAAAAAGAACAAAAAAAACCCACACCAACATAAAATATAAGTATTGCTACAAAAATAATGCCTCCTATTGCATTATGTTGGCCCACAACACCAAAGGAGGCTGCTGCTATTAATGGCAAGAGGTTGAACCTTTTCACCACTAATCTGCTATACTTCACCACCATGTGACTGATGGCAACCAAAGTGCAGTGAGACAAAATGGTATCTGATGTGGAAATATTTATGAAGAAAAAGTGCGTCAGTGAATTTGTCTGTGTGGAAGGTGCCCATTAACATTATTATATGTGTCAAAAGTTTACAGAGGCCAAACAGTGGATGTGAGCACAGTGGGGTGGTGGGTGGTGCATTACAGCAATGGTGACAGTGATAGCGAGTCACCTCCACCCTTGCAGATGTTTACTGGTGTGGCATTTGGGCTCTTGTTCGTTGCTGGCAAAAATGTACAGCTAATGAAGGTAACTGTTGAAAAAATAGTGTTTTGTAGCTGTGAAGCTGTTCTACCAAACAGTGTTGTTGTGTTTTGTGTTGTAGTTTCCGACGGAATAAATAGGAGGCATTACTTTTGGAATGACATATTTATGCTTATACTTAGTAAATACAGTCATTACGCTACAAAGCTTAACCAGGCCAGAAACTTAAAACAGTGTGAGAAATCACCAAAACAGAACACCATAGATTTGTAAGAAGTTATGTGTAAGGGTCTCTACAAATTAAGATATCTGCATAATTCTACGGCAGACATTAAACAGCAAAAATATTCAACTATCAGGCTTTGGCGTCAAAGCTATTAACGGATTATCATCAAAGAATAGGGAAGAAAAGAAAAACAAACACATACTGATACCACAGCTCACTATGAGAAAAAAGAATGAAATAAAAAGATATCATAGAAAAATTGAAAATGGCCTTTCCCAAACTTAAATTCTTAAAACTATGCCATAGCATTTGCCCATATGGACTCCAGCTGTGACACAGGAGAGGAAGACACAGCATATGGAATATCTGAGGAATAAAAATGTAAACAAAGATATCGGAAGTACTTAAGAAATGGATCCGCGCATGTAGTGGATGTTAATACCAAGTAGATAGGATCAGAGACTCAAGATAATCCCAGTAATTCTATGACTGCTTCACTCTAGGACAGCAAACAAGAACAGCATGCAGAAGGACAATATGCCTTTTGTGCAAAGGTTTTAATGAACGAACAGTGAAGTTGTGAAGAAATCCAAAAGACAGTCTCAACACCTAGGATCTGAAAAGTAGGTATGGGCATGTTTTCAGTTAATTATTAAGAGAACCAGGGATAAGCATAATGAAAATCTACATCATCTACAAACTACTGTTGTTAATTTGGAGCTTCATGTAAACTCTTATAGTCATGATAAGATTACACCCTGTACCTGCTTTTTAGCAAAGGGGAGCAAAGTGATGCCCTGTCCCTGGAGATGTTCAAGGCCATGCTGGATGGAGCCCTGGGCAGCCTGGTCTGGTATTCAATGTGGAGGTTGGTGGCCCTATATGCGGCAGAGGGGTCGGAGATTCATGATCCTCGAGGTCCCTTCCAACCCTGGCCATTCTGTGATTCTTTGAGTGAAACATAACCATGGGAACTGTCTCATTTTACTGTTTACTACCCAGCTTCAAACTTTCATTTTTAAGACTTGCTCCTTGCTCAAACATCATGTGGGAATATCAACAGGATTCCAGGCAGAAAGCCTACAGGGCAACAAGTATTTCCAGTTACAATCACCGAATCACAAGGTTGGAAACGACCTGCAAGATCACCTAGTCCAACCACCCTCCCATTCCTATCAGTACCACAATACTTGCCTTTGAGGGCAGTGTGCTGAATGCGGATGCACCAAACAGGCTGTAACTTCTATTTTTCAGGTGCTCCAATAATACACTGAAGGTAGTGCAAGACTGAAAAACCCAACCTGCTATTTCACTGGAAGAAATTACTGTGTAACTATTTGCTAAAAATAGAATTAAGGTAAAACAATTACGTTGAAGTCTGCATGGTATTACAAACTCAAAGGCACCTTTTTCTTAAAATTCTCATTAAACTGATCATTTTTATTTCAGATAATGCATGCTCTATGATAACAAAATTTATTTTTCCTCCTATATTTAACACAATTTGGAAAATTTATCTTTGGTTCAGAGTCCTCAAGGAAAGGTGCAGCTCATCTTGTTCCAAATTTGCTCTAAAATTTCTCAAATTTGTTCTGTCTCAAAAGCAGCTCATCTTAGAAACTGAAGGTTATTTGAAAAAAAGAAAAAAAAAAAAAAAAAGCAGCATTTAGCACATTAGGGCCATTCTTCAGAGAAAGAAAGGTTTATGTAAGAAGTTATTTACCAGGAAAGCAAAAACGTCAGAATAAACTATCAGGCACCAACATAGCACATCAGTATTTGAACTTGCAAATTCAAAGCAAAAAGGCAATATGTGCACAGCAATGCCTTAGCTCTCACTGTGAGCCACATCTAATGTCTCAGGCATTTCCAAAAGACGATTTGTTTGATTAAGTAGATTACATACATGTTTTGCACAAGGAAGTGCTGGTTCATTATGAATCCATAGTGGAAGGTACTCAGGCCCTATGTAAGTTATCCCTTAAAATGCAACACATTGAAGCTAAAGCATAAAGAAAATATCCTACATTTCTTCTGATGCTGAAATCCCAGAGCTGCGCAGCACTCAGCAAGATTCCAAGCAGGGCATGGCAGATTCCATCTGTGGAAAGGTTACTAAATTTATGTCAAGATGTTTTACGGGAAACAAAAACCTATTTGGCATTTCTACCACTAAACAAGAAATATGTCATAATTTAACTGGTTGCTACACTCCCAGGTAAACGCAGAATAGTTGGTACTAGGTGGGAGCTTCCTGCAAACTGGGCCTAGGATCAGTACCTGCCCAAGGGCCTTGATGTATGTGTGTGCAGCCCAGCACCACACAGCACAGGGCAGCACTCACTGGGGTTGGCTGTTATGGAGACAAGCAGCTCCTCAATGCTTTCTGATCCAGAGCACAACAACAGAGATTACTCATTTTGAATGAAAAGGAGGATGAAAAGTAGGAAGAATCTCTGAGCACACAGTCTCTGCTGACGGGACCAAAGTCAGACACATCTAAGCATAACACCCTGGTTTCTCAGTTTCCAGACCAGAGTCTGGCAGGCACCATTTATTTCAGTGATATCTGATAATTCAAAAGAAAAGAAAAGAATACATATAAAAGCAATTTTACTACAGCCTTATACTTAGTTCACATGAAGATTAATCTTCAGGCTTTTTGTGACACTATCTATTTCAGGACAAAGATTGGTATACTTCATTAAGTCACAAAATACTGAATAATCCCCTGTATCCCAATTGCTGACTTAAGAGAGACACGCATTTATTAGCTATGCAATTCTGACATGAAAACTGTATCTATGATTTTCTTGCTGAGACATATTTGCGGTAGAGAGACTTTACACAGCTCTACAGTTTATGAATTACTGCACTGTTTCCATGGATACTTCTCAATGCAGGCACAAGTAGCATCATTAAAGGTTGAAATTTTCCAACAGTGTCACAACTAAACGTTTCCATACTTCAACACCTCAATGATGAAATTCTAATAAACCATCTGAAATGGAAACTATATTTCCAGAACGTAAAAGCCGATGGGAAGCTACCCTTTTCCTCACCTTCTGAAATAAATACAATAGTTTGCTTTAGCCTATGGTCTGCAGCCATTTTCAAACCATGGTTCCACTAGGAAAAGGTGATTCAACGTGTTACAGCACCCCTCTACCTTTTTTTCCCTTCCATGAACTACCAGCTAAGGATACTCTGCATTATTTGGCACTGGCTGTGTAATGAGAAACACATACAAGACCTCACTGCTCCTACAGAATCCTCTTCATTGCTTCTCTGTCAGCTTTGGTGTTAAGAAGGCACACAGCCTTAAACAAAAGCCTGGTGTGATCTGCTGACCTCCCTGTGGCAAAGCCACTCAGGCAGCCCTTCAAAACCACCAAGGGTGCAAATAATTCATGCTTTCTTGTTTCCCAGCATCAGGACAGAAGTTACGCAGGAAGAACACTGTGTGTTTAGAAGTTTGTGTGTGGAGGGGGCAGGCTTTCTCCTTCAGCTACCAGTCCCACCCTGCACTCAATCAGCCTGTTTTCTTGTTCTTCTTACCTTGCCCATCACCAACATGGTTCAGTCAACCACATATACACAAATCCCATACGGTCACAGCTGAACACTTCTGCTGTCAGCAGCAAGGCTTCACAGAGGAAGGAGTCAAAGCACAAAAAAGAATTCTGAATGCATATTAATACAGTCACAAACTAGCCTGAACAACAGGAAGCATAACTGTTGCAGCTTAAGTGGTGGGTGCTTAAGGAGCTGATTGATAAAGTGCTGGCTAATTGACTCATGAGCAACCTGTGTTTGCCCAGCTGTGAATTAGTGAAGATCCACATAAAGATATCAACTATATTAGACAATGAGAACGTGTAACTATTTATATGGCATTTGAGGATGTTTCACATGAATTGAATTGCCAGAGTGCTACTACAACCAGAAGCCTGAGTATCTGTTTAACTTCTGGCTAAATTAACTAAAAAGGATAAAAGCATAAAAGTTGCATGGCAAAAGATAATCTTTAGGAAAGAAACACAACATCTAAAAGGCATCACTGGTAAAGGATGGATGTGTATAGGGAACACACGGCTTCACTCCTTTGATCCTGGGCTGTCGCAAAGAAGAGCTTTGCCAAATATTCTTGTGTCCCTGTTAAGCGGTGTTCTGCTTTTCTTTACTGTTATTTTCTGAATAAAGAAGCATGCATGTAGAATTTTTATCTCTAGTTGCAGTCTCTACCATATCCAGATATAAATAAAGAATGACATCTATTTAGAGTAATACAGTATTTTCTAGAGGAAATTACGTAACACTTTTCAAAGGAAAGCTGTGCAGGAAAAAGTTGGGGAGGGGTGGGGAGTTTGATTTGTTGGTGGTTTTTGAGTGAGTATGCATGGTTTCTGTTTATTTCCAAATGGGATGTCGTTTGTTTTTGCTTCTGTTCTCTTCCTTTAGCAAGAAGCTTGAAAGTGACTCCAAATCTTTGACTGGGCTGCCAAATATTCCTCTCCTCACTGCTGTCTTGACACATTGGCCATTCCTTCTGGCCAATGTTTCTTTCAAGTCTCTTTAAACAGAAAGCAGATGGGCTGCCTTTCCTCTGAGCATGGTGTGATGTGTAAACTTCTGGCACTTACCTTACTTAGTAAGTCAGATATTCATTAAACTGCCTAGCTACACTGACATCCACAGCATCATACTGACCTGTTTTAACTATACACATGGTCTCACCGCAACACTGGAGGATAAGGGTATGAGCTTCATCCTCCAACGGGTCAACTGAAGGTGCGACAATAAAAAGTTTGTTTGATTTGTGCTCTTCTGGCAAGCTCTTGATGTTCTGCCTGTCACTTCGGTGACCACCATCTTTAATTCCTAGCAGCACGTCACCTCCCTAGAACTAACAGGACTAATGCGAGATCTGCACCCTGGAATAAATAAGATCTAGCTGACTGGTATGCAAGACACTATCTTCGCCTTGAGAAAGTTATCAGCAAGAAGAATCTATGAGGAAAAAAGAACAAACAATACTGTGCAGCCTAATCATTTTCTTGCCCTCCCTAATAACAGATTAAAATCTTAATCATCTCTGAGTATTCCCAGTTCAGCCTCCACAGTATTTTCGCTAATGCAATTTTAAGCTAGCTTCTTTCTCTTCTTTTCATTGTTACACTGTCGGTTTCTAAGATTCTTTATGTTCTGAGCAGAATTCTGGCCAGGCCAGACCTCTTGAACATCTCTTTCCCACATGACACAGTTGGAGCTATTAGTTACCAGGTGTTTTCAATATTCCACCATTTAACAGCTATCAATTCAAAGAAAAGCTATTGTAAAACTGGTCCAAAAAGACGAGTAGGTACACAGCTGGAAGCTTTGTAAATGTCCTTCTCTGACTCATTCAGACTTCCGTAATTTTCTGAGAGAAAAAACAAAACTTTGAAAAACCAGATCTAAAAAAGAAATAGTACAGGAAGTACACATAAAACTATATAAAATTCTACCAGAATCTACTTGCTCTGCTTATTTGTTATGTCACTGGTCAGAGAGCAACACAAGTGGAAGACAATTTCACCTGAGGATCTAGGCTCAGCCATTGATTTTTCCTCAAAGATCATACATGTCTAGATATTCCACATCTTTACACGCATCTGTACGGGAGAGTTATTGAATGTTTCGTATGCTGAGATTCACAAAGAGAGAAATCTGGACCTTCTGCACCACTGGTTCTATTAAAACCAGTAGTGAGAGAAAAATACAGACAATAAGCCACAGAGTCGCATCATAATTAGCTCAGCTTACCTATTCTGTACTTTAAGTGTAACTAGCACATAGTGTAAAATAACAGCAAGCATCTCAGTGAATGAAGTCAGCCTCTGTTATGCTGTTTATTTCCTGAAAATGTGCTCCATGCCATCTTCAGGACATGCGAGGAATCCTTATTTCAACAGAAAAAACCTCTGCATGGCTCTCATTCACATACAGTCAGATTTCAACAGACCAGAAATACGGAACTCATCTGACTTACAGAGGACTATGTGCAGATTCGGAGTAGGCTTGAACATCTTTTTACAGTTTAAAAAAAAATTCCATTTAAATATTCTAGGAAGTCTCCTAGGAAGCCTTTTTACAGTTTGACTTCAACAGGATCATACTTTCCATATCAAGTAGCAACGTTCTACCTCAGAAACCAAAAGGATCAATGCACTTAATAATGCAAGGATGCACAGAACTGAATATTTTTACATGACATTTGTAAATAATAAGGCACTGAGTTGAGAACTGAATATTGCTCTGTATTTCTTTGCAACTTACTGGTGAAAGTGGCAGCCTAATGTAGGTATTGCATTACAGTTGTCCTCCGATTTAGGGCATCTTTCTACAATTGATAGTGATGACACAGGTATACAATCCTCTCCACTAAGGCACCGGTTGGTCTTACAAAGGAAATGCCTGGAAGGTGAGGCTTTATCAAGTGCAAACGCTCCCAATCTAGATTTCTCTCTTCTTCCCAAGTTCCAGCTTAGAGGTTACGATTCTGTTCCAGCTACACTGAAGGTTTTTCTACTGCTACCTAAAGCATTGTTTTTCTAGAAACTGTCAATGGGTGCCAGACAATATTCCATGTATTCTTACTCCTTTAAAATCCTGTGTTTCCAAGGTAACAATACTCAGGAGACCTACGAATAGCAGAAAGCGGAAAATAATGCAACTTCTATTTCAAAATCACTTTTTTGAAGGGAAGAGAAATTGCATTTCCCACAAACTTCTTCCTTCATAACTCTGGCACTTTTTTTTTTTTTTTTTTTTTTTTAAAAACAAAATCAATTCAGAATTCAACACCAAGGATTTATATATAATTATGTTGGCTACAGATAGAGAGAATGTATTGGAATGTATTGTATTATACTACTGAGTGTTAGCTCAAAAGAAGGAAACTGGGTAAAACTAAGTTATGTTTTATAGATAGTAAGAGTGTTTCAGATGAAAGAAGATCCAGTACAAACTTTTGTCCTACACTCAAACTAAGCCCTGCACAATAGTTTTTCTTTTTTTCAGTTCAAATTTTTACTAGTTTAAAAATCTTGCACAATATTTAAAAGTCTTGGACAATATTTCAGCAAAAAAGGAAAACAAGCCAGAAAAATACATCATGGTTTAGAACTCACTCTGAGCCTTGTGAGGGCTTGTGTTAGACTGCCTCATCAGAACAAGACCATCACACAGGCCAAGGCTGCCAGCACGTTAACCCTCCTTTGTTAAGTAAAGGTACATACAAACTAAGGAACTGCAAATGCAATTACTAATGCACACATTTACTCAATTGCTGCAGGGAAATGTGACTTTCTGTGTACACAATCTAAGTGCTCCTCACGTACTGCAAGTCCTTCGGTTCCAGTAAAATGACACAAGTCATCAGATTAGACATTTGAGTTTTGTCTATGCTTGTGTAATATATAATTGATCACAATTTTTAGTGAAATATTAATGATGAATAAAATAGACATAATATGAATAGAAAGGCATGGACTGCTAAGTAAGTTTTTAAATAATTTCTCTGCCAACGATCGACAACAGTAACACAAAAAAGGTAGAAAATTAATACTTCCTACAATAGGAAGTTAGTAGAAATACAGCAGCTTAACTATTCCAAGTGGGCTAAACTGAACTTTTTGTACATACTAGGATAAGGACTAAGAAGAAAGAGAGAAGAAAATTATCTGCTAGTCATTTTTATGTAGTTAAATACCTGATTTTTAATAGATGTACAAAATAGAGTATTTTAGATGCTGGATACTCATGCATTTGCTGTTTAAAACTCCAATCTAAAGCAGGTAACAGAATGAACTGGATTCAGCTTTCAGCTCCAAGCAAAAACAAAAACATCTCTGTAGTAAAGGACACGTACCATTAAAGGCAATAAGTAACAGCTAAGAAGATGCTATGTTTTAGTCTTCCTCACATCCTCCTCAGTCTGATCCAGTGCTCTTAACTGTCTTTGCCTAAAAGCCAACTTTCCAGCAGAGACCTGCCTGACAGGCAGCAATGAGCTCAGATCCAGGCTGCGGCAGGGCTGATGGCGACCTGCATTTCCACTGCGCTGTAACACATGGGATGAAGACAAGGCAGGCTGCCCCTGCAGCCCCACTGCCAGCTGACTCACTCAGCACTGATAAACCAAGCGTGGTGCAGTATGGCTGTCAACTACAAGCAGGAACAAACTGCTGCACTGAAGCCACTGTGCAAGCAGAACTCTTTTTTAACTGAGATGTTGCACTCAAGAGCCAATACACAAGCTGGTCAGAAAACGATGCTTTAAGAAGCAACAAGAGGACTTAACATATGCTGGTTTTATGTTGTGAAGATAATAATCTTAATAATCTTAATAGATTAGATTTCATTGGATTTGTGCTGACATCCTGGAGCCTGATCTAGGTCTTTCCAAGAATATGCAATTACAGTAATAAAGCAGAAGTTGAAGAAAATGATGTAGCATTTATTTTTGAACCATGGAGTCTCTCTCAGTGTAAAAACCTTAACAATGCATCTAGGCAGACAACACACAAAGGAGAAAACCTACTTGCATATAATTTAGAAACCATTTTTGCATCCCAGATTCTGTTGAAAACACAGGTACCGCAAATGCAATCTGCAAGGATCCAAGAGCAATGGTGAGTAGCAGGGCTGTGGTGCTAGGTGATTCTCCTTGTGTCTATGGAGACAATGGGACCTATACAAACATCATAGACTACTAGCAAGAGAGCAAAGTCTTCTTCTAAACAAGAAAACAGTATAAATAACAAATGGCAGTGATAGAGAAAGAAATTAATAGATGAACCGAGCTTAAGGGAAAAGGAAGCAGGAAATACAGGAAGAAAGGAAGGACAATCAATTTGAGGTTTGAGCTGGCACTTGAGATATCCAGCCATCAAGGTAGGATATGTATGCACAGCAGTGCAATAAAGTGATACCTGCCAAAGACTGCAAGCTAGCATCAAGAAGATCTACAGGGTAAGTCCCATTTGGGACTCCCTGTCTCCACAGTCAGGATGCTCCACAACCAGGATGTCAACCACCACAGCTGGCAATCAGCTCAACACATAACTGATGAAGCATTGTAACTCCTTTGGCTGCACACTTCAAATTAGCAATCTCCTCATTCTCAGATTAGGGAAAACAATAGAGAAGAATCTAACAGCAGTTCATGCAATGAGGCAGTAATATCCTATTACTACATTATTCTAACAGTGTGATATTTATCTTTCTTACTGTAAATCAAAAGAAAAAGTATTAGAATCCTTTTCTCATGCTCTTATCATTTTTCCTAGTTGCTACATTCAAACTTGGACCCAGCAGAATTTCTATCACTTTTCTCCTCACCATAAAAATCCCTCATTCCATCCTCCTGTTCATTTTTCTACTTACACTCCCCCCTGAAATCCTTCAGGAACTTCCCTAATCCAGCACTTAGTAGCTATCTGTTAACAACCCCTGTCACCACTCAGTTAATGCACTTTCCAGATTACTAGTAATAAAAAAAAAACCAACCTCCAGAAATGGGTAGGTGATTTGAACCTTCCACTGGTACACCAGATCTTGTCAAAGGAGAAAAGAGTACACTGCTAACCCCTTAAGCCCCAGCTACCTCTAACAGTGGGGCTGTGTGCAAACAGCTGAACTTACTGTTTTGTACTGCAAAGAAAAAACTACAATGGTTTTAAGATTTTACCGTATTATCCCTTGAGAAAACAATCCAAGCAAAATACAAATGCACAGAGAACTGATGAAAGAAACTTGTTCAATTTCCATGCCCCGTTCATCTCTTTCACCCACCACCCTGTTAGAACTCATCCTACTACTCAGTGCTCAGACCAGCAAAGGTAACAGCAGCAGTGGCATGAAATGGCACAAAGCTGTCAGAACTAGAGGTCCTTAGTGACAGCCCTTCCTACCATCCTGTTAATGGTTTAGATGATGGAGGACAAAGCGTCCACTGGCAAAATCTAAAGTGCTGTAATTTTATATGCAGAAGATCCTCTTAGAGTACCTACATTGTTTTCACCACTTGTTGCTGGTTTTTATCAGACAGCTTTCCAAAAGTCCTTAAAAAACAATCTGGTTGCAGCAGCATTATATTAGATGGCAGATATAAATTGGTAACTTCCCTGTTGTTGTCGCAGAGTTGCCATGCAACTGGAGCAACCACACAAGAATAAGGATTACATCAAGGTCACTACTGCTTATTAGTATGTATAGATGTCTGTCTTTTTTAATTACTTGACATCAAGTATCAATGAACTCACTAACACAAATACTCAGCATCCAGATAAAAGGGTAGGCAAGTCTCCAGAAACACGTTATTCTCAAGAAAAAACAAGTAATTCAACTGACTTGACACAAGAAGAGATATTTATATACTTAAATAGGAGATTTTCAGGAGGCGTTTCCCCCACAACGTATCAGCAGCAGCCTGACAGCAAGCCTTTGACTCACCAAGCCATTGAACAACGAAAGGAAGAAAAAAAAAAGAATTGAGAGTGACAAAGTTAAGCATCCTTTGAAATAAGGTATCTTGTAAAACAGAGCCACTGTAACATACTAATAATATTAATGTATAAAATAATTTGTAACTGGAGGAAAGAAGCACGATACAATAGTTCTGCAATGGGTTGTTGCAATAAATAGCAATGTATTTCACTGTTCTGCAAATGCTTCAAAGCGAAGCTTCTCCACGCTATCAAGTTAATAGGAGGGCTCTGGAAGCATAATGCACAGTTTGATGATCACTGCATTTTGCAACTGGTCCTTAATCTAAAAATTAAACTCAAAATTTTAAAGAGTAACCCAGAAAGCACATGGACAAGCACATGCACACTATTACACCATACAACTCAACTTGTACACTACAACTGGCCATAGCAAAGAGCTCCTGCAGAGGTGCTAGTCCAGAATCAGGACAGAGCTAGCAGGGACCTCAGTTGGCTATCCAGTCCATTCTATTACTCTTGCTGTTCTGCAGCTGTCTTTTGCTTGCTGAAAGCTCCCACCTTGTGTTTCCTCATTTCTTCTTTATTTTTTTCTTTTCTCAATTAAGCTACTCCAGTTCTTTCACTCTCTGCACACAACTCGCTTATTCTTAGTTCTCAAATTGCATATTCTTACTGATATCTCGATAAACTGAGCTGCTAGAAAAAGCTCTTTCATGTCACAGACATCCCTTTGACTATACCTGTTGCATGATGCTACTGGTTTACAGTCAGGCTTGTGGGTTGTAAACTTACATCCTTTCCCACAGACCTTTACTAACCCTTCTCCAAAAGAGTTTGTGCAGTTGTTTTCTGGGATTTTTTTTTGACCACTGCTTTAAACAGAAGACTGCATTTATCTGTATTACATTAACCCATTACCACTGTTGTTTTTCCTATTTTCTTTTTTTACAGCTTTCCAAGAATATACCACATTCAAGTATTGTCCTCTAATGTTTATAACCTTAATAGACATATCCCATCATTCTGTATTTCTTATGGTCCTCTCAGATCACACTACATACACATATTTACACACATATTAGCAGTAAATCATTGGTCCTTGAGTATACTTAATCAATGGGTTTTTACACTTACTTCCTACTAGTTTAACTAGGACTGTGTTTCCCCAGCCTACTTATGAAGATGCCACAAGAGACACATGCCTCTTACTATATTCAAGATGAATAACTTCTATGGCTTTGTAACTCACAGCAAATCTTATTAATCTGTCAAAAGGAAATTAATTTCTTTTTGACAAATACGTTTCTCCTGGTGCTGATTTCCCTGCAGCCCTCACATGCTTGCAAGCAGACTGCTTGCAAGTAAGACTGAAGTGGAGTGGTTTGGTCTAAAGTTTCTTATCGTGGCTCCCTCTTTCACCCTCATATTTTCCCTATACCAGTATTCTGGTACTTCCACTTTATTCTGGAAGGTAAACATCCTCAAAAAGATAACAGCTGACAGCTCTGAGATGGCATCAGTCATCGCTTTCTGCTCTGCATGCCCAAATTACAACGACGTCAGCCTTTCCATTCCACGTGATTTATCATGCCTCATACTTGGATAACAGCCACCGTCATAAAAATTCAAGATATTTTTGAAGTCATGCATGTATTTGAACTCTCACTGAATTTACCATTATCAGTTCACAATGAATTCTTGATTGTGTGGAACAAGACAAAGTAGTGGCAGGCTTTGAAAATAAAATCTCTTCTGCTTAAAAATTACTTACTACTGCCTAATGTATTCATGCATATGTAATGAAACAGGTACTCAGAGACAGTAAGATACAGAAGGCAAATGATAAAATGATAAAAGACGACAAAATAACTGGACAAGACACGGTAACTTTGATTGATCTTGTCCTTCTGTTGTTGGTGCATATCAAACAAAATATAACTCAAGTTGATGCTGATGAGCTATTAGAAACTAAAGAAATTCCCATGCTTACTATATTTAAAAAAACAAAAATGTGTCATTAATAAAGTTACCTGGATGGTTCTACTGCCACTCTTTAACTGCTGAGATACATAATGGATGACGGATATATATATATCTTAGCAATAAACATACGCTGAATTTATGAATATATTTTGAAATTTCAGAGAGCTAATTTCAAAACCAGAGGGATAAATAATCAAATATAGAAGAACAGTCCATGCTTCCTGCACATCAAGTTGAACCTTATCTTCAATTAGGATGAAGTAACTAATCAGTGGTAGAACTTAACCCCACCAGCAAGACCTTATGTATTTCATTATCATCCAGAACTTAACAGAAATATGAAAATAAATGTATGGCTGATACACTTCAATGTTAATTTGTATGCAAAGTGAGATCTAAAAATATATTTTAATAAGAGTTTTCTAACAAAACAGGAAGGGAAAACCTACTGAGCTTTCTGTTCCACCTACCTTCCCTTCATATCTTCTTTAAATGCCAACAGTGAATTAACACAGAAACAAAGCTGCCCCACCCTAAAGATGCAATTCAGGTGAAGATGTGACACTGTGAACAATTGCAGAAGAAGTCAGATTCATCATCCACTGCACTACAGATTTGTGCTCAGAAACGCGTGTAATAGAAGTAAGTAAAAAAACCACAAGGAAATAAAATACCTCCCCGTGTGCGAAACCACAAGTTTTGGCATCTTAGTGAAATGAGAGTCTGGTATAATCCAAATGTCACTTCCAGGTTGCCTGCAGGTGAATGTCTGTGGCTTACAGATTTGGAGGTTGTTAACCTCATCCTAAATCTGTTTTTACCTTCCAACTCCTGTACAGGTGTGGAAGTAAATGAACCAGAAGATACTGCTTACCAATACAGGTATTATCAATTACTCTCATAATATACTTCTGCATCTTTGAAAAGCTTCTCTGCTACAATTTCACTACAGCAATCACTCAATTAAATGCCACCCCAAGCTGTCATACAATACACTTCGCAGCTTCAGACTTGCCCAATGCTGCTTTAACTCACATCAGCAGAATCACACTGCGTACCTACTGTCGCCTTTCCCTCAACCACTGGTCTGATTTGGCTGGTGCAGGGTTGGACCCTCTGCCTCTTGGTTGTCTCTCACAGACAGGTGGAAGTTTTCAGATAGGAACCTGCTGCTTGTGGAGCACCGCTGTAGATTTTTTGTTTTAATCTGATGCTGTCTGTAGCGCAGGAGAAGTGATTTATACTGGGAGGGCTTATCTTCCACATGCAGTAAGGAAAGCAGGACAATAAAAAGTCCCAACAGAATCTCTACAGATTCAAAAGAAGGCGCATCACTCAGAAAAGTCTGGTCTTGAACTACAGCATCTTTTAAACAGTGAGCTCTTTTCTAGCCAGAGCAGACGGAGCAAAGCTGATAGTTTATTTACTTCCCAAATCAATCACAAGATTTGTTTCACTGGATGGAATTATCAAATGAAATTACTTAATTCTTATCTGCTATATTAAGGGAATGTAAATTCAAACTGAATGTGAATATTTTAGCTAAGTGAGGTAAAGAGCAACACAATTGAAAATGTTGCAGTGAAAAAAATGAAACAAAATTTGTATTTTCATGAACTCTGAGAGTATAAGATCTTCCCTTTGAGTGAACAAGAAGAAATCAAACAAGGTCCAACAACTCGTGAAGCATGAAAAAGCAAAGCTGAAAACCCTTACTAACATAGCAGTTGACAAAACAACTAAGAAGTCTTCAGCTCTCTGGCATCAGCAGGCAGCAGCTAGGGTAAATGCAGGTTGTGTAGAGGAAGAGCAAAATGTCTTACAGCACAGTATTCAATAGAAGTTCCGTTTCCATTCAGCAGGACACCCATCTACACAAATGCCACTTCCACTAAAAGGAAGAAGAGCTTTACCTCACAAACTGAGGTACATTTCTTCAAGCACAGAAACTGTTGTATCATCATTTACACATTTTCTTCCTCCAAAATATGGGTTGAGTAACACTTGCACAAACTGAATATGTATACAGAACCGTTCACATGCTAATTCGTATCTTGCCATAACAGCCTGAAATAACACAAGTTTCCTGCTTCTTCTGTCAGCAAACAGAGACGGAGGACAAGGAGGAATGGCTAACTGAAAGGGGGAGATTTAGGTTAGATGTTAGGAAGAAATTCAACTTCCAAACGAAGCCATTCTGTGATTTTATGACACTACAAATATAGACAAACGGAAATACCAACAGGAACACTGACTGTGTCAGTAACAATACGTAGGCTCTTAACTCCCAAAATATCAAGTATATAAAGGATCATAGAATCACCAAGGTTGGAAAAGATCTAAAAGCTCATCCAGTCCAACCGTTCACCTATTCCCAATAGCTCCCACTAAACCATGTCCCTCAACACAACGTCCAGCCTTTCCTTGAACACCCCCAGGGTCGGTGACTCCACCACCTCCCTGGGCATCCATTCCAGTGCCTGACCACCCTTTCTGGAAAGTAACATTTCCTAATGTCCAGTAATATTACCTAATTTCCATACGTACTATGTGTTCCATCATGGCTATGTTTTTGTTTAGTTTTTTTTTTTAATAGCTTCATTTGAATAAAATATATAGGCACTGGAAAAAGTACTGCTTCTAATCATTATTCCCAGATTTCACATATAAATAATCCCCATGTGGCATTAACTACAAGAATCCCCCAAACCAAACTTCAAGCAGAGAAAAGGACACTGCTCAGATCTGTTTAAGTGATCGTCAACAAACAATTTATCAACACTCACCTGGTGATCTCTGATATGATACTTTCATAACACATATACAAAAATCCAGATTTAAGTCTCAACTTTTCCTTGGTCTACCTCCAGAAGAAAGAACTGCAGGAACAAACTGCTTTGGGCAAAATACAAGCCTACAGGAATCCTCACACTTTCTCAAAATTCAAATTCAGTGATATTGCTTTTTGAAAATAGCAAGTGTGGTTTTTACTGCTCATTTCCAGTTGAGCCAAGAAAAGAGCTACAGAAACACCAGCAAATTTTGTTTCCGAAGTACTTTCAGGCCATGTTTGAAAGAAAAGAAGAAAAAAAAGCAAAAAGTATCACAAAGAGAGCTCTTCTCAAGAACTACACTGGAAATACACATCTACACACATACACTGTACGTGTCCTTCAGGCTTGTATTTAAATTCTTCAGCGTGCATCTCAACACACAAAGTAAAGCAAACTGATGGAGGAGTTAGAAACCCGCATTTCAAGAAAAAAATCTGTACCACATTAGGACTGTTTTTAACAATAAACACTGTGCCTTCACTTCCCATGTGTTATGGATAATCAGCGTATATGCCCAACCACAACCCTTGCATCTCTTCAGTAACATCCTGTCCATATTCCTACAATTCAGATCCTCATCAGCAAGCAGCTCAGACAAAACCGTCATTTCTTTACGCTGGCACAATACTTCTTTGGGTCAGCTTGTCACCCATATGTGCTTCGGGAAGTAAGGTGGAACACTCAGGCTCTGCAGCCAAGGGAATGAGTTCCGGACATCATTACATATGAAAGCCAATGCACACTTCTCCTTAAAGCAAAGCGAATGGAAGAGAAGTTCTTAGGGTAAAACTGAGATAAAAGCTGTTGTCAGATGGACAATTACAGAACTGAAAAGCTGTGTCTCATCTGGAATTTCTGACCAATGTCACGTGGCATCAAGTGACAAGGGAAACTATCAGAATTCTCTATTGCAACACCACCAAGATGGACCTGGACAGAAGTAAAAAGAGGTTCTGAAATTATGTACTCTGTCTCTGGAAACAGCTCATGTGAATAAAGCAAGCTACACCAAACACAGATGGGCCCACATGCCAAAAAGTAACTGCACAAGCACAGGAAAGTATTTTGTTAAGTGTAGGACGTAACAGTTCATGGCAATAACCTTAAAGTGCATTACTAAAATAAAATAGTTTTTCTTCCATAGCTTGTCTTTTGCAGACAACTATTATTAAATATTCTCAAAGCCTAAATAAGAAATAGAATAGCAATTGGTCTGATTCAAAGCCTGCCTGAATTGGTTAAGCTGTCAAGGTTGAATGCTGCCTATGCAATTTGCTCTGCAACAGAAATATAGAACACTGATCCTTTTGTCTGTGGCTCTAGATTTATGGAAAAAAGTTTTCTTTCTAACCTTAATGGAACTAACATTTTTTTCCTAACAAAGGAAAAATATTTCAGGCTTTACTTCCGAGAAAATATATACAACATATATATACGGCAGAGTGTGGCCAGGCCCTAAAACATCACTTCTATGAGTAACAGCTACACAAAGACATAACAGATTTTGCCTAGTTCTGAACACAAAGATTTGAGATTCTTTATGTGATTGTTTTAACATCTAATTCTAGCTACAGAAGTTTTAAGCAGAAAATTGTTAAAGCAGTCATTCAGGCTAACCATGAACAGTTCATCTATGAAATCCTAGACAGTGCAGTTTCACCATTAAGCCACAACAGTTCGTCCCTGAAATTGCTTCAGAGAAATCAAGACAGTTATCTGATGTAACACAGTGTGTTAAAATTATATTTTTAAGTACCTGTATGACTTCAGAAGTTTACCAGAGACCTGCTGAAGTAACCTAAAATGGAGGCATGACATGGAATAACCGAGAATGCAGTCACAATAAAATCTTGATCATCAGTGAGTCCCTGTCAGTCACATATGTCTCCGATTCCTGCAGCAGGGTTAATATTTGCTCAGACTCTCATGTTTATGTGTCAGTTGTGTTTGTTTTGATAGCCAGCTGACAATCTGCATAGAATGACTGGCACAGGCAAGTGCTGAGGAGCATCAGTGCCGATATGACGACTGACTGCATTACCATCTCAAACAGTCTGTCTGCTGAGTGCTGCGACTTCCTTCCTCCCTTACCTGTCACACTTCATTACACAGCTCCCATGGCAGCCTGGTGCTGTGGACAGCAGTGCTCAGTCCATCGCCTTGCACAACAGCAGCAGGCTATTTTTCTCCTTCCCTCAACATGTCCTAAACCTCAAGCATGCATCTGTATGTGTGCAGAGATGCATACAAACACTGCCATCCTCCGCAGCGCTGAACAGAACAGGGCTGTGGGAGGCTGCTTGCTTTTAGCTCATTACAAAGCAATCCTCCAGTGGTTTGAGAAGCGCTCCCAGGCAAGTGCACTGGAGAAAAACAGTTGTGCCTTGCTGTGCCTCCAAAGGCATCTCTGAGGACAGTAAGACAGACCACCCCACAGCCTGCGTGCCACCACACTGCCCACAGGAACAGAGGAGATGATCTCTCATTATGTTCATAATTCATACGGTGACAGAAAAATTAAGCAGCATCTTAAAACAGATAATAGAGAACATGATAGTTTAGCTACATGATTTATTGTTTTCAGTATATGATCCAGGAGTGGGAATACCTTCTCCAAAGCACAAGCAATTCTGAGATGTGTAAAACCAAGACCTGGCTGCATTGTTCCATGTTCAGATGAACACTCGCAAGTTCCTCACTGACATTTTGCATAAAATTATACCAAATATTTACTTTTCCTGGTCTTGTGTACCATAAGCTTAACCTTATGAGTTATTAACACTTGGTCAGTTGGAAAAGGTGGGCAGGACAAGCGAGGCAGTCATTCCCCAGTCACCCTCCCATCTCTAACACAACGCCAATAATGAGGAATAAACACAGGAATAAGTAACTTCACAAATGAAGCAACCGTATTTTGGAGAGTGAATTAATCACTCTCTGCAATTATTAAGACTGCTCCTCCTGACAGCAAGCAGGAGGTGCTTTGTTACATCTCTCCTTTTCCCCCCACTTAATATGCAGACACTACAAGTGATACCTATTGACACTTGGAACAGCCAACTATGGCTCCAGTCCCATAGCAGGAACTGTTTACGCCTCTGACAATTCCAATTTGACAAGATTTTAAAGGCTGATATACATGTTTTAGCCACTGCTGCTGTCCATTCTTCTGAGTTTCAAATATTTGAATTTGCTCTAACTGGGTTAAGCCCTTACACTGCAATGCTGCTACATCACAAAGTGTAAAATAACGCATGAGGACATTGAGAATTTAGAACTTCAAATTTCTTAAAACACCACGTAAGAATTAGTACTTGATACAGCACAACATGCAGTATTTTAGTAGTATGATTAAAAGTGTATGCAACATACAAATGGGCACAGTAAATTAAAAATACTATTTTTTGCTTCCACTTTCTTAGAATTTTTGATTTGCTATCTACAAGGACAACTGAGAGCTCAACAATTCAATATATTCGCATGTTGCTAAAACTCAAAGCCATGCGATGGATTCATGCAACAAATGGGCAGCTAGCTTGCTTTCATCTATGGGCAGAACTGGGGGAATACAATTATTTGAAAACTCTCACAGACATACCAAGGAAAGGTCCCTATATTTACTAGATTTGTTCTGAAGTATGGAATGCTCTATTTTCGTGTATCCAGGCACATTTTCCCATTTCTTTAACGCTCCTCAAACCTGCTTGATACTGGCCCTGTTGTTTTCAGAAAAAAAAGAAGCTCCACGTACACAAAACATTATGTATTGTGTAAAGGTGAGTCTCCATCAATAGTTACAGCTTTGTTATATCTTCCATTCTATACAGTACTATTTTTCTTGTACGCAGAAAATACACGTAGCAGAAAGAACTTCGAATGAATTAAGTGATGAGGTGAGAAGCCTGTTTTTAGTTAATTCAGTACTTAGAATGAGATCCTGTTTTACCTTGATAAAATAAGTGTGCCCAGTGCAGACTCAGGTGAAGAAGGCTCAACTGGACATCCCTTCGCCAGACTTTCGAGGGTTTACAACAATATCAGGTTATTTCAATGAAACCTATGAACTGAGGATACTACATAATGCATACCATACAAAAAAAAACCAACCATGTGCACTGATTACCCAACCAAAACCAACACTTCTTTCCATGATGAGAATTACCAAGACTTCTTTCCATGATTACAGTCTTCATTAATTCCTTTGCTGCAGCCGTATGCATTTATGCACCAACAGTTTTCCATAGGAAATTGATTTAAACAGGAGGAAAAGTGGAATATAATCAAAAGATACAAGTACTTCATTCAGGCTCAGAGAGTTAATCTATATTCAGAGAAACTACTTGATACAGTGCCATGAATACCTACTACAAAGGCTCTGCATAATCATGGTCCCTTCAATAAATATGAGGTGCACTGTAACATTTACACCATAAAGAATGTTTTAGCCTTTGCCTTTCTATAGTTTATGAGTGCCATCCTTTAAGATCAAATAACAGTTACTGACTCTGAGTGGATTAAGGCTTAAGCTTTTTTCATTATGAATGATAAGAGCCTCACTTATTCTCTTCTACGGTGAAATGGTAAAATGCTGGTAAAAGCATTAATTATATTAAAATGGGACATTCTGTGAATAACTTAACAGCATCACAAGAAAAATAACGCATTCATGGATTCATACATTTATAAAACCTATAAACTGCAGACCCCTTCAGGGGACACTAGATATCATTTACTGTATGAATAGGAATGGCTTTCAGATAAAGAAATTAATCAGCAGGAATTTTGTGATCTCTGAATTTTTTTTAGATCCAGAAATCAATAACCTGCAGCCACGCTCATTCTGTGACTTCACCAGACATTGTAGAAGATAATAAGACTCTCTTAAATTAGAATTTGAGTCATCGTAAAAAACAGCATTCTAAAGAGCTGCACAAAATGAAAGGTTCAACTTCAAATTTCACTATCAAATTTTAACCCAATTTTATTCATATGTATTTTAAAGCCTTTTTATACTGAAAACATAGGACGTCTACAAGCTCCAGTCTCTGTTTCTTTCCAATCAAATTGATGTTCTTAGCCCTAACAAGAGATTCCAAGTCCTACTGCTCATCTTTCAGGCTCTAATGTAACTGCTGGGCATTTGCAGATTGTTCTTGTGGTGTGTCTGAGCAGGGGCTGGGTGGGCTGGCTGCCACGTATCTCAGAGCTGCTTCTAGCTGGAGATCCTACAGCTTCTAGGTCTCTAGAAGATGCTACTGATGCTCCAGAAAGTGAAAGGAGGGTACCCAAGTTTCTCCACTCCAGAGTCAGAACGAACAATTTCAAAGCAAAGACATTTCCCAGCATCTCTGTAGAACTATCACAAGGGAAGCTGTTGTGCTCCACCATCGTGTTATCAAACTGATAACGCAGGCTGTGCGCTCATGCACCTCATTCTGAGCCATCTCATTCATTTTCACTCCCTGAATGACTCACTACTCATACTAACGTACTTCCCTGTCACTTTAGTCACTTGAAATTGATTATCACTACAACTGAAATTATAAAATACAGCCATCCACCCTAAAGGTCTAAAATTCATAGCATTTCAAGCAAGACTGAGATTAACTCCCCTCATTTTGAGTCTCTTTCACACATTATGTTCAACGGGCCTTGGCAGGATGAGATATATCTGTTCTGCTGAAGATGCTGACTTTCTGATAATAAGACAGACAGCCAAAACTGCCACTTATGTCACTTAAATACATGATAGCATTTTGCATTTTTAAAATGCTGTTCCAAGACATAAGATCTAACGAAGAATGATGCCATACAGAAAGAAAGAAAACAAACAAATAGCCCCTGAAATGTAGAATTATTCCCGCTAGCCTGGATTGTGCAAAACAACAAAGACCATATAAATACTAACCTGAAAATCTCAAAGAAATGACAAGGCTTTGAAATAAAAAGTGAAAAAAAGGAGTTCTCATTTTCAAAGTAAAACTGCTGGGCAGATTATAGTGTAACTTATCGGATAAATTAATTTCTCACAGGCAAAACCATTTCTCATGGCTAGCCAAATGTATCCCTAAGTAGAGTCTTATTTAAAAGCTAACTGAAAACCCAGAAGGAGTCTGGAAAAGTTGGTGAGTTAACTAGTTAAGATTCCCAAGCAATGAAGTATTAAACCTGTATGCAGATTTTTTCTGAAATTAACAGTTAACAAATCAGATAGATGGCAAGGAAAAGGCACAGCCATAGAGAAAACCAGAAAGATTACTGCACAGTGCTTTTGTGTCATAAAGATCTGGAGTTTTATTGATGTACCTTCACTTACCACTGCCACAAATGTGTCAGCAGCCCACAGAACTCAAGTGAAGTGCTCCAGTTACACAGCCATCCACAACACTACCCGGCCTCCCACCACAATTCGTGCAGTGTGACTGCCCAGAAGCTACATGGAAGGAAAAGGTCTCTCTCCTCTACCTAAAGGGGTGTTAGGACAAGACAACAGTGGACTGCTCTTCCAAATAGCACCAATGTGACTGGAATACAAACAAAAATAATTATGAAGGACAACATAATTTCAAAGAAAATGATGCTAACCAACCCCCCAAAAAAACCCTGACATTTTTACTGCCTTCGCTTTCAACATCAGTCATACTTCAGTTTTCTGTAGCTTTTTTCCATTTATTAATAACTGCAGATTACGGTGATGCATCAGTCTTGTCCCTACTATTTACTCACACTGCCTTCTAATAGAAGCAATATTCCTTGATTCAAAAAGGTACACTAAGCTCTTGATTCTGTGACAGTACAATGTCTTAACAACAGTTAATCATGCAAAGTCAAGCATTGCATGCCGAATTAATACAAGATGATGAACATGAGCATTTCTAGATATTCTTTTAGATGCACTGAGAGTCTGGCAGGTTTCTCTGAACAATTTGTGATGCTACTAGCAATGTCTGCCTGACAAGACTGTAAAACGACACAATCATGTAACTACACACTGCAGTGACTAGCACCATAAAATCATCAGCTGCTGTAAACCAGCAAGATTTGACAGAGTTCATGCAGGGTTATATCACCATACAGCAGATGAAGTACCTGGCTTATAAGTTACAATTTGCTCTCTGCTGCATTTATGATAGCAAACACTGATAGAAATTTTGCCTGTGATAAAATGTGCAAGCTAAGGGAAGCCAATATGAAGACTTTAACAGGAAGATATGAACCTTTGCTGATTGAATACAGAAAAGATGTGCTTTACAACATTCTCTCCATTTCCTACTATATCCACATTGGAAAACTGTAATTCACACACTTACTTTGTTCCCATGCCAGGCACAGAGCCAAGAAAACAGATGAGCACCTTTAGAAAGAGAGATGCACGTAAATTCCTAGGTGTACTAGAGATGACCTGCAATATCTTTCCCAGGCGGAAAAGTATTATCACTCCTAATGGCCTGTATTACTCTGCTCAACCCCAGTGTCCCTTCCTGTCTCCTGAATATTCAGCTCTGCTCTCACAGCTGAAAGAACAGCACAGTCACAAGGAATAGCAGTAGTACCAAACGCAATCAGTCACCGACTGAACGATGACTTACAAAGCAGATCTTCTCTGGGCTCGTCTGACTAACAAATGCTAAAAGTGACTGTGCAGTAAGGTTGGGCACGTTACTGACAACCTTATCCATATGCAGACAAGCACACACAGTCTATGAAAACCTTCAGTAAAGCTCCTGCAAGTATAAACTCTCCCATAACTACTGCACAACACCTGCAGACTTATATATTTACTTCCACATATTTCTTAGAAGGTCCAGCCAAGAAGTCTTGGGCACACATCTTCAAATCACCAGAGAATTTATTTTTTACTCCACATCATGCCAGTTCCTTCGCACAAATTAAGAGTTTGAAGTCACATACAGACAGCAGTCTAGATATGAGCAGCATGCCCAGCATACAACAGATACGTTTCAACTCCAACAAAGCACAATTCCTTCCTTCCCCAAGTGCTCTGTGAAAGCACTGTAATGCTTTTACTTAGATGTCCTAGGTATGATTGTAGCAACTCAGACATCTGTATCAGTAGGCTACTTTTTATTATGCTACTCACCCACTAACTCAGAGCATATCTTTTTAATCTGCCCATTCATTCTGGACATTTTTTTTTTTTTTTTTTTTTTTTTTTT